>NC_140989.1:229442121-230021515 GCF_052327205.1 Somniosus microcephalus | reverse complement strand
GCTTGCGGTGGAATCTGAGGCGGCTCACGGTGGAATCTGAGGCGGCTCACGGTGGAATCTGGGGCGGCTCATGGTGGAATATGGGGTGGCTCACGGTGGAATCTGGGGCAGCTCACGGTGGAATCTGAGGTGGCTCACGGTGGTATCTGGGGCAGCTCATGGTGGAATCTGGGGCGGCTCCCGGTGGATTCTGGGGTGGCTCACGGTGGAAACTGAGGTGGCTCACGGTGGAATCTGAGGTGGGTTACGGTGGAATCTGGGGCGGCTCATGGTGGAATCTGGGGTGGCTCACGGTGGAATCTGAGGAGGCTCACGGTGGAATCAGAGGTGGGTCACGGTGGAATCTGAGGTGGGTCACGGTGGAATCTGGGGCAGCTCATGGTGGAATCTGGGGCGGCTCCCGGTGGAATCTGGGGTGGCTCACGGTGGAAACTGAGGTGGCTCACGGTGGAATCTGAGGTGGGTCACGGTGGAATCTGGGGTGGCTCACGGTGGAATCTGGGGCGGCTCATGGTGGAATCTGTGGTGGCTGATTTTGGAATCTGAGGCGGCTCGCTGTGGAATCTCGGGCGGCTCGTGGTGGAATGTGAGGCGGCTCACGGTGGAACCTGGGGCGGCTGATGGTGGAATCTGAGGTGGCTCCCGGTGGAATCTGGGGCGGCTCATGGTGGAATCTGAGGCGGCTCACGGTGGAATCTGGGGCGGCTCACGGTGGAATCTGGGGGGCTCATGGTGGAATCTGGGGCGGCTCACGGTGGAATATGGGGCGGCTCACGGTGGAATCTGGGGCGGCTCATGGTGGAATCTGGGGCGGCTGATGGTGGAATCAGAGGCGGCTCGCGGTGGAATCTGGCGCGGCTCGTGGTGGAATCTGAGGCGGCTCACAGTGGAATCTGGGGCGGCTGATGGTGGAATCTGAGACGGCACCCGGTGGAATCTGGGGTGGCTGATATTGGAATCCGAGGTGGCTCGTAGTGGAATCTGGGGCGGCTGATGGTGGAATCTGAGGCGGCTCACGGTGGAATCTGGGCGGCTCATGGTGGAATCTGGGGCAGCTCACGGTGGAATCTGGGGCGGCTCATGGTGGAATCTGGGGCGGCTCATGGTGAAATCTGGGGCGGCTGATGATGGAATCTGAGGCGGCTCACGGTGGAATCTGGGGGGGCTCGTGGTGGAATCTGAGGCGGCTCACGGTGGAATCTGGGGCGGCTCATGGTGGAATCTGAGGCAGCTCCCGGTGGAATCTGGGGCAGCTCATGGTGGAATCTGAGGCGGCTCACGGTGGAATCTGAGACGGCTCCCGGTGGAATCTGGGGCGGCTGATGGTGGAATCTGGGGTGGCTCACGGTGGAATCTGGGGCGGCTCATGGTGGAATCTGGGGCGTCTCACGGTGGAATCTGGGGCGGCTCACGGTGGAATCTGGGGCGGCTCACGGAGGAATCTAAGGCAGCTCACGGTGGAATCTGGGGCGGCTCGTGATTGAATCTGAGGTGGCTCACGGTGGAATCTGGGGCGGCTAATGGTGGAATCTGAGGCGGCAGCCGGTGGAATCTGAGGCGGCTGATGGTGGAATCTGAGGCAGCTCGTGGTGGAATCTAGGGCAGCTGATGGTCGAATCTGAGGTGGCTCACGGTGGAATCTGAGGCAGCTTGCGGTGGAATCTGAGGCGGCTCACGGTGGAATCTGAGGCGGCTCACGGTGGAATCTGGGGCAGCTCACGGTGGAATATGGGGCGGCTCACGGTGGAATCTGTGGCGGCTCACGGTGGAAAGTGAGGTGGCTCACGGTGGAATCTGAGGTGGGTCACGGTGGAATCTGGGGTGGCTCACGGTGGAATCTGGGGCGGCTCATGGTGGAATCTGGGGCGGCTGATGTTGGAATCTGAGGCGGCTCGCAGTGGAATCTGGGGCAGCTCATGGTGGAATCTAAGGCGGCTCACGGTGGAATCTGGGGCGGCTCATGGTGGAATCTGAGGCAGCTCCCGGTGGAATCTGTGGCGGCTCACGGTGGAATCTGGGGCGGCTCATGGTGGAATCTGGGGCGGCTGATGGTGGATTCTGAGGTGGCTCACGGTGGAATCTGGGGCAGCTCATGCTGGAATCTGGGGCGGCTCACAGTGGAATCTGGGGCGGCTGATAGTGGAATCTGGGGCGGCTGATGGTGGAATCTGAGGCGGCTCATGGTGGAATCTGGGGTGGTTGATGGTGGAATCGGAGGCGGCTCATGGTGGAATCTGGGGCGGCTCATGGTGGAATCTGAGGTGGCTCACGGTGGAATCTGGGGTGGCTGATGGTGGAATCTGAGGCGGCTCACGGTGGAATCTGGGGTGGCTGATGGTGGAATCTGAGGCGGCTGATGGTGGAATCTGGGGCGGCTGATGGTGGAATCTGAGGCGGCTCATGGTGGAATCTGGGGCGGCTAATGGTGGAATCTGGGGCGGTTCATGGTGTAATCTGCGGCAGCTCATGGTGGAATCTGAGGTGGCTCACGGTGGAATCTGGGGTGGCTCACGGTGGAATCTGGGGTGGCTCACGGTGGAATCTGGGGTAGCTCATGGTGGAATCTGGGGCGGCTCCCGGTGGAAACTGAGGTGACTCACGATGGAATCTGAGTTGGGTCACGGTGGAATCTGGGGCGGCTCACGGTGGAATCTGGGGCGGCTCATGGTGGAATCTGGGGCGGCTCACGGTGGAATCTGGGGCGGCTGATGATGGAATCTGAGGCGGCACCCGGTGCAATCTGGGGTGGCTGATGGTGGAATCTGAGGCGGCTCGCTGTGGAATCTGGGGCGGCTAATGGTGGAATCTGGAGCGGTTCATGATGTAATCTGCGGCAGCTCATGTTGGAATCTGAGGTGGCTCACGGTGGAATCTGGGGTGGCTCACGGTGGAATCTGGGGTTGCTCACGGTGGAATCTGGGGCGGCTCATGGTGGAATCTGTGGTGGCTGATTTTGGAATCTGAGGCGGCTCGCTGTGGAATCTCGGGCGGCTCGTGGTGGAATGTGAGGCGGCTCACGGTGGAACCTGGGACGGCTGATGGTGGAATCTGAGGTGGCTCCCGGTGGAATCTGGGGCGGCTCATGGTGGAATCTGAGGCAGCTCACGGTGGAATCTGGGGCGGCTCACGGTGGAATCTGGGGGGCTCATGGTGGAATCTGGGGCGGCTCACGGTGGAATATGGGGCGGCTCACGGTGGAATCTGGGGCGGCTCTTGGTGGAATCTGGGGCGGCTGATGGTGGAATCAGAGGCGGCTCGCGGTGGAATCTGGGGCGGCTCGTGGTGGAATCTGAGGTGGCTCACAGTGGAATCTGGGGCGGCTGATGGTGGAATCTGAGACGGCACCCGGTGGAATCTGGGGTGGCTGATATTGGAATCCGAGGTGGCTCGTAGTGGAAACTGGGGCGGCTGATGGTGGAATCTGGGGTGGCTCACGGTGGAATCTGAGGCGGCTCATGGTGGAATCTGGGGCATCTCACGGTGGAATCTGGGCGGCTCATGGTGGAATCTGGGGCAGCTCACGGTGGAATCTGGGGCGGCTCATGGTGAAATCTGGGGCGGCTGATGATGGAATCTGAGGCGGCTCACGGTGGAATCTGTGGGGGCTCGTGGTGGAATCTGAGGCGGCTCACGGTGGAATCTGGGGCGGCTCATGGTGGAATCTGAGGCAGCTCCCGGTGGAATCTGGAGCAGCTCATGGTGGAATCTGAGGCGGCTCACGGTGGAATCTGAGACGGCACCCGGTGGAATCTGGGGTGGCTGATGGTGGAATCTGGGGCGGCTCACGGTGGAATCTGGGGCGGCTCATGGTGGATTCTGGGGCGTCTCACGGTGGAATCTGGGGCGGCTCACGGTGGAATCTGGGGCGGCTCACGGAGGAATCTAAGGCGGCTCATGGTGGAATCTGGGGCGGCTCGTGATTGAATCTGAGGCGGCTGACGGTGGAATCTGGGGCGGCTGATGGTGGAATCTGAGGCGGCAGCCGGTGGAATCTGAGGCGGCTGATGGTGGAATCTGAGGCAGCTCGTGGTGGAATCTAGGGCAGATGATGGTCGAATCTGAGGTGGCTCATAGTGGAATCTGAGGCAGCTTGCGGTGGAATCTGAGGCGGCTCACGGTGGAATCTGAGGCGGCTCACGGTGGAATCTGGGGCGGCTCACGGTGGAATATGGGGCGGCTCACAGTGGAATCTGGGGCGGCTCACAGTGGAATCTGAGGTGGCTCACGGTGGTATCTGGGGCAGCTCATGGTGGAATCTGGGGCGGCTCCCGGTGGAATCTGGGGTGGCTCACGGTGGAAAGTGAGGTGGCTCACGGTGGAATCTGAGGTGGGTCACGGTGGAATCTGGGGCGGCTCACGGTGGAATCTGGGGCGGCCGGCTCACGGTGGATCTGGGGCGGCTCATGGTGGAATTCTGGGGGCGGCTGATGTTGGAATCTGAGGCGGCTCGCAGTGGAATCTGGGGCGCTCATGGTGGAATCTAAGGCGGCTCACGGTGAATCTGGGGCGGCTCATGGTGGAATCTGAGGCAGCTCCCGTGTGAATCTGTGCGGCTCACGGGTGGAATCTGGGGGCGGCTCATGGTGGAATCTGGGCGGCTGATGGTGGAATTCTGAGGTGGCTCACGGTGGAATCTGGGGGCGCTCATGCTGGAATCTGGGGCGGCTCACAGTGGAATCTGGGGCGCTGATAGTGGGAATCTGGGGCGGCTGATGTGGAATCTGAGGCGGCTCATGGTGGAATCTGGGGTGGTTGATGGTGGAATCGGAAGCGGCTCATGGTGAATCTGGGGCGGCTCATGTGGAATCTGAGGTGGCTCACGGTGAATCTGGGGTGGCTGATGGTGGAATCTGAGGCGGCTCACGGTGGAATCTGGGGTGGCTGATGGTGGAATCTGAGGCGGCTGATGGTGGGAATCTGGGTGGCTGATGGTGGAATCTGAGGCGGCTCATGTGGAATCTGGGGCGGCTAATGGTGGATCTGGGGCGTTCATGGTGTAATCTGCGGCAGCTCATGGTGGAATCTGAGTGGCTCACGTGGAATCTGGGTGGCTCACGGTGGAATCGGGGTGGCTCACGGTGGAATCTGGGGGTAGCTCATGTGGAATCTGGGGCGGCTCCCGTTGGAATCTGGGTGGCTCATGTGGAAACTGAGGTGACTCACGGTGGAATCTGAGTTGGGTCACGTGAAATCTGGGGCTGCTCACGTGGAATCTGGGGCGGCTCATGGTGGAATCTGGGGCGGCTGATGTTGGAATCTGAGGCGGCTCGCAGTGGAATCTGGGCGGCTCATGGTGGAATCTAAGGCGGCTCACGGTGGAATCTGGGGCGGCTCATGGGTGGAATCTGAGGCAGCTCCCGTGGATCTATGGCGGCTCACGTGGAATCTGGGGCGGCTCATGGTGGAATCTGGGGCGGCTGATGGTGGATTCTGAGGTGGCCACGGGTGGAATCTGGGGCGGCTCATGGTGGAATCTGGGGTGGCTCATGGTGGAAACTGAGGTGACTCACGATGGAATCTGAGTTGGGTCACGGTGGAATCTGGGGCGGCTCACGGTGGAATCTGGGGCGGCTCATGGTGGAATCTGGGGCGGCTCACGGTGGAATCTGGGGCGGCTTAATGATGGAATCTGAGGCGGCACCCGGTGCAATCTGGGGTGGCTGATGGTGGAATCTGAGGCGGCTCGCTGTGGAATCTGGGGCGGCTAATGGTGGAATCTGGAGCGGTTCATGATGTAATCTGTGGCAGCTCATGTTGGAATCTGAGGTGCTCACGGTGGAATCTGGGTGGCTCACGGTGGAATCTGGGGTTGCTCACGGTGGAATCTGGGGCGGCTCATGGTGGAATCTGTGGTGGCTGATTTTGGAATCTGAGGCGGCTCGCTGTGGAATCTCGGGCGGCTCGTGGTGGAATGTGAGGCGGCTCACGGTGGAACTGGGACGGCTGATGGTGGAATCTGAGTGGCTCCCGGTGGAATCTGGGGCGGCTCATGGTGGAATCTGAGGCGGCTCACGGTGGAATCTGGGGCGGCTCACGGTGGAATCTGGGGGGCTCATGGTGGAATCTGGGGCGGCTCACGGTGGAATATGGGGCGTCTCACGGTGGAATCTGGGGCGGCTCTTGGTGGAATCTGGGGCGGCTGATGGTGGAATCAGAGGCGGCTCGCGGTGGAATCTGGGCGGCTCGTGGTGGAATCTGAGGCAGCTCACGGTGGAATCTGGGGCGGCTCCCGGTGGAATCTGGGGTGGCTCACGGTGGAAACTGAGGTGGCTCACGGTGGAATCTGAGGTGAGTCATGGTGGAATCTGGGCAGCTCATGGTGGAATCTGGGGCGGCTCCCGGTGGAATCTGGGGTGGCTCACGTGGAAACTGAGGTGGCTCACGGTGGAATCTGAGCTGGGTCACGGTGGAATCTGGGGCGGCTCACGGTGGAATCTGGGGCGGCTCATGGTGGAATCTGTGGCGGCTGATTTTGGAATCTGAGGCGGCTCGCTGTGGGATCTCGGGCGGCTCGTGGTGGAATGTGAGGCGGCTCACGGTGGAACCAGGGACGGCTGATGGTGGAATCTGAGGTGGCTCCCGGTGGAAACTGGGGCGGCTCATGGTGGAATCTGAGGCGGCTCACGGTGGAATCTGGGGCGGATCACGGTGGAATCTGGGGGGCTCATGGTGGAATCTGGGGCGGCTCACGGTGGAAAATGGGGCGGCTCACGGTGGTATCTGGGGCGGCTCATGGTGGAATCTGGGGCGGCTGATGGTGGAATCAGAGGCGGCTCGCGGTGGAATCTGGGGCGGCTCGTGGTGGAATCTGAGGTGGCTCACAGTGGAATCTGGGGCGGCTGATGGTGGAATCTGAGACGGCAACCGGTGGAATCTGAGGCGGCTCATGGTGGAGTCTGGGGCATCTCACGGTGGAATCTGGGCGGCTCATGTGGAATCTGGGGCAGCTCACGGTGGAATCTGGGGCGGCTCATGGTGAAATCTGGGGCGGCTGATGATGGAATCTGAGACGGCTCACGGTGGAATCTGTGGGGGCTCGTGGTGGAATCTGAGGCAGCTCACGGTGGAATCTGGGGCGGCTCATGGTGGAATCTGAGGCAGCTCCGGTGGAATCTGGAGCAGCTCATGGTGGAATCTGAGGCGGCTCACGGTGGAATCTGAGACGGCACCCGGTGGAATCTGGGGTGGCTGATGGTGGAATCTGGGGCGGCTCACGGTGGAATCTGGGGCGGCTCATGGTGGATTCTGG
The DNA here is from genome assembly GCF_052327205.1 of Somniosus microcephalus. NCBI lineage: Eukaryota > Metazoa > Chordata > Chondrichthyes > Squaliformes > Somniosidae > Somniosus > Somniosus microcephalus. The sequence goes on along the minus strand of NC_140989.1, from coordinate 230,014,266 downwards.
GGCGTCTCACGGTGGAATCTGGGGCGGCTCACGGTGGAATCTGGGGCGGCTCATGGAGGAATCTAAGGCGGCTGATGGTGGAATCTGGGGCGGCTCGTGATTGAATCTGAGGCGGCTGACGGTGGAATCTGGGGCGGCTGATGGTGGAATCTGAGGCGGCAGCCGGTGGAATCTGAGGCGGCTGATGGTGGAATCTGAGGCAGCTCGTGGTGGAATCTAGGGCAGCTGATGGTCGAATCTGAGGTGGCTCATAGTGGAATCTGAGGCAGCTTGCGGTGGAATCTGAGGCGGCTCACGGTGGAATCTGAGGCGGCTCACGGTGGAATCTGGGGCGGCTCACGGTGGAATATGGGGCGGCTCACAGTGGAATCTGGGGCGGCTCACAGTGGAATCTGAGGTGGCTCACGGTGGTATCTGGGGCAGCTCATGGTGGAATCTGGGGCGGCTCCCGGTGGAATCTGGGGTGGCTCACGGTGGAAAGTGAGGTGGCTCACGGTGGAATCTGAGGTGGGTCACGGTGGAATCTGGGGCGGCTCACGGTGGAATCTGGGGCGGCTCATGGTGGAATCTGGGGCGGCTGATGTTGGAATCTGAGGCGGCTCGCAGTGGAATCTGGGGCGGCTCATGGTGGAATCTAGGGCAGCTGATGGTCGAATCTGAGGTGGCTCACGGTGGAATCTGAGGCAGCTTGCGGTAGAATCTGAGGCGGCTCACGGTGGAATCTGAGACGGCTCACGGTGGAATCTGGGGCGGCTCACGATGGAATATGGGGTGGCTCACGGTGGAATCTGGGGCAGCTCACGGTGGAATCTGAGGTGGCTCACGGTGGTATCTGGGGCAGCTCATGGTGGAATCTGGGGCGGCTCCCGGTGGATTCTGGGGTGGCTCACGGTGGAAACTGAGGTGGCTCACGGTGGAATCTGAGGTGGGTTACGGTGGAATCTGGGGCGGCTCATGGTGGAATCTGGGGTGGCTCACGGTGGAATCTGAGGAGGCTCACGGTGGAATCTGAGGCGGCTCATGGTGGAATCTGGGGCGTCTCACGGTGGAATCTGGGCGGCTCATTGTGGAATCTGGGGCAGCTCACGGTGGAATCTGGGGCGGCTCATGGTGAAATCTGGGGCGGCTGATGATGGAATCTGAGGCGGCTCACGGTGGAATCTGGGGGGGCTCGTGGTGGAATCTGAGGCGGCTCACGGTGGAATCTGGGGCGGCTCATGGTGGAATCTGAGGCAGCTCCCGGTGGAATCTGGGGCAGCTCATGGTGGAATCTGAGGCGGCTCACGGTGGAATCTGAGACGGCTCCCGGTGAAATCTGGGGCGGCTGATGGTGGAATCTGGGGCGGCTCACGGTGGAATCTGGGGCGGCTCATGGTGGAATCTGGGGCGTCTCACGGTGGAATCTGGGGCCGCTCACGGTGGAATCTGGGGCGGCTCACGGAGGAATCTAAGGCAGCTCACGGTGGAATCTGGGGCGGCTCGTGATTGAATCTGAGGTGGCTCACGGTGGAATCTGGGGCGGCTGATGGTGGAATCTGAGGCGGCAGCCGGTGGAATCTGAGGCGGCTGATGGTGGAATCTGAGGCAGCTCGTGGTGGAATCTAGGGCAGCTGATGGTCGAATCTGAGGTGGCTCACGGTGGAATCTGAGGCAGCTTGCGGTGGAATCTGAGGCGGCTCACGGTGGAATCTGAGGCGGCTCACGGTGGAATCTGGGGCGGCTCACGGTGGAATATGGGGCGGCTCACGGTGGAATCTGTGGCGGCTCACGGTGGAAAGTGAGGTGGCTCACGGTGGAATCTGAGGTGGGTCACGGTGGAATCTGGGGCGGCTCACGGTGGAATCTGGGGCGGCTCATGGTGGAATCTGGGGCGGCTGATGTTGGAATCTGAGGCGGCTCGCAGTGGAATCTGGGGCGGCTCATGGTGGAATCTAAGGCGGCTCACGGTGGAATCTGGGGCGGCTCATGGTGGAATCTGAGGCAGCTCCCGGTGGAATCTGTGGCGGCTCACGGTGGAATCTGGGGCGGCTCATGGTGGAATCTGGGGCGGCTGATGGTGGATTCTGAGGTGGCTCACGGTGGAATCTGGGGCGGCTCATGCTGGAATCTGGGGCAGCTCACAGTGGAATCTGGGGCGGCTGATAGTGGAATCTGGGGCGGCTGATGGTGGAATCTGAGGCGGCTCATGGTGGAATCTGGGGTGGTTGATGGTGGAATCGGAGGCGGCTCATGGTGGAAATTGGGGCGGCTCATGGTGGAATCTGAGGTGGCTCACGGTGGAATCTGGGGTGGCTGATGGTGGAATCTGAGGCGGCTCACGGTGGAATCTGGGGTGGCTGATGGTGGAATCTGAGGCGGCTGATGGTGGAATCTGGGGCGGCTGATGGTGGAATCTGAGGCGGCTCATGGTGGAATCTGGGGCGGCTAATGGTGGAATCTGGGGCGGTTCATGGTGTAATCTGCGGCAGCTCATGGTGGAATCTGAGGTGGCTCACGGTGGAATCTGGGGTGGCTCACGGTGGAATCTGGGGTGGCTCATGGTGGAATCTGGGGTAGCTCATGGTGGAATCTGGGGCGGCTCCCGTTGGAATCTGGGGTGGCTCACGGTGGAAACTGAGGTGACTCACGATGGAATCTGAGTTGGGTCACGGTGGAATCTGGGGCGGCTCACGGTGGAATCTGGGGCGGCTCATGGTGGAATCTGGGGCGGCTCACGGTGGAATCTGGGGCGGCTGATGATGGAATCTGAGGCGGCACCCGGTGCAATCTGGGGTGGCTGATGGTGGAATCTGGAGCGGTTCATGATGTAATCTGCGGCAGCTCATGTTGGAATCTGAGGTGGCTCACGGTGGAATCTGGGGTGGCTCACGGTGGAATCTGGGGTTGCTCACGGTGGAATCTGGGGCGGCTCATGGTGGAATCTGTGGTGGCTGATTTTGGAATCTGAGGCGGCTCGCTGTGGAATCTCGGGCGGCTCGTGGTGGAATGTGAGGCGGCTCACGGTGGAACCTGGGACGGCTGATGGTGGAATCTGAGGTGGCTCCCGGTGGAATCTGGGGCGGCTCATGGTGGAATCTGAGGCGGCTCACGGTGGAATCTGGGGCGGCTCACGGTGGAATCTGGGGGGCTCATGGTGGAATCTGGGGCGGCTCACGGTGGAATATGGGGCGGCTCACGGTGGAATCTGGGGCGGCTCTTGGTGGAATCTGGGGCGGCTGATGGTGGAATCAGAGGCGGCTCGCGGTGGAATCTGGGGCGGCTCGTGGTGGAATCTGAGGCGGCTCACGGTGGAATCTGGGGCGGCTCACGGTGGAATCTGGGCCGGCTCCCAGTGGAATCTGGGGTGGCTCACGGTGGAAACTGAGGTGGCTCACGGTGGAATCTGAGGTGAGTCACGGTGGAATCTGGGGCAGCTCATGGTGGAATCTGGGGCGGCTCCCGGTGGAATCTGGGGTGGCTCACGGTGGAAACTGAGGTGGCTCACGGTGGAATCTGAGCTGGGTCACGGTGGAATCTGGGGCAGCTCACGGTGGAATCTGGGGCGGCTCATGGTGGAATCTGTGGCGGCTGATTTTGGAATCTGAGGCGGCTCGCTGTGGAATCTCGGGCGGCTCATGGTGGAATGTGAGGCGGCTCACGGTGGAACCAGGGACGGCTGATGGTGGAATCTGAGGTGGCTCCCGGTGGAATCTGGGGCGGCTCATGGTGGAATCTGAGGCGGCTCACGGTGGAATCTGGGGCGGCTCACGGTGGAATCTGGGGGGCTCATGGTGGAATCTGGGGCGGCTCACGGTGGAATATGGCGCGGCTCACGGTGGTATCTGGGGCGGCTCATGGTGGAATCTGGGGCGGCTGATGGTGGAATCAGAGGCGGCTCGCGGTGGAATCTGGGGCGGCTCGTGGTGGAATCTGAGGTGGCTCACAGTGGAATCTGGGGCGGCTGATGGTGGAATCTGAGACGGCACCCGGTGGAATCTGGGGTGGCTGATATTGGAATCCGAGGTGGCTCGTAGTGGAAACTGGGGCGGCTGATGGTGGAATCTGGGGTGGCTCACGGTGGAATCTGAGGCGGCTCATGGTGGAATCTGGGGCATCTCACGGTGGAATCTGGGCGGCTCATGGTGGAATCTGGGGCAGCTCACGGTGGAATCTGGGGCGGCTCATGGTGAAATCTGGGGCGGCTGATGATGGAATCTGAGGCGGCTCACGGTGGAATCTGTGGGGGCTCGTGGTGGAATCTGAGGCGGCTCACGGTGGAATCTGGGGTGGCTCATGGTGGAATCTGAGGCAGCTCCCGGTGGAATCTGGAGCAGCTCATGGTGGAATCTGAGGCGGCTCACGGTGGAATCTGAGACGGCACCCGGTGGAATCTGGGGTGGCTGATGGTGGAATCTGGGGCGGCTCACGGTGGAATCTGGGGCGGCTCATGGTGGATTCTGGGGCGTCTCACGGTGGAATCTGGGGCGGCTCACGGTGGAATCTGGGGCGGCTCACGGAGGAATCTAAGGCGGCTCATGGTGGAATCTGGGGCGGCTCGTGATTGAATCTGAGGCGGCTGATGGTGGAATCTGGGGCAGCTGATGGTGGAATCTGAGGCGGCAGCCGGTGGAATCTGAGGCGGCTGATGGTGGAATCTGAGGCAGCTCGTGGTGGAATCTAGGGCAGCTGATGGTCGAATCTGAGGTGGCTCATAGTGGAATCTGAGGCAGCTTGCGGTGGAATCTGAGGCGGCTCACGGTGGAATCTGAGGCGGCTCACGGTGGAATCTGGGGCGGCTCACGGTGGAATATGGGGCGGCTCACAGTGGAATCTGGGGCGGCTCACAGTGGAATCTGAGGTGGCTCACGGTGGTATCTGGGGCAGCTCATGGTGGAATCTGGGGCGGCTCCCGGTGGAATCTGGGGTGGCTCACGGTGGAAAGTGAGGTGGCTCACGGTGGAATCTGAGGTGGGTCACGGTGGAATCTGGGGCGGCTCACGGTGGAATCTGGGGCGGCTCATGGTGGAATCTGGGGCGGCTGATGTTGGAATCTGAGGCGGCTCACGGTGGAATCTGGGGCGGCTCATGGTGGAATCTGAGGCAGCTCCCGGTGGAATCTGTGGCGGCTCACGGTGGAATCTGGGGCGGCTCATGGTGGAATCTGGGGCGGCTGATGGTGGATTCTGAGGTGGCTCACGGTGGAATCTGGGGCGGCTCATGCTGGAATCTGGGGCGGCTCACAGTGGAATCTGGGGCGGCTGATAGTGGAATCTGGGGCGGCTGATGGTGGAATCTGAGGCGGCTCATGGTGGAATCTGGGGTGGTTGATGGTGGAATCGGAGGCGGCTCATGGTGGAATCTGGGGCGGCTCATGGTGGAATCTGAGGTGGCTCACGGTGGAATCTGGGGTGGCTGATGGTGGAATCTGAGGCGGCTCACGGTGGAATCTGGGGTGGCTGATGGTGGAATCTGAGGCGGCTGATGGTGGAATCTGGGGCGGCTGATGGTGGAATCTGAGGCGGCTCATGGTGGAATCTGGGGCGGCTAATGGTGGAATCTGGGGCGGTTCATGGTGTAATCTGCGGCAGCTCATGGTGGAATCTGAGGTGGCTCACGGTGGAATCTGGGGTGGCTCACGGTGGAATCTGGGGTGGCTCACGGTGGAATCTGGGGTAGCTCATGGTGGAATCTGGGGCGGCTCCCGTTGGAATCTGGGGTGGCTCATGGTGGAAACTGAGGTGACTCACGGTGGAATCTGAGTTGGGTCACGGTGAAATCTGGGGCGGCTCACGGTGGAATCTGGGGCGGCTCATGGTGGAACCTGGGGCGGCTCACGGTGGAATCTGGGGGGGCTGATGATGGAAACTGAGGCGGCACCCGGTGCAATCTGGGGTGGCTAATGGTGGAATCTGAGGCGGCTCGCTGTGGAATCTGGAGCGGCTAATGGTGGAATCTGGGGCGGCTCATGGTGTAATCTGCGGCAGCTCATGGTGGAATCTGAGGTGGCTCACGGTGGAATCTGGGGTGGCTCACGATGGAATCTGGGGTGGCTCACGGTGGAATCTGGGGTGGCTCATGGTGGAATCTGTGGTGGCTGATTTGGAATCTGAGGCGGCTCGCTGTGGAATCTCGGGCGGCTCATGGTGGAATGTGAGGCGGCTCACGGTGGAACCTGGGACGGCTGATGGTGGAATCTGAGGTGGCTCCCGGTGGAATCTGGGGCGGCTCATGGTGGAATCTGAGGCGGCTCACGGTGGAATCTGGGGCGGCTCACGGTGGAATCTGGGGGGCTCATGGTGGAATCTGGGGCGGCTCACGGTGGAATATGGGGCGGCTCAAGGTGGAATCTGGGGCGGCTCATGGTGGAATGTGGGGCGGCTGATGGTGGAATCAGAGGCGGCTCGCGGTGGAATCTGGGGCGGCTCGTGGTGGAATCTGAGGCGGCTCACAGTGGAATCTGGGGCGGCTGATGGTGGAATCTGAGACGGCACCCGGTGGAATCTGGGGTGGCTGATATTGGAATCCGAGGTGGCTCGTAGTGGAATCTGGGGCGGCTGATGGTGGAATCTGGGGTGGCTCACGGTGGAATCTGAGGTGGGTCACGGTGGAATCTGAGGTGGGTCACGGTGGAATCTGGGGCAGCTCATGGTGGAATCTGGGGCGGCTCCCGGTGGAATCTGGGGTGGCTCACGGTGGAAACTGAGGTGGCTCACGGTGGAATCTGAGGTGGGTCACGGTGGAATCTGGGGCGGCTCACGGTGGAATCTGGGGCGGCTCATGGTGGAATCTGTGGTGGCTGATTTTGGAATCTGAGGCAGCTCGCTGTGGAATCTCGGGCGGCTCGTGGTGGAATGTGAGGCGGCTCCCGGTGGAACCTGGGACGGCTGATGGTGGAATCTGAGGTGGCTCCCGGTGGAATCTGGGGCGGCTCATGGTGGAATCTGAGGCGGCTCACGGTGGAATCTGGGGCAGCTCACGGTGGAATCTGGGGGGCTCATGGTGGAATCTGGGGCGGCTCACGGTGGAATATGGGGCGGCTCACGGTGGAATCTGGGGCGGCTCATGGTGGAATCTGGGGCGGCTGATGGTGGAATCAGAGGCGGCTCGCGGTGGAATCTGGGGCGGCTCGTGGTGGAATCTCAGGCGGCTCACAGTGGAATCTGGGGCGGCTGATGGTGGAATCTGAGACGTCACCTGGTGGAATCTGGGGTGGCTGATATTGGAATCCGAGGTGGCTCGTAGTGGAATCTGGGGCGGCTGATGGTGGAATCTGGGGTGGCTCACGGTGGAATCTGAGGCGGCTCATGGTGGAATCTGGGGCGTCTCACGGTGGAATCTGGGCGGCTCATGGTGGAATCTGGGGCAGCTCACGGTGGAATCTGGGGCGGCTCATGGTGAAATCTGGGGCGGCTGATGATGGAATCTGAGGCGGCCCACGGTGGAATCTGTGGAGGCTCGTGGTGGAATCTGAGGCGGCTCACGGTGGAATCTGGGGCGGCTCATGGAGGAATCTGAGGCAGCTCCCGGTGGAATCTGGGGCAGCTCATGGTGGAATCTGAGGCGGCTCACGGTGGAATCTGAGACGGCACCCGGTGGAATCTGGGGTGGCTGATGGTGGAATCTGGGGCGGCTCACGGTGGAATCTGGGGCGGCTCATGGTGGAATGTGGGGCGTCTCACGGTGGAATCTGGGGCGGCTCACGGTGGAATCCGGGGCGGCTCACGGAGGAATCTAAGGCGGCTCACGTTGGAATCTGGGGCGGCTCGTGATTGAATCTGAGGCGGCTCACGGTGGAATCTGGGGCGGCTGATGGTGGAATCTGAGGCGGCAGCCGGTGGAATCTGAGGCGGCTGATGGTAGAATCTGAGGCAGCTCGTGGTGGAATCTAGGGCAGCTGATGGTCGAATCTGAGGTGGCTCACGGTGGAATCTGAGGCAGCTTGCGGTGGAATCTGAGGCGGCTCACGGTGGAATCTGAGGCGGCTCACGGTGGAATCTGGGGCGGCTCACGGTGGAATATGGGGCGGCTCACGGTGGAATCTGGGGCGGCTCATGGTGGAATCTGAGGTGGCTCACGGTGGAATCTGGGGCGGCTCACGGAGGAATCTAAGGCGGCTCAGGTGGAATCTGGGGCGGCTCGTGATTGAATCTGAGGCGGCTCACGGTGGAACCTGGGGCGGCTGATGGTGGAATCTGAGGCGGCAGCCGGTGGAATCTGAGGCGGCTGATGGTGGAATCTGAGGCAGCTCGTGGTGGAATCTAGGGCAGCTGTTGGTCGAATCTGAGGTGGCTCACGGTGGAATCTGAGGCAGCTTGCGGTGGAATCTGAGGCGGCTCACGGTGGAATCTGAGGCGGCTCACGGTGGAATCTGGGGCGGCTCACGGTGGAATATGGTCGGCTCACGGTGAATCTGGGGCGACTCACGGTGGAATCTGAGGTGGCTCACGGTGGTATCTGGGGCAGCTCATGGTGGAATCTGGGCGGCTCCCAGTGGAATCTGGTGTGGCTCACGGTGGAAAGTGAGGTGGCTCACGGTGGAATCTGAGGTGGGTCATGGTGGAATCTGGGGCGGCCACGGTGGAATCTGGGGCGGCTCATGGTGGAATCTGTGGCGGCTGATGTTGGAATCTGAGGCGGCTTGCAGTGGAATCTGGGGCGGCTCATGGTGGAATCTAAGGCGGCTCACGGTGGAATCTGGGGCGGCTCATGTGGAATCTGAGGCAGCTCCCGGTGGAATCTGTGGCGGCTCACGGTGGAATCTGGGGCGGCTCATGGTGGAATCTGGGGCGGCTGATGGTGGATTCTGAGGTGGCTCACGGTGGAATCTGGGGCGGCTCATGCTGGAGTCTGGGGCGGCTCACAGTGGAATCTGGGGCGGCTGATAGTGGAATCTGGGGCGGCTGATGGTGGAATCTGAGGCGGCTCATGTTGGAATCTGGGGTGGTTGATGGTGGAATCGGAGGCGGCTCCTGGTGGAATCTGGGGCGGCTCATGGTGGAACCTGAGGTGGCTCACGGTGGAATCTGGGGTGGCTGATGGTGGAATCTGAGGCGGCTCACGGTGGAATCTGGGGTGGCTGATGGTGGAATCTGAGGCGGCTGATGGTGGAATCTGGGGCAGCTGATGGTGGAATCTGAGGCGGCTCATGGTGGAATCTGGGGCGGCTAATGGTGGAATCTGGGGCGGTTCATGGTGTAATCTGCGGCAGCTCATGGTGGAATCTGAGGTGGCTCACGGTGGAATCTGGGGTGGCTCACGGTGGAATCTGGGGTAGCTCATGGTGGAATCTGGGGCGGCTCCCGTTGGAATCTGGGGTGGCTCACGGTGGAAACTGAGGTGACTCACGGTGGAATCTGAGTTGGGTCACGGTGGAATCTGGGGCGGCTCACGGTGGAATCTGGGGCGGCTCACGTTGGAATCTGGGGCGGCTGATGATGGAATCTGAGGCGGCACCCGTTGCGTGGCTGATGGTGGAATCTGAGGCTGCATTGTGGTGAATCTGGGGTGGCTCACGGAGAAATCTGGGGCAGCTCATGGTGGAATCTGAGGCGGCTCACGGTGGAATCTGAGGCGGCTCACGGTGGAATCTGGGGCGGCTCACGGTGGAATCTGGGGCAGCTCACGTTGGAATCTGAGGCGGCTCACGGTGGAATCTGAGGCGGCTCACGGTGGAATCTGGCGCGGCTCACGGTGGAATCTGGGGCGGCTCACGGTGGAATCTGGGGTGGCTCACGGTGGAATCTGAGGTGGCTTACGGTGGAATCTGGGGCAGCTCATGGTGGAATCTGGGGCGGCTCCCGGTGGAATCTGGGGTGGCTCACGGTGGAAACTGAGGTGGCTCACGGTGGAATCTGGGGTGGCTCACGGTGGAATCTGGGGTAGCTCATGGTGGAATCTGGGGCGGCTCCCGTTGGAATCTGGGGTGGCTCATGTGGAAACTGAGGTGACTCACGGTGGAATCTGAGTTGGGTCACGGTGGAATCTGGGGCGGCTCACGGTGGAATCTGGGGCGGCTCATGGTGGAATCTGGGGCGGCTCACAGTGGAATCTGGGGCGGCTGATGATGGAATCAGAGGCGGCACCCGGTGCAATCTGGGGTGGCTGATGGTGGAATCTGAGGCGGCTCGTGGTGGAATCTGGTGCGGCTGATGGTGGAATCTGGGGCGCCTCACGGTTGAATCTGGGGCGGCTCATGGTGGAATCTGGGGCGGCTCACGGTGGAATCTGAGGTTGCTCACGGTGGAATCTGGGGGCGGGCTCACGGTTAAATCTGAGGCTGCTCATGGTGAAGTCTGAGGCTGCATCGCGGCGAAATCTGAGGCTGCTCAAGGTGGAATCTAGGGCAGCTCACGGTGGAATCTGAGGTGGCTCATGGTAGAATCTGGGGCGGCTCGCGGTGGAATATGAGGCAGCTTACAGTTGAATCTGAGGCAGCTCATGGTGGAATCTGAGGCTGCATTGTGGTGGAATCTGGGGTGGCTCACGGAGAAATCTGGGGCAGCTCACGGTGGAATCTGAGGCGGCTCACGGTGGAATCTGAGGCGGCTCACGGTGGAATCTGGGACGGCTCACGGTGGAATCTGGGGCGGCTCACGCTGGAATCTGAGGCGGCTCACGGTGGAATCTGAGGCGGCTCACGGTGGAATCTGGGGCGGCTCACGGTGGAATCTGGGGCGGCTCACGGTGGAATCTGGGGTGGCTCACGGTGGAATCTGAGGTGGCTTACGGTGGAATCTGGGGCAGCTCATGGTGGAATCTGGGGCGGCTCCTGGTGGAAATCTGGGGTGGCTCACGGTGGAAACTGAGGTGTCTCACGGTGGAATCTGAGGTGAGTCATGGCGGAATCTGGGGCGGCTCACGGTGGAATCTGGGGCGGCTCATGGTGGAATCTGGTGTGGCTGATTTTGGAATCTGAGGCGGCTCGCGGTGGAATCTCGGGCGGCTCGTGGTGGAATCTGAGCTGGCTCACGGTGGAATCTGGGGCGGCTCATGGTGGAATCTGAGGCAGCTCACGGTGGAATCTGGGGCGGCTCACGGTGTAATCTGGGGCGGCTCATGATGGAATCTGGGGCGGCTCATGGTGGAATCTGGGGTGGCTCTTGGTGCAATCTGGGGCGGCTGATGGTGGAATCATAGGCGGCTCGCGGTGGAATCTGGGGCGGCTCGTGGTGGAATCTGAGGCGGCTCACAGTGTGAATCTGGGGGCGGCTCACGGTGAAATCTGAGGCTGCATCGCTGCGAAATCTGAGGCTGCTCAAGGTGGAATCTGGGGCAGCTCACGGTGGAATCTGAGGTGGCTCATGGTAGAATCTGGGGCGGCTCGCGGTGGAATATGAGGCAGCTTACAGTTGAATCTGAGGCAGCTCATGGTGGAATCTGAGGCTGCATTGTGGTGGAATCTGGGGTGGCTCAAGGAGAAATCTGGGGCGGCTCACGGTGAATCTGAGGGCGGCTCACGGTGGAATCTGAGGCGGCTCACGGTGGAATCTGGGGCGGCTCACGGTGGAATCTGGGGCGGCTCACGGTGGAATCTGAGGCGGCTCACGGTGGAATCTGAGGCGGCTCACGGTGGAATCTGGGCGGCTCACGTGGAATCTGGGGCGGCTCACGGTGGAGATACTGGGGTGGCTCACGGTGGAATCTGAGGTGGCTTACGGTGGAATCTGGGGCAGCTCATGGTGGAATCTGGGGCGGCTCCCGGTGGAATCTGGTTTGGGCTCACGGTGAGAAACTGAGGTGGCTCACGGTGGAATCTGAGGTGGGTCATGGCGGAATCTGGGGCGGCTCACGGTGGAATCTGGGGCGGCTCATGGTGGAATCTGGTGTGGCTGATTTTGGAATCTGAGGCGGCTCGCGGTGGAATCTCGGGCGGCTCGTGGTGGAATCTGAGGCGGCTCACGGTGGTGGAACCTGGGGCGGCTGATGGTGGAATCTGAGGCGGCTCCCGGTGGAATCTGGGCGGCTCATGGTGGAATCTGAGGCGGCTCACGGTGGAATCTGGGGCGGCTCACGGTGTAATCTGGGGAGGCTCATGATGGAATCTGGGTTGCTCATGATGAAATCTGGAGCGGCTCATGGTGGAATCTGGGGCGGCTGATGGTGGAATCATAGGCGGCTCGCGGTGGAATCTGGGGCGGCTCGTGGTGGAATCTGAGGCGGCTCACAGTGGAATCTGGGGCGGCTGATGGTGGGAATCTGAGACGGCACTCCGGTGGAATCTGGGGTGGATGATATTGGAATCTGAGGTGGCTCGTAGTGGAATCTGGGGCGGCTGATGGTGGAATCTGGGGCGGCTCACGGTGGAATCTGGGGCGGCTCATGGTGGAATCTGGGGCGTCTCACGGTGGAATCTGGGGCGGCTCATGGTGGATTCTGGGCAGCTCACGATGGAATCTGGGGCGGCTCATGGTGAAATCTGGGGCGGCTGATGATGGAATCTGAGGCGGCTCACGGTGGAATCTGGGGGGCTCGTGGTGGAATCTGAGGCGGCTCACGGTGGAATCTGGGGTGGCTGATGGTGGAATCTGAGGTGGCTCGTGGTGGAATCTGGGGCAGCTGATGGTGGAATCTGGGGGCGGCTCACGGTGGAATCTTGGGGCGGCTCATGGTGGAATCTGGGGCGTCTCACGGTGGAATCTGGGGCGGCTCACGGTGGAATCTGGGGCGGCTCGTGATTGAATCTGAGGCGGCTCATGGTGGAATCTGGGGCGGCTGATGGTGGAATCTGAGGCGGCAGCCAGTGGAATCTGAGGCGGCTGATGGTGAATCTGAGGCAGCTCGTGGTGGAATCTAGGGCAGCTGATGGTCGAATCTGAGGTGGCTCACGGTGGAATCTGAGGCAGCTTGCGGTGGAATCTGAGGCAGCTCACGGTGGAATCTGAGGCGGCTCACGGTGGAATCTGGGGCGGCTCACGGTGGAATCTGAGGCAGCTTGCGGTGGAATCTGAGGCAGCTCACGGTGGAATCTGAGGCAGCTCACGGTGGAATCTGAGGCGGCTCACGGTGAATCTGAGGCGGGTCCACGGTGGAATCTGGGGCGGCTCACGGTGTAATCTGGGGAGGCTCATGATGGAATCTGGGGCGGCTCATGGTGAAATCTGGAGCGGCTCATGGTGGAATCTGGGCGGCTGATGGTGGAATCATAGGCGGCTCGCGGTGGAATCTGGGGCGGCTCGTGGTGGAATCTGAGGCGGCTCACAGTGGAATCTGGGGCGGCTGATGGTGGAATCTGAGACGGCACCCGGTGGAATCTGGGGTGGCTGATATTGGAATCTGAGGTGGCTCGTAGTGGAATCTGGGGCGGCTGATGGTGGAATCTGGGGCGGCTCACGGTGGAATCTGGGGCGGCTCATGGTGGAATCTGGGGCGTCTCACGGTGGAATCTGGGGCGGCTCATGGTGGATTCTGGGGCAGCTCACGATGGAATCTGGGGCGGCTCATGGTGAAATCTGGGGCGGCTGATGATGGAATCTGAGGCGGCTCACGGTGGAATCTGGGGGGGCTCGTGGTGGAATCTGAGGCGGCTCACGGTGGAATCTGGGGTGGCTGATGGTGGAATCTGAGGTGGCTCGTGGTGGAATCTGGGGCAGCTGATGGTGGAATCTGGGGCGGCTCACGGTGGAATCTTGGGCGGCTCATGGTGGAATCTGGGGCGTCTCACGGTGGAATCTGGGGCGGCTCACGGTGGAATCTGGGGCGGCTCGTGATTGAATCTGAGGCGGCTCATGGTGGAATCTGGGGCGGCTGATGGTGGAATCTGAGGCGGCAGCCGGTGGAATCTGAGGCGGCTGATGGTGGAATCTGAGGCAGCTCGTGGTGGAATCTAGGGCAGCTGATGGTCGAATCTGAGGTGGCTCACGTGGAATCTGAGGCAGCTTGCGGTGGAATCTGAGGCAGCTCACGGTGGAATCTGAGGCGGCTCACGGTGGAATATGGGGCGGCTCACGGTGGAATCTGGGGCGGTTCACGGTGGAATCTGAGGTGGCTCACGGTGGTATCTGGGGCAGCTCATGGTGGAATCTGGGGCGGCTCCCGGTGGAATCTGGGGTGGCTCACGGTGGAAGCTGAGGTGGCTCACGTTGGAATCTGAGGTGGCTCACGATGGAACCTGGGGCGGCTCACTGTGGAATCTGGGGCGGCTCATGGTGGAATCTGGGGCGGCTGATGTTGGAATCTGAGGCGGCTCGCAGTGGAATCTGGGGCGGCTCGTGGTGGAATCTAAGGCGGCTCACGGTGGAATCTGGGGCGGCTCATGGTGGAATCTGAGGCAGCTCCCGGTGGAAACTGTGGCGGCTCACGGTGGAATCTGGGACGGCTCATGGTGGAACCTGGGGCGGCTGATGGTGGATTCTGAGGTGGCTCACGGTGGAATCTGGGGCGGCTCATGCTGGAATCTGGGGCGGCTCACAGTGGAATCTGGGGCGGCTGATAGTGGAATCTGGGGCGGCTGATGGTGGAATCTGAGGCGGCTCATGGTGGAATCTGAGGCGGCTCATGGTGGAATCTGGGGTGGTTGATGGTGGAATCTGAGGCGGCTCATGGTGGAATCTGGGGCGGCTCATGGTGGAATCTGAGGCGGCTCACGGTGGAATCTGGGGTGGCTGATGGTGGAATCTGAGGCGGCTGATGGTGGAATCTGGGGCGGCTGATGGGTGGAATCTGAGGCGGCTCATGGTGGAATCTGGGGCGGCTCATGGTGGAATCTGAGGTGGCTCACGGTGGAATCTGGGGTGGCTCACGGTGGAAACTGAGGTATCTCACGGTGGATTCTGGGGCAGCTCATGTGGAATCTGGGTCGGCTCCCGGTGGAATCTGGGGTGGCTCACGGTGGAATCTGAGTGGGTTCACGGTGGAATCTGGGGCGGCTCACGGTGGAATCTGTGGCAGCACATGGTGGAATCTGGGGCGGCTGATTTTGGAATCTGAGGCGACTCGCGGTGGAATCTGAGTGGGTTCACGGTGGAATCTGAGGTGGCTCACGGTGGAATCTGGGGCGGCTCATGGTGGAATCTGGGGCGGCTGATTTTGGAATCTGAGGCGGCTCGCAGTGGAATCTCGGGCGGCTCGTGGTGGAATCTGAGGCGGCTCACGGCGGAACCTGGGGCGGCTGATGGTGGAATCTGAGGCGGCTCCCGGTGGAATCTGGGGCGGTTCATGGTGGAATCTGAGGCGGCTCACGGTGGAATCTGGGGCGGCTCACGGTGGAATCTGGGGTGGCTCACGGTGGAGTCTGGGGCGGCTCACGGTGGAATCTGGAGCGGCTCATGGTGGAATCTGGAGCGGCTCACGGTGGAATCTGGGGCGGCTCATGGTGTAATCTGGGGCGGCTGATGGTGGAATCATATGCGGCTCGCGGTGGAATCTGTGGCGGCTCACGGTGGAATCTGGGGCGGCTCATGGTGGAATCTGGGGCGGCTCACGGTGGAATCTGGGGCGGCTCATGGTGGAATCTGGGGCGGCTCGTGGTGGAATCTGAGGCGGCTCACGGTGGAATCTGGGGCGGCTGATGGTGGAATATGAGGCGGCTCCCGGTGGAATCTGGGGCGGCTCATGGTGGAATCTGGGGCGGCTGATGGTGGAATCTGGGGCGGCTGATGGTGGAATCATATGCGGCTCGCGGTGGAATCTGGGGCGGCTCGTGGTGGAATCTGAGGCGGCTCACAGTGGAATCTGGGGCGGCTGATGGTGGAATCTGAGATGGCACCCGGTGGAATCTGGGGTGGCTGATGGTGGAATCTGAGGTGGCTCGTGGTGGAATCTGGGTCGGCTGATGGTGGAATCTGGGGCGGCTAACGGTGGAATTTGGGGCGGCTCATGGTGGAATCTGGGGCGTCTCACGGTGGAATCTGGGGCGGATCATGGTGGAATCTGTGGCGGCTCACGGTGGAATCTGTGGCGGCTCACGGTGGAATCTGGGGCGGCTCATGGTGGAATCTGGGGCGGCTCGTGGTGGAATCTGAGGCGGCTCACAGTGGAACCTGGGGCGGCTGATGGTGGAATCTGAGGCGGCTCCCGGTGGAATCTGGGGCGGCTCATGGTGGAATCTGAGGCGGCTCTCGGTGGAATCTGGGGCGGCTCACGGTGGAATCTGGGGCGGCTCACGGTGGAATGTGGTGCGGCTGATCGTGGAATCTGGGGCGGCTCACGGTGGAATCTGGGGCGGCTCATGGTGGAATCTGGGGCGGCTCACGGTGGAATCTGGGGTGGCTCATGGTGGAATCTGGGGCAGCTGATGGTGGAATTATAGGCGGCTCGCGCTGGAATCTGGGGCGGCTCGTGGTGGAATCTGAGGCGGCTCACGGTGGAATCTGGGGCGGCTGATGGTGGAATCTGAGGCGGCACCCGGTGGAATCTGGTGTGGCTGATGGTGGAATCTGAGGCGGCTCGTGGTGGAATCTGGTGCGGCTGATGGTGGAATCTGGGACGGCTCACGGTTGAATCTGGGGCGGCTCATGGTGGAATCTGGGGCAGCTCACGGTGGAATCTGGGGCAGCTCATGGTGGAATCTGGGGCGGCTCACGGTGGAATCTGAGGCGGCTCACGGTGAAATCTGAGGCTGCTCATGGTGAAATCTGAGGCTGCATCGCGGCGAAATCTGAGGCTGCTCAAGGTGGAATCCGGGGCCATTCACGGTGGAATCTGAGGTGGCTCATGGTAGAATCTGGGGCGGCTCGCAGTGGAATATGAGGCAGCTTACAGTTGAATCTGAGGCAGCTCATGGTGGAATCTGAGGCTGCATTGTGGTGGAATCTGGGGTGGCTCACGGAGAAATCTGGAGCGGCTCACGGTGGAATCTGAGATGGCACCCGGTGGAATCTGGGGTGGCTGATGGTGGAATCTGAGGTGGCTCGTGGTGGAATCTGAGGCTGCATTGTGGTGGAATCTGGGGTGGCTCACGGTGGAATCTGGGGCGGCTCACGGTGGAATATGGGGCGGCTCACGGTGGAATCTGGGGCGGTTCACGGTGGAATCTGAGGTGGCTCACGGTGGTATCTGGGGCAGCTCATGGTGGAATCTGGGGCGGCTCCCGGTGGAATCTGGGGTGGCTCACGGTGGAAGCTGAGGTGGCTCACGTTGGAATCTGAGGTGGCTCACGATGGAACCTGGGGCGGCTCACTGTGGAATCTGGGGCGGCTCATGGTGGAATCTGGGGCGGCTGATGTTGGAATCTGAGGCGGCTCGCAGTGGAATCTGGGGCGGCTCGTGGTGGAATCTAAGGCGGCTCACGGTGGAATCTGGGGCGGCTCATGGTGGAATCTGAGGCAGCTCCCGGTGGAAACTGTGGCGGCTCACGGTGGAATCTGGGACGGCTCATGGTGGAACCTGGGGCGGCTGATGGTGGATTCTGAGGTGGCTCACGGTGGAATCTGGGGCGGCTCATGCTGGAATCTGGGGCGGCTCACAGTGGAATCTGGGGCGGCTGATAGTGGAATCTGGGGCGGCTGATGGTGGAATCTGAGGCGGCTCATGGTGGAATCTGAGGCGGCTCATGGTGGAATCTGGGGTGGTTGATGGTGGAATCTGAGGCGGCTCATGGTGGAATCTGGGGCGGCTCATGGTGGAATCTGAGGCGGCTCACGGTGGAATCTGGGGTGGCTGATGGTGGAATCTGAGGCGGCTGATGGTGGAATCTGGGGCGGCTGATGGTGGAATCTGAGGCGGCTCATGGTGGAATCTGGGGCGGCTCATGGTGGAATCTGAGGTGGCTCACGGTGGAATCTGGGGTGGCTCACGGTGGAAACTGAGGTATCTCACGGTGGATTCTGGGGCAGCTCATGGTGGAATCTGGGTCGGCTCCCGGTGGAATCTGGGGTGGCTCACGGTGGAATCTGAGTGGGTTCACGGTGGAATCTGGGGCGGCTCACGGTGGAATCTGTGGCAGCACATGGTGGAATCTGGGGCGGCTGATTTTGGAATCTGAGGCGACTCGCGGTGGAATCTGAGTGGGTTCACGGTGGAATCTGAGGTGGCTCACGGTGGAATCTGGGGCGGCTCATGGTGGAATCTGGGGCGGCTGATTTTGGAATCTGAGGCGGCTCGCAGTGGAATCTCGGGCGGCTCGTGGTGGAATCTGAGGCGGCTCACGGCGGAACCTGGGGCGGCTGATGGTGGAATCTGAGGCGGCTCCCGGTGGAATCTGGGGCGGTTCATGGTGGAATCTGAGGCGGCTCACGGTGGAATCTGGGGCGGCTCACGGTGGAATCTGGGGTGGCTCACGGTGGAGTCTGGGGCGGCTCACGGTGGAATCTGGAGCGGCTCATGGTGGAATCTGGAGCGGCTCACGGTGGAATCTGGGGCGGCTCATGGTGTAATCTGGGGCGGCTGATGGTGGAATCATATGCGGCTCGCGGTGGAATCTGTGGCGGCTCACGGTGGAATCTGGGGCGGCTCATGGTGGAATCTGGGGCGGCTCACGGTGGAATCTGGGGCGGCTCATGGTGGAATCTGGGGCGGCTCGTGGTGGAATCTGAGGCGGCTCACGGTGAATCTGGGGCGGCTGATGGTGGAATATGAGGCGGCTCCGGTGGAATCTGGGGCGGCTCATGGTGGAATCTGGGGCGGCTGATGGTGGAATCTGGGGCGGCTGATGGTGGAATCATATGCGGCTCGCGGTGGAATCTGGGGCGGCTCGTGGTGGAATCTGAGGCGGCTCACAGTGGAATCTGGGGCGGCTGATGGTGGAATCTGAGATGGCACCCGGTGGAATCTGGGGTGGCTGATGGTGGAATCTGAGGTGGCTCGTGGTGGAATCTGGGTCGGCTGATGGTGGAATCTGGGGCGGCTAACGGTGGAATTTGGGGCGGCTCATGGTGGAATCTGGGGCGTCTCACGGTGGAATCTGGGGCGGATCATGGTGGAATCTGTGGCGGCTCACGGTGGAATCTGTGGCGGCTCACGGTGGAATCTGGGGCGGCTCATGGTGGAATCTGGGGCGGCTCGTGGTGGAATCTGAGGCGGCTCACAGTGGAACCTGGGGCGGCTGATGGTGGAATCTGAGGCGGCTCCCGGTGGAATCTGGGGCGGCTCATGGTGGAATCTGAGGCGGCTCTCGGTGGAATCTGGGGCGGCTCACGGTGGAATCTGGGGCGGCTCACGGTGGAATGTGGTGCGGCTGATCGTGGAATCTGGGGCGGCTCACGGTGGAATCTGGGGCGGCTCATGGTGGAATCTGGGGCGGCTCACGGTGGAATCTGGGGTGGCTCATGGTGGAATCTGGGGCAGCTGATGGTGGAATTATAGGCGGCTCGCGCTGGAATCTGGGGCGGCTCGTGGTGGAATCTGAGGCGGCTCACGGTGGAATCTGGGGCGGCTGATGGTGGAATCTGAGGCGGCACCCGGTGGAATCTGGTGTGGCTGATGGTGGAATCTGAGGCGGCTCGTGGTGGAATCTGGTGCGGCTGATGGTGGAATCTGGGACGGCTCACGGTTGAATCTGGGGCGGCTCATGGTGGAATCTGGGGCAGCTCACGGTGGAATCTGGGGCAGCTCATGGTGGAATCTGGGGCGGCTCACGGTGGAATCTGAGGCGGCTCACGGTGAAATCTGAGGCTGCTCATGGTGAAATCTGAGGCTGCATCGCGGCGAAATCTGAGGCTGCTCAAGGTGGAATCCGGGGCCATTCACGGTGGAATCTGAGGTGGCTCATGGTAGAATCTGGGGCGGCTCGCAGTGGAATATGAGGCAGCTTACAGTTGAATCTGAGGCAGCTCATGGTGGAATCTGAGGCTGCATTGTGGTGGAATCTGGGGTGGCTCACGGAGAAATCTGGAGCGGCTCACGGTGGAATCTGAGATGGCACCCGGTGGAATCTGGGGTGGCTGATGGTGGAATCTGAGGTGGCTCGTGGTGGAATCTGGGGCGGCTGATGGTGGAATCTGGGGCGGCTCACGGTGGAATCTGGGGCGGCTCATGGTGGAATCTGGGGCGTCTCACGGTGGAATCTGGGGCAGCTCATGGTGGAATCTGGGGCGGCTCACGGTGGAATCTGGGGCGGCTCATGGTGAAATCTGGGGCAGCTGATGGTGGAATCTGAGGCGGCTCACGGTGGAATCTGGGGCGGCTCGTGATTGAATCTGAGGCGGCTCACGGTGGAATCTGGGGCGGCTAATGGTGGAATCTGAGGCGGCAGCCGGTGGAATCTGTGGCGATGATGGTGGAATCTGATGCAGCTCGTGGTGGAATCTGGGGCGGCTCATGGTGGACTCTGGGGCGGCTCACGGTGGAATGTGGGGTGGCTCACGGTGGAATCTGAGGCAGCTTGCGGTGGAATCTGGGGCAGCTCATGGTGGAATCTGGGGCAGCTCATGGTGGAATCTGGGGCGGCTCACGGTGGAATCTGAGGCGGCTCACGGTGAAATCTGAGGCTGCTCATGGTGAAATCTGAGGCTGCATCGCGGCGAAATCTGAGCCTGCTCAAGGTGGAATCCGGGGCGGCTCACGGTGGAATCTGAGGTGGCTCATGGTAGAATCTGGGGCGGCTCGCAGTGGAATATGAGGCAGCTTACAGTTGAATCTGAGGCAGCTCATGGTGGAATCTGAGGCTGAATTGTGGTGGAATCTGGGGTGGCTCACGGAGAAATCTGGAGCGGCTCACGGTGGAATCTGAGATGGCACCCGGTGGAATCTGGGGTGGCTGATGGTGGAATCTGAGGTGGCTCGTGGTGGAATCTGGGGCGGCTGATGGTGGAATCTGGGGCGGCTCACGGTGGAATCTGGGGCGGCTCATGGTGGAATCTGGGGCGTCTCACGGTGGAATCTGGGGCGGCTCATGGTGGAATCTGGGGCGGCTCACGGTGGAATCTGGGGCGGCTCATGGTGAAATCTGGGGCAGCTGATGGTGGAATCTGAGGCGGCTCACGGTGGAATCTGGGGCGGCTCGTGATTGAATCTGAGGCGGCTCACGGTGGAATCTGGGGCGGCTAATGGTGGAATCTGAGGCGGCAGCCGGTGGAATCTGGGGCGGCTGATGGTGGAATCTGATGCAGCTCGTGGTGGAATCTGGGGCGGCTCATGGTGGACTCTGGGGCGGCTCACGGTGGAATGTGGGGTGGCTCACGGTGGAATCTGAGGCAGCTTGCGGTGGAATCTGGGGCGGCTCATGATGGAATCTGGGGCGGCTCGCGGTGGAATCTGGGGCGGCTGATGGTGGATTCTGAGGTGGCTCACGGTGGAATCTGGGGCGGCTCATGGTGGAATCTGAGGCGGCTCACAGTGGAATCTGGGGCGGCTCATGGTGGAATCTGAGGCGGCTCATGGTGGAATCTGGGGCGGCTCATGGTGGAATCTGATGTGGCTCACGGTGGCATCTGGGGTGGCTGATGGTGGAATCTGAGGCGGCTCACGGTGGAATCTGGGGCGGCTGATGGTGGAATCTGAGGAGGCTGATGGTGGAATCTGGGGCGGCTGATGGTGGATTCTGAGGCGGCTCATGGTGGAATCTGGGGCGGCTGATGGTGGAATCTGGGGCGGCTCATGGTGTAATCTGCGGCAGCTCATGGTGGAATCTGAGTTGGCTCACGGTGGAATCTGGTGTGGCTCACGGTGGAAACTGAGGTATCTCACGGTGGAATCTGGGGCAGCTCATGGTGGAATCCGGGTCGGCTCCCGGTGGAATCTGGGGTGGCTCACGGTGGAAACTGAGGTGGCTCACGGTGGAATCTGAGTTGGGTCACGGTGGAATCTGAGGCGGCACCCGGTGGAATCTGGTGTGGCTGATGGTGGAATCTGAGGCGGCTCGTGGTGGAATCTGGTGCGGCTGATGGTGGAATCTGGGACGGCTCACGGTTGAATCTGGGGCGGCTCATGGTGGAATCTGGGGCAGCTCACGGTGGAATCTGGGGCAGCTCATGGTGGAATCTGGGGCGGCTCACGGTGGAATCTGAGGCGGCTCACGGTGAAATCTGAGGCTGCTCATGGTGAAATCTGAGGCTGCATCGCGGCGAAATCTGAGGCTGCTCAAGGTGGAATCCGGGGCGGCTCATGGTGGAATCTGAGGTGGCTCATGGTAGAATCTGGGGCGGCTCGCAGTGGAATATGAGGCAGCTTACAGTTGAATCTGAGGCAGCTCATGGTGGAATCTGAGGCTGCATTGTGGTGGAATCTGGGGTGGCTCACAGAGAAATCTGGAGCGGCTCACGGTGGAATCTGAGATGGCACCCGGTGGAATCTGGGGTGGCTGATGGTGGAATCTGAGGTGGCTCGTGGTGGAATCTGGGGCGGCTGATGGTGGAATCTGGGGCGGCTCACGGTGGAATCTGGGGCGGCTCATGGTGGAATCTGGGGCGTCTCACGGTGGAATCTGGGGCGGCTCATGGTGGAATCTGGGGCGGCTCACGGTGGAATCTGGGGCGGCTCATGGTGAAATCTGGGGCAGCTGATGGTGGAATCTGAGGCGGCTCACGGTGGAATCTGGGGCGGCTCGTGATTGAATCTGAGGCGGCTCACGGTGGAATCTGGGGCGGCTAATGGTGGAATCTGAGGCGGCAGCCAGTGGAATCTGGGGCGGCTGATGGTGGAATCTGATGCAGCTCGTGGTGGAATCTGGGGAGGCTCATGGTGGACTCTGGGGCAGCTCACGGTGGAATGTGGGGTGGCTCACGGTGGAATCTGAGGCAGCTTGCGGTGGAATCTGGGGCGGCTCATGATGGAATCTGGGGCGGCTCGCGGTGGAATCTGAGGCGGCTCACAGTGGAATCTGGGGCGGCTCATGGTGGAATCTGAGGCGGCTCATGGTGGAATCTGGGGCGGCTCATGGTGGAATCTGATGTGGCTCACGGTGGCATCTGGGGTGGCTGATGGTGGAATCTGAGGCGGCTCACGGTGGAATCTGGGGCGGCTGATGGTGGAATCTGAGGAGGCTGATGGTGGAATCTGAGGCGGCACCCGGTGGAATCTGGTGTGGCTGATGGTGGAATCTGAGGCGGCTCGTGGTGGAATCTGGTGCGGCTGATGGTGGAATCTGGGACGGCTCACGGTTGAATCTGGGGCGGCTCATGGTGGAATCTGGGGCAGCTCACGGTGGAATCTGGGGCAGCTCATGGTGGAATCTGGGGCGGCTCACGGTGGAATCTGAGGCGGCTCACGGTGAAATCTGAGGCTGCTCATGGTGAAATCTGAGGCTGCATCGCGGCGAAATCTGAGGCTGCTCAAGGTGGAATCCGGGGCGGCTCACGGTGGAATCTGAGGTGGCTCATGGTAGAATCTGGGGCGGCTCGCAGTGGAATATGAGGCAGCTTACAGTTGAATCTGAGGCAGCTCATGGTGGAATCTGAGGCTGCATTGTGGTGGAATCTGGGGTGGCTCACGGAGAAATCTGGAGCGGCTCACGGTGGAATCTGAGAAGGCACCCGGTGGAATCTGGGGTGGCTGATGGTGGAATCTGAGGTGGCTCGTGGTGGAATCTGGGGCGGCTGATGGTGGAATCTGGGGCGGCTCACGGTGGAATCTGGGGCGGCTCATGGTGGAATCTGGGGCGGCTCACGGTGGAATCTGGGGCGGCTCATGGTGAAATCTGGGGCAGCTGATGGTGGAATCTGAGGCGGCTCACGGTGGAATCTGGGGCGGCTCGTGATTGAATCTGAGGCGGCTCACGGTGGAATCTGGGGCGGCTAATGGTGGAATCTGAGGCGGCAGCCGGTGGAATCTGGGGCGGCTGATGGTGGAATCTGATGCAGCTCGTGGTGGAATCTGGGGCGGCTCATGGTGGACTCTGGGGCGGCTCACGGTGGAATGTGGGGTGGCTCACGGTGGAATCTGAGGCAGCTTGCGGTGGAATCTGGGGCGGCTCATGATGGAATCTGGGGCGGCTCGCGGTGGAATCTGGGGCGGCTGATGGTGGATTCTGAGGTGGCTCACGGTGGAATCTGGGGCGGCTCATGGTGGAATCTGAGGCGGCTCACAGTGGAATCTGGGGCGGCTCATGGTGGAATCTGAGGCGGCTCATGGTGGAATCTGGGGCGGCTCATGGTGGAATCTGATGTGGCTCACGGTGGCATCTGGGGTGGCTGATGGTGGAATCTGAGGCGGCTCACGGTGGAATCTGAGGCGGCTGATGGTGGAATCTGAGGAGGCTGATGGTGGAATCTGGGGCGGCTGATGGTGGATTCTGAGGCGGCTCATGGTGGAATCTGGGGTGGCTGATGGTGGAATCTGGGGCGGCTCATGGTGTAATCTGCGGCAGCTCATGGTGGAATCTGAGTTGGCTCACGGTGGAATCTGGTGTGGCTCACGGTGGAAACTGAGGTATCTCACGGTGGAATCTGGGGCAGCTCATGGTGGAATCCGGGTCGGCTCCCGGTGGAATCTGGGGTGGCTCACGGTGGAAACTGAGGTGGCTCACGGTGGAATCTGAGTTGGGTCACGGTGGAATCTGGGGCGGCTCACGGTGGAATCTGGGGCGGCTCATGGTGGAATCTAGGGTGGCTGATTTTGGAATCTGAGGCAGCTCGCGGTGGAATATCGGGCGGCTCATGGTGGAATCTGAGGCGGCTCACGGTGGAACCTGGGTGGCTGATGGTGGAATCTGAGGCAGCTCCCGGTGGAATCTGGGGCGGCTCATGGTGGAATCTGAGGCGGCTCACGGTGGAATCTGGGATGGCTCACGGTGGAATCTGGGGCGGCTAACGGTGGAATCTGGGGCGGCTCACGGTGGAATCTGGGGCGGTTCACGGTGGAATCTGGGGCGGCTCACGGTGGAATCTGGGGCGGCTCATGGTGGAATCTGGGGCGGCTGATGGTGGAATCATATGCGGCTCGCGGTGGAATCTGGGGCCTCTCGTGGTGGAATCTGGGGCGGCTCACAGTGGAATCTGGGGCGGCTGATGGTGGAATCTGAGACGGCACCCGGTGGAATCTGGGTTGGCTGATGGTGGAATCTGAGGTGGCTCGTGGTGGAATCTGGGTCGGCTGATGGTGGAATCTGGGGCGGCTCACGGTGGAATCTGGGCCGGCTCATGGTGGAATCTGGGGCGTCTCACGGTGGAATCTGGGGCGGCTCATAGTGGAATCTGGGGCGACTCACGGTGGAATCTGGGTCGGCTGATGGTGGAATCTGGGGCGGCTCACGGTGGAATCTGGGCCGACTCATGGTGGAATCTGGGGCGTCTCACGGTGGAATCTGGGGCGGCTCATAGTGGAATCTGAGGCGGCTCACAGTGGAATCTGGGGCGGCTCAAAGTGGAATCTGAGGCAGCTCCCGGTGGAATCTGGGGCGGCTCATGGTGGAATCTGAGGCGGCTCACGGTGGAATCTGTGGCGGCTCACGGTGGAATCTGGGGTGGCTCACGGTGGAATCTGGGGCGGCTCGTGGTGGAATCTGAGGCGGCTCACGGTGGAACCTGGGGCGGCTGATGGTGGAACCTGAGGCGGCTCCCGGTGGAATCTGGGGCGGCTCATGATGGAATCTGAGGCGACTCTCGGTGGAATCTGGGGCAGCTCACGGTGGAATCTGGGGTGGCTCACGGTGGAATCTGGGGCGGCTCACGGTGGAATCTGGGGCGGCTCATGGTGGAATCTCGGGCGGCTCACGGTGGAATCTGGGGCGGCTCATGGTGGAATCTGGGGCGGCTGATGGTGGAATCATAGGCAGCTCGCGGTGGAATCTGGAGCGGCTCGTGGTGGAATCTGAGGCGGCTCACAGTGGAATCTGGGGCGGCTGATGGTGGAATCTGAGACGGCACCCGGTGGAATCTGGGGTGGCTGATGGTGGAATCTGAGGTGGCTCGTGGTGGAATCTGGGGCGGCTGATGGTGGAATCTGGGGCGGCTCACGGTGGAATCTGGGGCGGCTCATGGTGGAATCTGGGGCGTCTCACGGTGGAATCTGGGGCGGCTCATGGTGGAATCTGGGGTGGCTTACGGTGGAATCTGGGGCGGCTCATGGTGAAATCTGGGGCGGCTCGTGATTGAATCTGAGGCGGCTCACGGTGGAATCTGGGGCGGCTGATGGTGGAATCTGAGGCGGCAGCCGGTGGAATCTGGGGCGGCTGATGGTGGAATCTGAGGCAGCTCGTGGTGGAATCTAGGGCAGCTGATGGTCGAATCTGAGGTGGCTCACGGTGGAATCTGGGGCGGCTCATGGTGGAATCTGGGGCGGCTCACGGTGGAATCTGGGGCGGCTCACGGTGTAATCTGAGGCAGCTTGCGGTGGAATCTAGGGCGGCTCATGATGGAATCTGGGGCGGCTCGCGGTGGAATCTGGGGCGGCTGATGGTGGATTCTGAGGTGGCTCACGGTGGAATCTGGGGCGGCTCATGGTGGAATCTGGGGCGGCTCACAGTGGAATCTGGGGCGGCTGATGGTGGATTCTGAGGTGGCTCACGGTGGAATCTGGGGCGGCTCATGGTGGAATCTGGGGCGGCTCACAGTGGAATCTGGGGCGGCTGATAGTGGAATCTGGGGCGGCTGATGGTGGAATCTGAGGCGGCTCATGGTGGAATCTGGGGTGGTTGATGGTGGAATCTGAGGCGGCTCATGGTGGAATCTGGGGCGGCTCATGGTGGAATCTGAGGTGGCTCACGGTGGAATCTGGGGCGGCTGATGGTGGAATCTGAGGCGGCTCACGGTGGAATCTGGGGTGGCTGATGGTGGAATCTGAGGCGGCTGATGGTGGAATCTGGGGCAGCTGATGGTGGAATCTGAGGCGGCTCATGGTGGAATCTGGGGCGGCTGATGTTGGAATCTGGGGCGGCTCATGGTGTAATCTGCGGCAGCTCATGGTGGAATCTGGGGCGGCTGATGGTGGAATCTGAGGCGGCTCATGGTGGAATCTGGGGCGGCTCATGGTGGAATCTGAGGTGGCTCATGGTGGAATCTGGGGCGGCTCATGGTGGAATCTGAGGTGGCTCACGGTGGAATCTGGGGCGGCTGATGTTGGAATCTGAGGCGGCTCGCGGTGGAATCTGAGGCGTCACAGATGAACAATTCTGTGTTCTCATGTAATAACAGTTTCTGAAGTGATGACTGCACAACATACAGTACAGTAAAAGAAAAAAAGAATTTGCATTTATATAGCGCCTTTCACGACCTCAGGATTTCTTAAAGTGCTTTAGAGCCAATGAAGCACTTTTTGTGAAGTGTAGGCACTGTTCTAATGTGGGAAACACGGCAGCCAATTTGTGAACAGCAAGCTCCCACAAACAGCAAAGTGATAATGACCAGATTGTGACCTTGGTTGAGGGATAAATATTGGCCAGGGCACTGGGGAGAACTCCACTGCTCTTCTTACATGACATAACTGGGATTACTGAGACATGGCTCCAGGGTGATCAAGGCTGGGAATTCAACATCCAGGGGTATTCAATATTCAGGAAGGACAGGTTAAAAGGAAAAGGCAGTGGGGTAGCATTGCTGGTTAAAGAGGAGATTAACACAGTAGTAAGGAAGGATATTAGCTCTGATGATGTGGAATCTGTATGGGTAGAGCTGAGAAATACCAAGGGGCAGAAAACGTTAGCGGGAGTTGTATACAGACCCCCAAACAGTAATGCTGAGGTTGGGGATGGCATGAAATAGGAAATTAGAGATGCGTGCAATAAGGGCACAGCAGTTATCATGGGTGACTTTAATCTACATATAGATTTGTCTAACCAAATTAGTAACAATATTGTGGAAGGGGAATTCCTAGAGTGTATACGGGATGGTTTCTTGGACCAATATGTCGAGGAACCAACTACAGATCAGGCCATCTTAGACTGGGTATTAGGTAATGAAAAAGGATTAATTAGCAATCTTGTTGTGTGAGGCCCCTTGGGGCGGAGCGATCAAAATATGATAGAATTCTTCATTAAGATAGAGAGTGAAGTATTTGATTCAGAGACTTGGGCACTGAATGTAAATGAAGGAAACTATGATGGTATGAGGTGCGAGTTGGCTAGGATGGATTGGGGAATGTTACTTAAAGGGTTGATGGTGAACAGGCAATGGGAAACATTTAAAGGTCGCATGGATGAACTACAGAATTTACAAACCTGAGGATTGGGAGCAGTTTAGGATTCAGCAAAGGAGGACAAAGGGATTAATTAAGAGGGGGAAAATAGAGTATAAGACTAAGCTTGCAGGGAACATAAAAACTGACTGTAAAAGCTGCTATAGATACGTGAAGAGAAAAAGATTGGTGAAGTCAAGCGTAGGTCCCTTGCAGTCAGAATCAGGGGAATTTATAATGGGGAACAAAGACATGGCAGACGAATTAAATACATACTTTGGTTCTGTCTTCACAAATAAACTCCCAGAGATGTCGGGGAACATAGGGTCTAATGAGAGGGAGGAACTGAATGAAATCAGTATTTGTAGGCAAATGGTGTTAAGGAAATTGACGGGGTTGAAGGCCGATAAATCCCCAGGGCCTGATAATCTACATCCTAGGGTACTTAAGGAAGTGGCCCTAGAAATAGTAGATGCATTGCTGGTCATCTTCCAAAATTCTATAGACTCTGGAACAGTTCCCATGGATTGGAGGGTAGCTAATGTAACCCCACTATTTAAAAAAGGTGGTTGCGAAAAAACGGGGAATTATAGACCGGTAAGCCTGACATCGGTAGTGGGGAAAATGCTAGGGTCCATTATAAAAGATGTAATAGCAGAGCACTTGAAAAACACTTGACAGGATCGGACAAAGTCAACATGGATTTACAAAAGGTAAATCATGCTTGACTAATCTACTGGAACTTTTTGAGGATGTAACTGGTACAATAGATAAGGGAGAACCAGTGAATGTAGTGTATTTGGACTTTCAGAAGGATTTCGATAAGGTCCCGCATAAGAGACTAGCGTGCAAAGTTAAAGCACTTGGGATTGGGCATAAGGTACTGACTTGGACAGAAAACTGGTTGGCAGACAGGAAGCAAAGAGTTGGAATAAACGGGTCTTTTTCCGAGTGGAAGGCAGTGACGAGTGGGGTACCGCAGGGATCGATGCTAGGACCCCAGTTATTCACAATATATATTAATGATCTAGACGAGGGAACTAGAT
This sequence comes from Somniosus microcephalus, assembly GCF_052327205.1. NCBI lineage: Eukaryota > Metazoa > Chordata > Chondrichthyes > Squaliformes > Somniosidae > Somniosus > Somniosus microcephalus. The sequence continues at coordinate 229,985,320 of NC_140989.1, read as the reverse complement.
GTAATATCTCCAAATCTGCAGATGACACACAGCTGGGTGGGCGTGTGTGCTGTGAGGAGGATGCAGAGAAACTCCAGTACGATTTGGACAGGTTGGACGATTGGGCAGAAGCATGGCAGATGCACAATCATTTGGATAAATGCGAGGTTATCCACTTTGGTGGCAAAAACAGGAAGGCAGATTATTATCTGAACGGCAATAGATTGGGAAAAGGGGAAGTGCAACGAGACCTGGGTGTCCTTGTGCACCAGTCGCTGAAGGTAAGCATGCAGGTGCTGCAGGCGGTTAAGACGGCAAATGTTATGTTGGCCTTCATAGCGAGAGGAGTCGAGTACAGGAGCAAGGATGTTTTGCTGCAGTTGTACAGGGCCTTGGTGAGACCATGCAGTTTTGGTCGCCTTATCTGAGGAAGGATGTTCTTGCCATGGAAGGAGTACAGCGAAGATTCACCAGACTGATACCTGGGATGGCAGGAATGACGTATGAAGAGAGATTGGGTCGATTAGGCTTATATTCGCTGGAATTTAGAAGAATGAGAGGGATCTCATAGAAACATAGAAGATAGGAGCAGGAGTAGGCCATTCGGCCCTTCGAGCCTGCTCCGCCATTCAATGAGATCATGGCTGATCATCCAAATTCAGTACCCTGTCCCTGCCTTCTCCCATATCCCTTGATCCCCTTAGCCTTAAGAAATATATCCAACTCTTTCTTGAATATACTTAATGAACTGGCCTCCACCGCCCTCTGTGGCAGAGAATTCCACAGGTTCACCACTCTCTGGGTGAAGAAATTCCTCCTCATTTCAGTCCTAAATGGCTTACCCCTTATCCTTAGACTATGACCCCTGGTTCTGGACTCCCCAGCCATCAGAAACATCCTTCCTGCATCTAGTCTGTCCAGGCCTGACAGAATTTTATAGGTTTCGATGAGATCCCCTCTCAATCTTCTAAACTCCAGTGAGTATAAGCCCAATCGACACAATCTCTCCTCATACGTCATTCCTGCCATCCCAGGTATCAGCCTGGTGAATCTTCGCTGCACTCCTTCCATGGCAAGAACGTCCTTCCTCAGGTAAGGTGACCAAAACTGCACACAATACTCAAGGTGCGGTCTCACCAAGGCCCTGTACAACTGTAGCAAGACATCCTTGTTCCTGTACTCGAACCCTCTTGCTACGAAGGCCAACATACCATTTGCCTTCTTAACCGCCTGCTGCACCTGCATGCTTACCTTCAGCGACTGGTGCACAAGAACACCCAGGTCTCTTTGCACTTCCCCTTCTCCCAATCTATTGCCATTCAAATAATAATCTGCTTTCCTGTTTTTGCCACCAAAGTGGATAACCTCACATTTATCCACATTATAGTGCATTTGCCATGTTTCTGCCCAATCACCCAACCTGTCCAAATCGTACTGGAGTTTCACGACATCCTCCTCACAGCATACCCTCCCACCCAGCTTTGTGTCGTCTGCAAATTTGGAGATATTCCATCCAATTCCCTCGTCCAGATCATTAATATATATTGTGAACAGCTGGGGTCCTAGGACCGATCCTTGCGGTACCCCACTAGTCACTGCCTGCCACTCGGAAAACGACCCAGTTATTCCATTGAAACTTATAAAATTCTAACAGGACTAGACAGACTAGATGCAGGAAGGCTGTTCCCGCTGGCGGGGGAGTCCAGAACCAGGGGTCACAGTCTAAGGATAAGGGGTAAGCCATTTAGGACTGAGATGAGGAGGAATTTCTTCACCCAGAGAGTGGTGAACCTGTGGAATTCTCTACCACTGAAGACAGTTGAGGCCAATTCATTAAATATATTCAAGAAGGAGTTAGATATATTTCTTAAGGCTAAGGGGATCAAGGGATATAGGGAGAAAGCAGGGACAGGGTACTGAATTTGGATGATCAGCCATGATCGCATTGAATGGCAGAGCAGGCTCAAGGGGCTGAATGGCCTAATCCTGCTCCTATCTTCTATGTTTCTATGTTTCTTCAAAATAGCGGCGTGGGATCTTTTATGTCCACCTGAGAGGGCAAAGGGGGCCTCAGTTTACAGTCTTATCAGAAAGACAGCACCAACGACAGTGCAGCACTCCCTCAGCACTGTACTCAAGTAAGGTTAAGTCTGGTGGAGGAATCCAGAACAAAGGTGGGGGGCAATCTTAAAATTAGAGCTAGGCCGTTCAGGAGCAAAATCAGGAAGCGTTGTTTCACGTATAGGGTATTAGAAATCTGAAACTGCACCCCCCCACCACCCCCACCACCCAAAAGGTTTTGGGCCAATTGAAGGTTTCAAGACTGAGGTCGTAGATTTTTATTAGTTAAGGGTATTAAGGGATATGGAGCAAAGGCAGGTAAATGGAATGGAGGTGCAGAAAAGCCATGATCTGATTGAATGGTTCGAGGGGCTGAATGGCCTCCTCCTGTTCCTATGTAATAAATGTTACGTGCAATGATTATATTATTTCCATCCTTTGCTCCTTCAATGTTGTAACTCAGCTCGCAGCTTCACACAGCTTTGTTTTTGAATAGGCAGCAGGACTATGGAATCAAAGGAGGATAAAGGGTTGACAATACAGGCCCTTTTCCCACTACAATCACATTTTTCATTAAAAGATCTCTTCAGAATTGGGTAAGCATGTTGTCCGCTGGCACTGGCCCCTCAGCGGGAGCAGAGCCCAGCATTCGAGGCCGGCTGGAGTGCTTCAGCCGACACCAGCTGCCTACTCCCAGCCGTGAGCATTTGCCTCAGCTCAGCAGGTGTGGGCAGAAGGTGCTCCAAAACTGAGAAAGACCGCCAAATATCTTCGTACTGGGCGGGGGCAGGAGGAGGGTAGTTGAGTGGGGCAGCACGGTGGTGTTCCGTGGGGATAGAGCCAGTTTTGAGTCCCGCTCCATTCGGTTCTCAACCTTGGTTGCAGTGAGCAGCGAGATGATAATGCGGAGACTTAGAGATCTCCCTAAAGGAGTTGGGGAGGCGGGGGTGGGATCCCAAGGTGGGAGTCAGGCCAGGGTGATATCTGGTGCCTTCTGATGGCCATTTGAGAACATTGGCATCACCCTGGGAGCAGGTCACACAGCCATCCTCTCTGCTGACATTGGACCAGAGAAAGGAGTAAATAAAATAGACACCCACTCCCATAAAAATTAAAGCTTAATGAAAGTTGAGGACCGTTGTTTTATCAGATCCCTAATATCTCAATCTTTCAGATTGAATATCCGATCTAATTATATTCTGGCCAGCAGAGCGCAGTAATATTTTGAAGATATCACAGGTGTCGACAGCACAGGAGGAGTCCATTCAGCCCGTTGTGCCTGTGCTGCCTTTCTGCTTGAGCAATCCAAAACTCATCCCGCTGCTCTGCTCTCTCCCCATGTCACTGTGCCGTCCTCCACATCAACAACAACTTACATTTATATAGCGCATTTAATGCAGCAAAATGTCCCAAGGTGCTCAACAAGAGCGATTATCAATAAAACTTTTTTTGACACCGAGCCACAGAAGGAGTTATCAGGACAGATGACCAAAAGCTTGGCCCAAGAGGTAGGTTTTAAGCAGCATCTCAAAGGAAGGGAGAGAGGCAGAGAGATTTAGGGAGGGAAGTCCAGAGCTTATGGCCAAGGCAGCTGAAAGCACGGCCGCCAATGGTGGAGTGATTAAAATCGGGGTTTGCACAAGCGGCCAGAATTGGAGGAGCGCAGAGATCTCGAAGGCTTGTAGGGCTGGAGGGGGGTTACAGAGATAGGGAGGGGCGAGGACATGCAGGGGTTTGTAAACAAGGGTGAGGATTTTAAAATTGAGGCATTGTTGGACTGGGAGCCAGTGTAGGTCAGCGAGCACAGGGGTGATGGGTGAACAAGACTTGGAGCGAGTTAAGATACGGGCAGCAGAGTTTTAGTTGGGCACAAGTTTACGTAAGGTGGAAGATGGGAGGCCGGCCAGGAGAGCACTGGAATAGTCAGGCCTAGAGGTATGGATGAGGGTTTCAGCAGCAGATGAGCTGAGGCAGGGTCAGAGTCGGGTGATGTTATGGAGCTGGAAGTAGGCAGTCTTGGTGATGGAGCAGATATGTGGTCAGAAGCTCATCTCGGGGTCAAACACAACACCAAGTATTTATCCAATTTTCTCCTAAAAGGTGCATTGGTCTCAGCCTCGGCCAGTCCCTGCACCAAAGCATACCACGTTTCAAAAACCCCTCTGTGTAAAGACATTTCTGCTAGCTCCTCTTCTCGCTGTGGATGATGGTTTAAATGAATGACTCCCTCATCACTGACTCCCCAAACTAGAAAAAAGAAGTCGCATTTACGCAGCCTCCAGATGTTCCAAAACGCTTCATTGCCAATAAACTAGTTTTGAAGTGTGTTCACTGTTGCACTGGAGGCAAAAGTAGCAGCCAATTTGCAACCAGCAAGATCCCACAAACAACAAATGAAACACATGACTAGTTGACGTGACTTTGGTGACTGACATTGTTTGAAGGATGAATGTTGGCCAGGATAAGAGAACACTCCAGTACTTTGTTTGAATACTACCATGGAATCATTAACAGCCACCTGAACAGCAAATGGTGTCTTAGTTTAACATCTCACCTGAAGGACAAAGTACAGGAAATAGTCATCCCCTACTCGCCGCATTAAGATCTTTCATAATTTCATAAACCTCCACTAAATCTTATCTTAGCCATCTCTGCTCCAGTGGAAATTGTCCTATGATCTCAAGTTTCTCCTCAGAACTATGGATTCCCATCCTTCTATAAGTTCATTGGCACTTTACTCTTGTACTCTATGCCCTTACTTATAAAACCCAAAATGCTATTGGCCTTTTTATGTTTTTATCTACCTGCTCTCACATTTTCAGGGAATTGAATATCTGAACTCCTTGGCCTCTCTTCATCCAGATCCTTCAGCTCTTTACCATTGAGTGTATTCCTTCATTCATTGCTTTCCCTCCCAAAATGTACACTATCATAGACTCTACCCCACCCATTGAATCTCCTTCCACACACCATGTCCTATCATAGACTCTACCCCACCCATTGAATCTCCTTCCACACACCATATCCTATCATAGGCTCTACCCCACCCATTGAATCTCCTTCCACACACCATGTCCTATCATAGGCTCTACCCCACCCATTTAATCTCCTTCCACACACCATGTCCTATCATAGACTTTACCCCACCCATTGAATCTCCTTCCACACACCATATCCTATCATAGGCTCTACCCCACCCATTTAATCTCCTTCCACACACCATGTCCTATCATAGACTCTACCCCACCCATTGAATCTCCTTCCACACACCATGTTCTATCATAGGCTCTACCCCACCCATTTAATCTCCTTCCACACACCATGTCCTATCATAGACTCTACCCCACCCATTGAATCTCCTTCCACACACCATGTTCTATCATAGACTCTACCCCACCCATTTAATCTCCTTCCACACACCATGTCCTATCATAGACTCCACCCCACCCATTGAATCTCCTTCCACACACCATGTCCTATCATAGACTCTACCCCACCCATTGAATCTCCTTCCACACACCATGTTCTATCATAGACTCTACCCCACCCATTGAATCTCCTTCCACACACCATGTTCTATCATAGACTCTACCCCACCCATTTAATCTCCTTCCACACACCATGTCCTATCATAGACTCTACCCCACCCATTGAATCTCCTTCCACACACCATGTTCTATCATAGACTTTACCCCACCCATTGAATCTCCTTCCACACACCATGTCCTATCATAGACTCTACCCCACCCATTGAATCTCCTTCCACACACCATGTCCTATCATAGACTCTACCCCACCCATTGAATCTCCTTCCACACACCATGTCCTATCATAGACTCTACCCCACCCATTGAATCTCCTTCCACACACCATGTCCTATCATAGACTCTACCCCACCCATTGAATCTCCTTCCACATACCATGTCCTATCATAGACTCTACCCCACCCATTGAATCTCCTTCCACACACCATGTCCTAGCATAGACTTTACCCCATCCATTGAATCTTCTTCCACACACCATGTGCAATAGAATAGAATAGAATCATACATCACAGAAGGAGCCATTTGGCCCATCGTGCCTGTGCCAGCTCTTTGAAAGAGCTATCGAATTACTCCCACTCCCCTGCTCTTTCCCCATAGCCCTGTACTATTTTCCTAATTCCCTTTTGAATGTTACTATTGAATTTGCTTCCACCGCCCTTTCAGGCAGTGAATTCCAGATCACAGCAACTCGCTGCATAAAAAAAGTTCTCCTCATCTCTCTCCTCTGGTTCCTTTGCCAATTATCTTAAATCCGTGTCCTCTGGTTTTCGGCCCTCCTGCCACGGGAAACAATTTCTCCTTATTTACTCCATCAAAACCTTTCATGATTTTGAACATCTCTATTAAATCTCCCGTGAACCTTCTCTGCTCTAAGGCGAACAATCCCAGCTTCTCTAGTCTCACCACATAACTTAAGTCCCTCATCCCTGGTACCATTCTAGTAAATCTCCTCTGTACCCTCTCCAGGGCCTTGACATCCTTCCTAGAGTGTGGTGCCCAGAATTGAACACAATACTCCAGCTGAGGCCTAACCAGGGTTTTATAAAGGTTGAGTGTAACTTCCTTGCTTTTGTACTCTATGCCTCTATTAATAAAGCCAAGGATCCCATATGCTTTTTTAACAACCTTCTCAACTTGTCCTGTCACCTTCAAAGATTTGTATACATACACCCCCAGGTCTCTCTGTTCCTTCACCCCCTTTTAAAATTTACATAGTTTATATTGCCTCTCCTCATTCTTAATATTTCCTACAATCTACCCTATCAATGATCCTATCAATTAGAAGTCCAGAATTTTCATCAGTCCTCACATCTCCACTATTCATCCCTGGTCTGCCATCCTCCAAAAACAATGCCCCATGGTAACAACGCAGGAGGGATTGTGCCCAGAGAATATCTGATCTTATCTGTCCCATAACTTCCAAACCAATTCCCAACCAGATATTTATCCAGACCTTATATAAATAAGTTAATTGTTGACATACTCTGTCGGGAAAATATTTTTGTTTAACCTTTAGTTTCGCTTGAAGCACAGAGACAGGCCTGGATTTGTGGGATACGACATTAGGACTTCTTTTACTGCTCAAGAACAGGAAACAAACTGCAATTATAATATTTTATAATCAACTTAGATAAATCATTTAATTATATCTGAGAGGACTCATAAAATCATCAAACTGTAGAATGTGCTATATGTTGGCCAGGGCACTGGGAGAGCTCCCTGCTCTTCTTCAAATGGTACATAAACCAGGCCAATATTCCTGGCTCAACCAACTCCCCCCAGAAACAGACTAACTGGCCATTCGTCTCGCCGCAGTTTGTGGAATGTTATTGTGCACAAATTGGCTGCCATGTTCTCCTAAAAACCGAGTGGCAGAATCTACGCCACCCAGCCAATTTCCATCAGTTCATGCATTGAGGCTCATTAAGTACAGGAGCTCCATTTCACTGGCGGCCCCATTCGGATCGAATCACAAAGTGACTCAACATGGCCCGTGGAAACGGTTAACTCACTCAATGCAAAACCAGTTCAGTGAGAAAAAATTAAACCTCCTCCCAATTCAATCCCCAGTCTCTGTTGAGTGAGCTAATGGCAGTTGTGGCTCAGTGGGTAGCACTCTCATCTGAGAGTCAGAAGGTTGTGGGTTCAAGTCCCTATTCCTCCAAGGTCTTGGCTCACACAATCTAGGCTGGTCATTAACTGCAGTACCGAGGGAGTGCTACACTGTCAGAGGTGCTGTTTTTCAGATGAGGCGTTAAACTGAGGTCCTGTCTGCCCTCTCAGGTGGATGTAAAAGATCCTGTGGCACTATTTTGAAGAAGAGTAGGGGAGCTCTCCCTGACCAATATTTATGCCTCAAAAAACATCACTAGAAACAGATTATCTGATCATTGTCACATTTCTCTTTGTGGGAGCTTGCTGTGCGCAAATTGGCTGCTGCGCTTCCTACAGTACAACAGTGACTGCACTTCAAAAGTCCTTCATTGGGTGTAAAGTGCTGTAGGACGTCCTGGGATCGTGAAAGGCACTATAGTCTTTTTATTTATTTCTGATTTCAACTGAGACAGCAGTGGAGCACTGCAATTGGTCTCATTGCCCCATGAATACAATCTGACAAAAACCAGCCAGGGCTTCCATTCCCGCCCCCACCCCTCCCTTTGCTGGAAAGTCCATGGTTATGGTTATGAGGTAGGGAGAGGATCAAGTTTAGCTGTGATGACCCATGTCATTAAAAAGCCTATATCATCTGGATTCATATGTGAAGTGGGGGCACTTTGGCAAGGAACTGTGAGGAGAGTGGAGCTGCTAGTGCCTGTAGAACCAAACCCCAGCACTAGTCAAAAGATGAGGCAAGAAAGACTGGAAAAAATAAACAAAATCTGCCACCTAGCCCTAGGACATGGGACTCGGTCAGGTGAAGCATTTTGGAATGAAATGCTTCAATTCCCGATGGAACAGGGAATAGGACAACACGTGCTTGATTTCTTTCGCCCCACCATTGGCGGTCATGCCTTCAGCTATCTGGGCTGCAAGCTCTGGAATTCACTCCCTAAACCTCTCTGCCTCTCTCTCAACAACTATTTATATGGCGCCTTTAACGTAATAAAATGGCCCAAGGCGCTTCACAGGAGCGTCATCCAACAAAATTTGACACCAGGCTAACATAAGGAGATATTAGGGCAGATGGCCAAAAGCTTGGTCAAAGAAGTAGGTTTTAAGGAGCTTCTCCTTTATGACACTTCTTAAAACCTACCTCTTTGACCAAGCTTTTGGTCACCTGTCCTAATATCTCCTTATGTGGCTCGGTGTCAAATTTTGCCAGATAACGCTCCTGTGAAACACCTTGGGATATTTTACTATGTTAAAGGTGCTATATAAATGTAAGTTGTTGTTGTTGGTGGTGTAAAAGCAGGACAGGGTCAAGCAAGTTGGAAGTGACCCTTGAATCAGCAGAGGAGGCAGTTGGGCAAAACAGCATTTTCTCATTCCCACTTTATCGGCCACTGGGTAGCAGAAGTTGCCCTGTTTATAGGCCTGGCCTGATGTTTGCATCAAGCACCATGGTCTGGTGGCCCACCTCGTCCTAGTTGATAATTGAGAATGCGAGCCCCGCGCTGGCTCAGTTGATAACCACACCGCCATGGTGTTGAACCGACTCATAGGGAGCAAGTTCGATGGTTGGATGTGATGAGTTAGCTGATCTCAGCTGGCATGGCAGTAAGGACGATACCATTCATCTCGGTATCGCTCGGCTAGTGACAGGCTTAAAAAAAACACAGGCAAGGCTCTCCAGGGAAAGTGGACATTGGTTTCTCTGTGATGCCCCATGGTAGAATAGCCTACCGTTTAGATGCGCATTTGAAGAATAGTTAGATGGATGAGGCAGCAGAGAGTGGCTGGCAGCCTGGGAAATGAATCCCAAGGTGAATCAGTGCCTGCAGGAGAGAAGGGAAGGCATTGAAGGGGGGATCATTTTCCAATGAGTTATGGCATCCATTTTGTTGACTGAACCCCCTACCGAACCTCGGTTACTGCAACTTAGCAACATGGAATGGTGGAAAGTTCTCAGCCTTGGAAAATAAATGGAGAACTTGTGGAGGGGGCATTCAGCCACAAAACAGCATCATTTCCTTCCCTGTGTGCTACTTTCATACTGTGCTCTGCAAATTTCAGGATTGAATAGCTTCAAACTGTTTTAAAACATTTGCTATGCTGGGGGAAGTGGAGGAGTGAATCTTTTGAGAATTGAGAGGTCATATCGTGAGCCTAAATACCTTCAGGTAAAAAATGCAAAGGAACCTGGGCTGGAGCGCCTCAGCTATGAAGAGAGACTGGACAGGCTGGGATTGTTTTCCTTAGAGCAGAGAAGGCTGAGGGGGGACCTGATTGAGGTGTACAAAATTATGAGGGGCATAGATAGGGTAGATAGAAAGGAACTTTTCCCCTTAGTAGAGGGGTCAATAACCAGGGGGCATAGTTTCAAGTTAAGGGGCAGGAGGTTTAGAGGGGATTTGAGGAAAAACTTTTTCACCCAGAGGGTGGTTGGAATCTGGAACTCACTGCCTAAAAGGGTGGTAGAGGCAGGAACCCTCACAACATTCAAGGAACATTTAGATGAGCACTTGAAACGCCATAGCATACAAGGCTACGGACCAAGTGCTGGAAAATGGGATTAGAATAGACAGGGCTTGATGACCGGCGCAGACACGATGGGCCGAAGGGTCTCTTTCTGTGCTGTATAACTCTATGACTCTATCTAACATGTATGCATTATGCAATGAAAGACATTCAGCCCCTCAAACCTGTTCCACCTTTCAATTAGATCATGGCTGATCTGTATCTTAATTCCATCTACCTGCCTCGGTTCCATATCCCTTAATGCCCTTACCTAACAAAAATCTTTCAGTCTCAGTTTTGAAATTTTCAATTGATCCCCAGTCTCAACAGCTTTTTGGGGGAGAGAGTTGCAGATTTGCCCTACCCTTTATGTGAAGAAGTGCTTCCTGACTTCACCCCTGAATGGCCTAGCTCTAATTTTAAGGTTATACCCCCTTGTTCTAGACACCCCCACCAGAGGAAACAGTTTCTCTCTATTTACTCTATCAAATCCTTTAATCATCTTAAACACTTCAAATAGATTATCCCTTAATCTTCTATACTCAAGGGATAATTACAATCAACATTTAAAACTACAGTGCATGCCCATTTTCAGCACAGCACACTGCATCTGTCCTTTATATTAAACAGAGGCTCCTTTTGCCTAGTTCAGGTAGACATTAAAGATCCCATATAGAACTATTAAAAGAAGAGCAGGGAGTTCTCCCACTGTCCTGACCAATGTTCCACCCTCAAGCAAAATCTGCCAGAAAGAGACTAACTGGTCATTCACCTCACTGCAGTCTGTGGAATCTTTCTGTGCATAAAATGGCTGCCGTGTTTGCCTACATAACAACAGTCATTGTACTTCAATGTAATTCATTGTCTATGGAGCGATTTGAGACTTTTATGCGGATATGATGAGGTTCTATTTTTTATATATATATATATATTTATTGAGAGGTTAGTCATCTGAATATCACAATCTGGGAGCAGTGAACCAGGAAGTTCTTTCTGCCCCACACTGGTGAATTCTGTGCTCATTGAGCTAAGATGTCAGCACTGGTAAATGGAAAACCTTCCCATCGTTACCTTTCTGCCTCTCCCAACAGGCCGTCTGAAGATGCCATGTAAGAGACAAAAAGCTGAGTCTTTATATCTACCCTGGGGTAATTTCCCCCTAGCAAGAGCGTTACCACAACAACAACAACAACAACAACTTGCATTTATATGGCACCTATAACATAGTACAATGTCCCATGGCGATTGACAGGAGCGTTATCAGACAAAGTTTGACACCAAGTCACATAAGGAGATATTAGGACAGGTTGGTCACCAAGGTAGGTTTTAAGATGCGTCTTAAAGGAGAAGAGAGAGTTAGAGAGGCGGAGAGGTTTAGGGAGGGAATTCCAGAGCTTGGGGGCTTGGCAGCTGAAGGCACAGCCACCAGTGATGGATTGATTAAAATCGGGGACGTACAAAAGGCCAGAATTGGAGGAGCGCAGCAATCTCGGAGGGTCGTAGATATGGAGGAGGTACAGAGATAGGGAGGGGTGAGGCCATGGAAGGATTTGAAAACAAGGATGAGAATTTTAAAATCGAGGTATTACCAGATCGGGAGTCAATGTAGGTCAGTGAGCATAGGGGTGATGGGTGAACAGGACTTGGTGTGAGTTAGGATATTATACAAATTACAGAAAGCCAAGTACTTGTACAGAAGTACAAAAAAAACAGGTTGTTTTGTATTCTCCACAATTAGGAAAATAACATGAGCGAGATGAATTCTAAGGGGGAAAAAATTTGTCTCCTTAACATATTCCATTAGTGCCAGCAGATGGCGCTAATGGGGCGCTAGACCAGTATCGCCAGGGTGGGACGAATCTAGCGCCGCATGCCAAATCCCGCTCCCCCTCCCCTCCCCCCACCCCCAGTATCGCCACCAGTAAGTGGTATTGCCGGAAACGTCAACACCAGGTGGATTGTGACATCAGTGAGTGTGTCCGATCTGCTAAATTGAATCTCGCCACTTACCTTAGCGCCTGGAGTAAACACCAACAGGGAGAGCTGGCGTGTAGCACCAGGAAACCAGTTCCAGGGACGTTATTTAAAGGGATCATCAGTAATCACTCGCAGCTGTCAGATTAGTGTAGTTTCAGTGGTTTCTTGTCAGTTTCACATACTGTAACAGTTTCATTCAGTAATTAGGTTCTTTTGTATCAGGAGTCTTGTGGCAACTAAAAAGTAGCGACATTTATTCTTCAAAGAATCAAACTGCTACACTTGGTAACATTAATGGGGGCTGTACTGGTATGCCACCTCGCCCTCCAGGATCTATGATGGAGCGAGCATAGCCAGTGAGAAATACGGGAACATGCGCACAGATCGATGAGGTGCAACATCAGGACTCTCACCAGGAGGTCTTCTGAGAGCACTTCTCCTACCTTCAATTAAGCAAGGAGCAGTGTATTAGGCGGCTCTGCCTCGCCAAGGAGGTGCTCTCAGAACTCTGCTACCTTATCCAACCAGAACTCCAGCCTCACACCAGGATGACTTAAAGCCCAGACCCCCTTTGCTCACCACATTCCCATCATTCCATCCCTCTTGCAGGACGTATCACATTGCAAAGCTGAAATGAGAGACACCACAAAAGAATGGTAAGTGAATTAATAAATTTATCAAAAATCAGTGAACACATTTTTACACCAAAAATATTAACTATTCACCCTTGTGCAATCCCTTAGTGCCTGTCATTACTGTGCCTTTGCCTACTCTAGTGCTCCTACGAAGTGTTGGGCCACAGTGGCTGCAGCAGGGCTGGTGGAAGGCTGCTGAGTGTCCCTGCGGGAGACTTCAGATGGCCTTGCAGGACACCCTCGACCAGCTCTGGACCTGGAAGGCCCGGCTGCAGGCTACACCACCTCAACATGGGCGGCAGCAGTCTGGGCTGGCTGGATGACAGGCATGACAAGAGCAATGGTGGAGTGACAGTGGTGGGAGCGACAGTGGTGGGAGCAGGAATGCTGTCATCCTGAGAGAGGACAGCAGGTTCCTGCTCCACTGCCCCACTCCCCCGGGGCAGCACCTCAGCATCCCTAGCAATCTGTTGGAGCACAGATTGCTGGCCTGCTGTGACACCGTGAAAGCCCCGGTCGACGGTGGTAGACCCAGCCACAATGGCAGCAGTCAGAGCTTGCGTGGCATTCATCTGAGACTGCATGAGAGCAGTCTGAAATTGGATGCCACCAAGCATAGATTGCATTACAGCACTAAGACGTTGCATCGCTTCTGCCTGTGCTGCAATGGAAGCTGCCAGATCGCCCATCACACGTAGCATCAGGTCTGGGTCGCCACGGTCTCTCTGGGAGTCTACCATCCTTTGCAGACTGGAAATGATGGGCTCCATGGTGTGCGCAGAGCTTTGTGCAATGTTGGAGGTGGACTCCTCCACGCTCCTTAACATTGCCGAGAGGTTCTCGGGCACCCTTGCCATTGCACCTATCATCTCCGTGTGCATGCCCATCACCCTTCTTCTAAACGCTTCCCCATCGAGGTCCTCATCTGAGTCCTGTGCAGCAGAACTCGTGCGCGAACACGCCCTCCGGGGAGCTGGCCCCCGAGCTACCATTTCCCCTTGGCTTTGCTGTAGCCCGCTCATCCCCAGTGCCTCACCCTATGCAGATCCCACTACTAAACTTGCCTCTAAAGAACGCGTAGTGCCAGTATCTGAGCTGGTGCCTGCAGGTGAGACATGCGGTGACGTGGTGTGTTCTTCCTCCTCCTCTTCTCCCGCCTCGCTCTCTATGATGCCCTCAGGGACAGGCTGCTCAGGTGCTTGCTCATTATCTGTAAGCATAAAGGCACAAAAGTCAGATTAAGGAGAGGGGAGGGGGCAGGAAGGGAGAAATGCATGCTAGAAAGTGTGAAACGCTTGTGGGATGAGGGGGGAAGTGGGAAATGAGAAGAAGGAGTAGGGATGAACATACCATTGTTGTTCCCAAGTGGGTCAATGTTGCTATGGCCATGGCGCCCACCACCTGGTGCCCAATGATTTGCAGCACTCGATTCTCCAGCACAGACAGTAGTTGGCTGTTGGCTTGTCCCCCGCTTGTGCGCTCCTGCTCCCTCCTGTTGTGTGCCACCTTGGCCTGCAAGGGAAAGGAGTGTGTGAGTGAGTGTGGAGCAATGTGTTTGGATGTTGTGCCTGCCATGATTAAATAGCTGTCATTGTGTGAAAGGTGTGAGATGTGGGTGTGAATGTTGCTAGGTAGGTGTTGGTAGGTGAGTGCTGTGGGAGGGGTGTTTTGGGCAGTGTGTGAAGACTGTGGTTCAGATGGTGGTATGTTGCATTTGTTGAAGCATTCATTCACCCTGACCAACCAAGTGAGGTCATTAAATTTCTTCCTGCACTGTGTGTGGGTCCTGGGGACTACAGTGCTGCCTGAGACATGCTGCGCTACCTCCCTCCACATGGTGTGGAAGTCTTGTTGGGAGGGCCTCCTGCCACTTGCCAGGTCTGTCTCTCCATAGCGAAAACCAATGCCTCCAATGCTTCATCGGAGAATCTACGGACTCTCTCCCTGGGGCGTGGATCTGCCATGAGCAAACCTGGTTCAATCCTCTGGCTCCTTCTGCTTGTTCTGCTTCTACTTGCTCAGGCAGCTGCATAGCCAGCAATGCTGAGAATGAGGTGCTCCAGCATCAATGAACCTCCCCTTTACAAAGTGAAAAATGGCTGTGGCAATGATGAGTTGTGTTTAGACTGCACCCGATATTGGTCCACCCTTTGAGTGTAACGCCAATGAGCTTGGGTTTTAAGACTTGATTTAGAATTCCAATTATTTTATTGAGTAATGAGCACGGATTTTGCATGCAATCTAAAGCATTTGCGTCTGGCGCTAAATCTCCAACTTTCCTACTGACATCACCCATTCCTGGGCTATAATGAATTTCTAGCCCTAATTGTCTTACCTTACCCTGGCCTCATAGAGGGAAAAGCAGAGGGAACAATAAAAAATAGCTAAACCTTTTTCTAAGCCGCACCCTCTTCCCCAAACTGCACTTCCCAAAAGGCACAGTCCAATATCACCATTTCAGGCACTCCCAGGTCAAGCACAACACTGCCATCTGTACAATAAAGATCCTCCCACTCCGTCCCAATTTCAGAAGAGTTTTTTTTTTACTACAGTGCTGTGGCATTTTCCATTTCCTACACCCTCATGGCCCGTCCAGATGAGATTTTGGGGGAAAAATTCAGTTGCTTAGCACCTCCGGTTAGGACGCAAAGCAACTAGCGCCCGGACGCGGCAATATTTGCACCACTCACGAAATTGACCAGACATTTTGCGGCGGCGCTAAACACTACCGCCACGATCTCCTGCGCCCGCAGATCATGACGTCAGTTGAGCGTGCAACGCCCCGGTAGCACTCCGGACCGGATATTGTGTGGCGCCCCCTGCCTTACCGCCTGCCGCTAGCAATGACAGGTATAGGGGAACATCTTGCAGTCGGGAAGGGACTGGGGGAGTGCTATTTAAAGGCGACCGCTTCCTGCTATTTTTTGTCGGCGACATTTTTGCACCACGCATTCTGAGAGAGAGAGAGAGACTTTTGGAGAGATTCAACGCTGTGTGAAGGAGTTTTGGGTACTGAGCAGCACTTTGCAGGTTCATTTTGATTTGACCTTGTATCGATTTAGAAGACTATGGGGGCTGCACTCTGAGCTCTTTCCCTGGGCCTCTCCATTGTTCTTTCCTGCAGATTTGATGTACAGGTCTCTCCAGGCCGAGATTCAAGGCTGCAATGAGCAAGGTGTGGATGGAGAGCAAGATCGACCCTCCCCTTTAAGAACTGGCCGGCACCAGTGTGTCTGTGTTCCATTGCTGACTGACATCTCATGAGCTTCGCCAGCGCTCTGAGGTAGCGCCTCACTCCTCGGTGTTAGCGCCTTACGAGAGGGGTGTAGCGCCTGATTTAGCGCTCCAATCACCTCCAGGGGCGATAAAAGCCAAGTTTGCAGTCGGAGGCGATAATTAGCGCCAGGCACTAAACTTTGAGCCCGGACGATAATTGCGCCCCAAATGGGGCGATACCGTATTTCTTCCCCCTTTCAGTTTAGTGCTAGTTAGTGCTTTAGTCGAGGTATTTTTGTGCTGGGCATCCACTGGGAACTGGGCTGAGATGGACCAAGTAAAGAGGAGGCTTGAAATCTTAATAACTGCTGCTCTAAATATAAAATTACATTTTTGAATCAACATAGAACAGAAAGACGAAGCTTAAAGCTGTCACTTTAACTCAGTGCTTGGACCAGCAAGCTTTGTAAATTCAGCATGCCTGGGGGTTGCGGTTTGAAATCTGACCAGAAAGCGATCATTTGTTGAGTTGCTTCTAACGAGCACCCGTCACATGAGGATTCTTCTGTACTTTGAACATTCTGGAGGAATAATAATCATTTGGATCTCACCCACTCCTCCTGTCTCTCCCCATGCATGAGAGCCAACTCCAGACTGAAGGACAGCTGGTAACTTGCTTCCACTCTAAGATAGACAGTGGCCAAAAGAAGTGCCTAGCCATGGGCGAGAGATCTGCACACGCCCCTTCCGCAGCCATGGAACTGCATTAATCTGCAAACAAACACTCTGTGCCATTACATGTTGACATTCCAGTGGCTTGCCTCAGTGTATATTTGGATTTATTTAGTCAATAACAGTCTCCAAGGACGACTACACAAGACAATAAATATTAAGTGCCGTGAGGATGATTCTCTGTCTATTACTTAGCAATGCACATCCTACAGTCAACCACTCAGACTCATGTTACTGATAGCTTTGTGTTTGGACCAATAGTTTTGGCAATTCACTGCGCCTGTGGTTGCAAGTTCAACTCTCGCTGTGAAGCAATAATTCGCAGAGTTACTTCGAACAAATATCCATCACATAAGGATTCTTTTGTACGTAGTACACTGCAGAGGCGTAACATGCATTCTCCCACTCCCTGGGCCATGCACCAGCTGAAGCCTAGAGGGCTGTGTGGTAGTTGGTCTGTTGCAGCCATTGCTGTAGAATTCACCTTGTAAGCGGGGCAGATTGCACAGTATCAGCAGCCAAGACTGTTCGAGAATCACTGCAGGTAGGAACGGCTCTGTAATATCAGTGTAACGTTAAACACTTGTGTCCGAATGGAATGGTGCCTATTCAGATTTGATCCTAGGCTGCGCCAGTAACTGCAATTAAAAGAAAGACCTTGCATTTGTATATCGCACAACCCAAATGAATTGAAGAACAGTCAGTGGTTTTCTTGCAGGCAAATGCAGCAGCCAACTTGCACACAATGATATCCCACAACCAGCAGCCTAACTAGTGGGGGGGAGGTTCCAAGAGAGCAAATAATAAAAATGACAACAGAGAAGGTCATAGACTTAGGTAGCAGTGGGGAAATTAAAAACCAGAGCGTGTCAGGAAGGGGCAGAAGGTATGGAGTAAAAGGTAAAGTAATAAAAAGGGCAAAAGCAGGAACTAAGTGTCACAAAACATATTTGAAAGTTCTCTATCTGAATGCACGTAGCATTCGTAACAAAATAGACGAGTTAACGGCACAAATAACTACATATGGGTATGATCTTGTGGCCATTACAGAAACATGGCTGCAGGGTGACAATGCCTGGGAATTAAACATACCAGGTTATTTAATGATCAGGAAGGACAGGCAGGAAGGAAGGGGAGGTGGGGTGGCTATGTTAATAAAGGAAGGAATCACTGTAATACAGGGAAATGATATTGGGTCAAAAGATCAGGATAATGAAACAGTTTGGGTGGAGATAAGGAATAATAAGGGAAAAAAAACACTAGTGGGCGTAGTCTATAGGCCTCCGAACAGTTGCAACTCGGTTGGACGGAGTATCAATCAGGAAATAGTTGAGGCTTGTAATAAGGGAACATCTATAATTATGGGGGATTTTAACTATCATATTAATTGGACAAATCAAATTGGGCAGGGCTGCCTTGAGGATGAGTTCATTGAGTGTATTAGGGATGGGTTTCTTGAGCAGTATGTAACTGAACCAACCAGGGGGCAAGCAACCTTAGATCTGGTCCTGTGTAACGAGACAGGATTAATTAAAAATGTCCTAGTAAAGGATCCCCTTGGAATGAGTGACCATAACATGGTTGAATTCCATATTCAATTAGAGGGTGAGAAGGTTGGATCTCAAACAAGCGTGCTAAGCTTGAATTAAGGAGACTATGAAGGTATGAGAGCAGAATTGAGTGGAGTGGATTGGGAAAATAGGTTAAAGGGTAAGACGATACATGATCAGTGGTGTACATTTAAGGAGTTATTTTACAACTTCCAAAAAAAATATATTCCACTGAGAAGAAAAAGGTGTAAAAGAAAAGACAGCCATCCATGGCTAAGTAAAGAAATTAAGGATAGTATTCGACTAAAAACAAGGGCATATAAGGTAGCCAAATCTAGTGGGAGGATAGAGGATTGGGAAAACTTTAAAAGACAGCAAAAAATAACAAAAAGATTGATTAAGAAAGGGAAGATAGATTATGAAAGTAAATTAGCAAAAAATATAAAAACAGATAGTAAGAGTTTTTATAGTTATATAAAAAGAAAAAGGGTGGCTAAAGTAAATGTTGGTCCCTTAGAGGATGAGACCGGGAAATTAATGGTGGAAAATATGGAGATGGCAAAAACACTGAATGAATATTTTGTATCAGTCTTTACAGTAGAGGACACTAAGAATATCCCAACACTGGACAAACAGGGGGCTATAGGGGGGGAGGAGCTAAACACGATCAAAATCACTAAGGAAGTGGTACTCGGTAAAATAATGGGACTCAAGGCGGATAAATCACCTGGACCTGATGGCTTACATCCTAGGGTCTTGAGGGAAGTGGCGGTAGGGATTGTGGATGCATTGGTAATAATTTTCCCAAACTCCCTGGACTCAGCAAAGGTCCCGGCAGACTGGAAAACTGCTAATGTAACACCCTTATTTAAAAAGGGCAGTAGACAGAAGGCTGGAAACTATAGACCGGTTAGCCTAACATCTGTGGTAGGTAAAATTTTGGAGTCCATTATTAAGGAGACAGTAACAGGACATTTGGATAATCATAATTTAATAGGACAAAGTCAGCATGGTTTTATGAAGGGGAAGTCATGTTTGACAAATTTGCTGGAGTTCTTTGAGGGAGTAACATATAGGGTGGATAAAGGGGAACCAGTGGACGTAGTGTATTTAGACTTCCAAAAGGCATTTGACAAGGTGCCACACAAAAGATTATTGCTTAAGATAAAAAATCACGGGATTGGGGGTAATATTCTGGCATGGATAGAGGATTGGCTATCTAACAGAAGGCAGAGAGTTGGGATAAATGGTTCATTCTCAGACTGGCAATCAGTAACTAGTGGTGTTCCGCAGGGGTCAGTGCTGGGTCCCCAACTCTTTACAATCTATATTAACGATTTGGAGGAGGGGACCGAGTGTAACATATCAAAGTTTGCGGATGATACTAAGATGGGAGGGAAAGTAGTGAGTGAGGAGGACATAAAAAACCTGCAAGGGGACATAGACAGGCTAAGTAAGTGGGCAGAGATTTGGCAGATGGAATACAATACTGGAAAGTGTGAGGTTATGCACTTTGGCAGGAAAAATCGTAGAGCAAGTTATTATCTTAATGGCAAGAAACTGGAAAGTACTGAAGTACAAAGGGATCTGGGGGTCCTGGTGCATGAAACTCAAAAGGTTAGTATGCAGGTGCAGCAAGTGATTAAGAAGGCCAATGGAATGTTGGCTTTCATTGCTAGGGGGATAGAATATAAAAATAGGGAGGTATTGCTTCAGTTGTACAAGGTATTGGTGAGACCGCACCTGGAATACTGCATACAGTTTTGGTGTCCATACTTAAGAAAAGACATACTTGCTCTCGAGTCAGTACAAAGAAGGTTCACTCGGTTAATCCCGGGGATGAGGGGATGGACATATGAGGAGAGGTTGAGTAGATTGGGACTCTACTCATTGGAGTTCAGAAGAATGAGAGGTGATCTTATTGAAACATATAAGATTGTGAAGGGTTTGGATCAGGTGGATGCGGGGAGGATGTTCCCGATGATGGGTGAAACTAGAACTAGGGGGCATAGTCTTAGAATAAGGGGCTGCTTTTTCAAAACTGAGATGAGGAGGAACTACTTCACTCAGAGGGTGGTAGGTCCATGGAATATGCAGCCCCAAAAAGCTGTAGAAGCTACATCATTACATAAATTTAAAACAGAAATAGACAGTTTCCTAGAAGTAAAGGGAATTAAGTGTTACGGGGAGCGGGCAGGAATTTGGACATGAGTCTAGGTTCGGATCGGACATGGCCCTGTGGGTAGCGGAGCTGGCCCAGGGGCCATGTAGCCTGATCCTGCTCCTATTTCGTGTGTCTAATTCTGTTAGATTCAGGAGATGGTTCTGTGATAGTAGATTGGCGGTTAGGATCAGAGCAGCCATGATCTTATTGAATGGCGGAGCAGGCTCGTGGGGCCGATTGGCCTACTCCTGCTCCTATTTCTTATGTTCTTATGTTCTTGTTGGTTGAGGGAGAAATGTTGACAGGGATACCTGGAGAACTCTCTGCTCTTCTACAAATAGCATCATGGGATCTTCGACATCCATCTGAACCACAGAAACATGTAATGAGGCCTCTCTCAATGGTAATGTAGGCCCCTCTCAGTACTGCATTGTGTTCTCAGCCTAGATTGCATGTTCAAGTCCTAGTGTGTGCTTGATCCCACGACCTTATGCTTTAGAGGCAAGAGTGTTTACACTAAGCCAAGCTGACAACTTGAGCTCTGAGACGTTCTTAGAGTACAAGAGGCTACAGTGAACTATTTCCCACTGGGTATTCCACATTTTATAAGCCAGCTCCAAAAAGAGGAAACAAAAAAATACATCCCAGTTCTATTTGTGAAATGTTGCTGGTACAAAATGGCTGCTTCATTTATTTACATAACAGGCACTGCACTCCAAAAGTAATTAACTGTATAAAGCACTTTGAGACATTTTGACACAGTATAGTACTATTTAAGTTCAAGTATGTATGCATCTATCGATCTCTTATTGAAAGCCTTGTGTCAGTGTAAAATTAGTCCCATGTATCATACAGTCCCTCATCTTCCACCAATCAGATTGCAGGATCAGAGACCATTGACCCTTAAGTTTCCCCCACTTCAATCGGGCTCCAAAACCAGGAACCATGTGATGCATGGAACCATGTCTTTAGTGTCACTTCTGACTGGGAGGGAAGGAGGGAAGAAAGAAAGAAAGAAAGAAATACTTTTTTTTTGAAGTGTAGTCACTGTTGTAATGCAGGAAATGCGGCAGCCAGTTTGAGCACAGCAAGCTCCCACAAACAGCAATGTGATAATGACAATATAATCTGTTTTTGTTATGTTGATTGAGGGATAAATATTGGCCAGGACACCGGTGATAACTCCCCTGCTCTTCTTCGAAATTGTGCCATGGGATCTTTTAAATCCACCTGAGAGAGCTGACGGGGCCTCGGTTTAACATCTCATCCGAAAGAAAGCACCTCAGACAGTGCAGCACTCCCTCAGCACTGCACTGGAGTGTCAGCCTAGATTTTTATGCTCAAGTCTCTGGAGTGGGACTTGAACCATCGAGGAAGGAAGGAAGGAAAAAAGGAAGGAAGGAAAGAAGGAGTCCTGCAGCTCTTCTTTCCAGATGGCCTCCAATCTGTAAAATGTGCTGGGATCACCTGTAGTGCACTGGTTCTCTTAAGAAAGACTTACATTTTTATAATATGCATTGTTGTGTCCCCTTGTGTTCTTATTACTATGTAATACAGACACTTTTAACTCATTTTAGTTTACAGCTTTTACTCAGTGCTTTCATGATGTTGCTGCCGCATGGTGCGGAGTGATACAAGATGTCCGACCTTGCACTGTGCACTGCCTGACAGTGTGCCACATAGCAGTATAAATGCACTAACTAAAGTAGTTCCATATAACAATGTAACAAGTAGTTCCATTTAACGATGTGATAATATAACGATGTAACATCCCTCTTTCTCAAAACACTAAAACATGACATTTAATTTAATTTTTAAAATATTATATCTAAACTATTATTATCAAACACAAAGAATCGGGAGTTTTCTTTTCTTATTCGTGATATCGCTCAGGTGGTTGGATGTTGTCCCTCCATCTTGTGGATTTGGTGGTGACTGTAATGTATGTACCTCTAAGGGGGGAACTACTTTGTACAGCTCATGTATACTGTAGTACCGGCAGTGACCACAGCTGTATATAATGCTGAGTAGTAATCTGTACAGTTCAGTTGCAGTCTGAGCCACGTTGAGTAAACATCGTTTGTACCGTTCTCCGCAGTCTGTGTCTGATTACACACAGACATAACATTGGCGACGAGGCAGGTTCGAACCTACCTGCAACTCTGCATCTCCTCCCGGGGGATTCGTTCCTGGAGATCAGTGGATTGGAGGTCAAGGCCAGAGACTCGGGCGTCGACCACGGGCAACCGCCCAGTCATCCAGCAGAGACTCGAGAATTGCGGGCGAGGCTGTCGAGAGCCAGGCTTGGCTTTCCAGTCGAGGTGGTCCAGCAAAATGGGCTGGCAACAGGTAGTGCGCAGACCCTTCCAGGACAGCGGCGGGCTAGAGCCCGACCGAGCGGCACAGCAAAGGGCCGAGCAGCGTTGACGGGGAAGAGAGAGAGAGGGCAGAGCGCACAGGGCACAGCCGGTGTTCAGGGGCCGAGCAGCATCAGAGAGAGGGAGAGAGAAGTGCGCGAAACCTACAGGGCGCCGCCATTACCACGTGAACTGCCGGGAGCGGCGTCGGCAGCAGCGGGGGAGGAAGGAAAGCGCGGGAGACGCCATTTAAAGCCATTGGGAGACACCATTTTAAACCACACCCAAAATGCCGAAGAGTGGCAGTATCACCGCATTTGACAATGAAGTCGAAGATTGGACTACATATGTCGAACGAATAGAGGTGTACTGCAAGGCAAATGGGGTGTCAGATGACAAGAAAGCGTTGGTATTGTTGAATTTAATGGGTGCAAAGACGTATGGTTTATTGCAAAATCTAGTAACCCCAACGAAGCCAATGGAAAAGAGTTTTGAAGACATAGTAACGACACTAAAGGAACATTTAAACCCCACACCGCTGCTGATAGCAGAAAGATTCAAGTTTCACAAACGGAACCAGCATAAGGATGAAAGCAATGCTGATTATTTAACAGAACTGCGCAAACTATCGAAACACTACCAGTTTGGAGCGGGACTGGCAGATACCTTAAGGGACAAGTTTGTGTGTGGGCTTCAAAGTGAAGGAACCCAGAAACAGCTTTTATCTGAAAAGGACCTTATGCTGGAAAAGGCTTTCAGCATTGTGGTATCATATGAAGCAGCAGCACAGGGCGCTGCAGAGATACAACAGAGACCGCAAGAATATGGCACAAACAAAATGTCATATGGAACAGAGAAGTGCTATTGCTGCGGCAGTACAACACACGACCAGAATGATTGCTGGTTCAAAGACAAAGTGTGCAGACAGTGTGGAAAAGTAGGACACATAGCACAAGTCTGCAGGTTGGGAAAGAAAACCAGCAATAAGAAACCTACCAAAGGAAAGTACCAGAAGGTACATAAGATGACGGAGAATAGTTCAGACGAACAAAAGAGTGATAACGACTCCGAAAGCAGGAAACTGAGTTGTCTGAAACTACATAATGTGATCACAACGGAGGATCACCGAACCATTTGGGTCACTCTCAAGATAGCAGGAGTCCAGGTAAAGATGGAATTGGACACAGGATCAGCCCTAACAGTCATAAACCGACGGGACTACGAGCGGCTATTCTCACACATACCCTTGAGAGACGCAAAAATTATTTTGAAGACGTACACGGGGCAAAAAAGTCTACCCCAAAGGAAAAATAAGGGTGACCGTTATATATAACGGTAAGGAAACACCAAAACTAGACCTGTATGTATTGCAAGATGGAGGACCACCATTACTGGGATGTGAATGGATCCGGAAAATACAACTGGATTGGCATACCATACAGGCACTGACTGTAGCTGACAAAAAGGATGATGACGTCACACCTGGGCGACTGTCAAAGATCCTAACTGACGCGAAAGAAGTGTTCCAGCAAGGACTCGGAACACTAAAAGGCATGACAGCGATGATTAAAATTGAAGAAAACGCAAGCCCAAAATTTTTTAAAGCCAGACCAGTACCTTATGCGATCCGCCCAGCCGTCGAAGCAGAGCTGGAGAGTGTGGAACGTTCAGGTATACTGTCCAAGGTAGACTGGAGCGAGTGGGCTACACCCATTGTCCCTGTGATGAAAAAGTCATTGAGCAGCACGCCTGGGGAACCAAAGAAGGTTCGCATCTGTGGGGACTTTAAGGTAACAGTGAACCCGGTCCTTCACACCGTACAATATCCACTTCCGCGGATTGAAGATATTTTCGCCTCGCTATCTGGAGGGAAACGCTTCACTAAGATTGATCTGGCCCAGGCGTATCTGCAAATGGAGGTAGAAGAAGCATCAAAAAAATACCTCACAATCAACACCCATAAAGGTCTCTACCAATGCAATCGGCTGGTATTCAGGGTAGCATCAGCTCCGGCTATTTGGCAGAGGGCAATGGAACAAGTCCTGCAAGGGATCCAAGGGACCCAGTGTTATTTGGACGACATCCTGGTCACGGGAGAAAATGACAGTGATCACCTTGCCAACCTGGAGTAGGTGCTCACTAGATTGCAGGAATATGGTCTCCGAGCTAACCGCCCCAAATGCGAGTTTTTTAGAAAACAGATCTCGTATTGTGGCCACGTTATCGATAAAGAGGGGTTACATAAGTCCCCAGAGAAGATTGAGGCAGTAGTCAAGGCTCCAGCACCGGAAAATGTGTCACAATTGAGGTCGTTCCTCGGGCTGGTAAATTACTACAATAAGTTCTTGCCAAATTTGTCTACAATACTACACCCACTGAACATCCTACTGCAAACTGGGGTGTCATGGAAGTGGAGTGACGAATGTAGACGAGCTTTCCAGAAGAGCAAAACACTAATCACATCGAAAGAGGTATTGGCCCATTACAATCCGGCATTACCAATTCGGTTGGCATGTGATGCGTCAACCTACGGCATTGGAGCGGTGCTGTCGCACAAATTCTCGGATGGCTCAGAGAGGCCAATAGCCTTTGCGTCACAATCACTAACCTCAGCCGAGCATAACTACGCCCAGATTGACAGGGAGGCCCTCAGCCTAGTGTGGGGAGTGAAAAAGTTCAATCACTATCTGCACGGGCAGAAGTTCACCTTGCTGACTGACCACCAACCACTTGTCTCCATCTTTAATCCAAAGAAGGGCGTTCCGGTGATGACTGCGCAACGGCTACAAAGATGGTCCCTTTTTCTAGGGGCGCACCAATATGAAATTGGGTATAAGGGCACGAAACAGCATGGAAACGCTGATGTGCTATCACGCCTGCCACTGCCTACTGCGGAGGAAGCACCAGCAGTGGACCCTGTCGAAATATTTCATTCGACTATAATTGAATGCTTGCCAGTAACGAACGCTGGTATAGAGAAGGAGACCCGAAATGACCCGACACTGTCTCGGGTATATGATTTCACGGTGAAGGGATGGCCAGCACATGGCGACTCACTGTTGCCAGCATTCTCATCCAGAAGAGAACAGCTGTCAGTATGCCAGGGGACCTTGATGTGTGGATCCCGAGTGGTAATTCCACCCATCTTAAGGGAGAGAGTGCTCAATGAGCTTCACGAAGGTCATCTGGGAGGGGTGAAAATGAAAAGCCTTGCTAGGTCTTATGTGTGGTGGCCGGGAATCGATAAACAAATCGAGGACCTGACCAAGAGCTGCTCATGATGCCAGAAAGTCCAAAATGCACCACCATAGGCCCCTCTACACCCATGGGAGTGGCCTTCATCTCCATGGCAACGGGTGCATATTGATTTTGCTGGTCCATTCATGGACTCAATGTTTTTAATAGCCGTGGATGCACACTCGAAATGGCCTGAGGTGATCAAAATGTCCTCCACCACCACGGAGAAAACTATTGTAGTCCTACGGACCATTTTTGCCAGGAACGGCTTGCCAGAGTAGATTTGCTCTGATAACGGATCACAGTTTGTGTCCGAAGAGTTTCGAAGATTTATGAAAAGGAATGGGGTAAGGCATTACACATCCACCCCATATCATCCAGCCACAAATGGATTGGCTGAGAGGTTCGTACAAGCCTTTAAGAAGGCAATAAAGGCTATGTACAATGACAACATTCCACTGCAGCACAAGGTGGACAATTTCCTGTTCTCCTACCGGAATGCGACACATGTAGTCACCAACCAGGCCCCAGCCATGATGTTCTTTAACCGAAGGTTAAGATCTCGCCTGGATTTGCTCAGACCAAACGTACGAAGAGATGTTGAGAGTAAGCAATTCCAGCACATCCATGAGAAGCCAACAAGGAGCTTCAATGTAGGGCAACCAGTCTTGGCCCGCGACTACCGAACAGAAAAATGGCAGCCAGGAACGATATGCACACGGCAGGGCCCACTAATGTACACAGTGGACGTTGGGGAGAGCATCGTGAGACGCCATGCTGACCAGATCCTAGAGTCACAGGAACAAGTCAACCCCATGCCTCGCCCATACGTACCTGGTGATGAACCCGACGTACAGGTAGCATCTACCCCAGAAACAGTAGCATCGGAAGCTGATGAACCAACCGACGACAGGAGGCCAGAATCGCCTCCGCACCAAGAGCAAGACACTCGGGAAAGGCGCTATCCAGAAAGGATCAGGAAGCCTCCCCAAAGATTGAATTTATAAATAGACTATTTTCAGCTAATGTTGCATGTTAAAAGTGTTAATTGTAATTAGTTTTATATTTAATTGTTAAATGAGTGTTATAGTACTGTCAATCTAAAAGGGGAGGAATTGTAATGTATGTACCTTTAAGGGGAGAACTACTTTTTACAGCTCCTGTATACTGTAGTACCGGCAGTGACCACACCTGTATATAAACCCTGAGTAGTGATCTGTACTGTTAGTTCTAGAGTAACCCTCATTCAGTAAACACCTGTTGTACCGTTCTCTGCAGTCCTTTTCTTATTATTACACGGATCTAACACTTATCGGCATTTAACTTGATGCCAGCCTTCCTAGTACGCTCCATGGCCTCATGTAGGTGCATATCATGGTTTCTTTCATCTGCTCCATAGATCTGAATATCATCAGCTATTCCTATAGCTCCTCCACAGCCTCTATATGTCTCGTCTACTTTCTGTTGAAAGGTATCTTGACTGACCTTTAACCCAAATGGTAGCCACAGGAATTTGTAACTCCCAAATGGTGTGTTGTATGTTGTCAGTGTTGTTGATTCCTCATCCAGCTTCACGTTCCAATATCCATTTCTGGCATCTAGTTTTGAGAAAACCTTGGCTCCTGCCAGTGGTGGCGTAACCTCCTCTAGCGTTGGGGTGGGATAGTGGTCCCTCTTTATCGCCTGGTTTAGATCTTTGGGTTCCAAACATATTCTGAGATGCCCATTTGGCTTTTCTCGTACCACAATTGAGTTTACCCAGTCTGTGGGTTCAGTGACCTTTACGATCACTCCCTTTTCTTCCATCTCCTTTAGCTCTCTTTCAAGCTTTGTCTTCAGCTCGATGGGTACTTTTCGTGGAGCATGGATAACGGGCTTGTAATGAAATCTGTTTGTCTTGCCTGTATTCGTTCTTGCCTGTATTCGTTTTGCACTCATGTATATTACCCTCCCCCACACGTTGTATAGTTTCACTTCCTCTTTCCTGACTAACCTGGAAGGTTCCAGGTCTTGGCTCTTGGCTCCGCCCCTGACTTCTCTTACATAAAGATCCCAGGATCTGTATGACTCATTCCTGTGAGCCAGTCAGTGTGTTGAGATGTTAGCTCTGATCTTAGTGATTAAAAGCCAACTTGTTAAAGTCTATAACTTCTAGTTTTGTGGTTATTGAAGGCACATCAATTTTAATCACTAAAGAATACTAGGATGGATTGACTCCTAAAACCAGAGCGTCTGGACTTGGATCCACATTCTGCTGAAGCATCAAATCAATTTGGACAAAGCTCAAATGCTTCGAACTCTTCGCGAGGGCCTCATCCACTGGCGAGGTAGATAAACTGAGTCTACTGACTACTCGCGTTAATCATCGGATTTATTCGTTCATCCGGGACGCCACCTCTTACACGGAGGCCATCACTATCCTGAAGGCCCAATACCAGAGGCCAGTAAACGAAGTGTACGCCAGACATCTGCTGGCCACACGCAGGCAGCGACCTGAGGAATCAATGGACGATTTCTTACAGGGCCTAAAGGACTTGGTCCGGGACTGCAACGTGTACTCTGACGAATTGGTCCGCGATTCCTTCATCACGGGCCTCAAATCGAATTATATCCGGCAGAGACTGCTGGAGAAGGAGGTCTTGGACTTAAAAAAGGCAGTGGCTGCTGCGCGATCGCTGGACGCGGCCCAGAAAAACTCTGACTCTTATTCTTCTGGCCATGCGGCCCTCACCGCCTCGTGCACGCCGAGCGGGCCGCCATCTTGGAATCAGCCATCTTCCCCATCCAGGTCTCAGACCAGCTCTACACCGCCGGAGTCCCCACACAGAATTTCACCCAGGAGTCCTACTACAGCGCCAATGTCTCGAGGCCCGAAATGCTACTTCTGCGGCCAGGCCAAGCACCCCAGACAACGATGCCCAGCGAAGGACACGACATGCTTCAAATGTAAGAAAAAGGGGCATTTTAGCAAAGTCTGCAGGGGGAATCCGATTTCCAACTCCGTCACCGCCTCGTGCGTGCCGTGCGGGCCGCCATCTTGGGATCCGCCATCTATTCCCAACTCAACGGCCGCCCAGGGCCCAACAGTGGCTTCGATCACGGTGGATCAATCCAGGCCACACCCGTTGACAAAATCCATGATGGACATACAGGTAAACGGGAATTTAACGAAATGTTTAATTGACTGTGGGAGTACCGAGAGTTTTATCCACCCTAGCCTGGTACGGCAGCACTCATTAACGGTAACCCCTACACGGAGCAGAATTGCTATGGCTGCTAAGCCCCACACTTCGGACATTTTGGGCTACTGTGTGGTAACACTGACTGTAAAAGGCACGGACTACAAGGATTTTAAACTCCTCGTGATGCCAGAACTCTGTGTTAATGTAATCTTGGGCCTGGACTTCCAGTGCCACCACGAAAGTGTCACGCTAGCATATGGCGGGTCCCAGCCGCCACTCACAGTCTGTGGCCTATCAACCTTAAAAATCAGCCCGCCCTCTTTATTCGCTAATCTCGCTCCGAACTGTAGGCCCATAGCGACCAAAAGTAGACAGTGCTATTGCGGAAGCACGTGAGAGGCCATAAAACGGACCCCCTTGTGGAAAAGGTACAGCTCCTCCATGCAAACCCTCAGTACGCCTATATTGAATACTCTGACGGGCGAAAGGACACTGTTTCCATAAAAGACCTCGCTCCCTCGGGGAGCGGAGAGAACGATGAGAGACTACCCGAGGAAGACCTACACCAAAAAGAGACAGGACGCCCAGAGGTATCAATACCCAACTTTAACCTGGAGGACACTGCAGATAACCTGGAAGACACTGCGGAGGCCCGGACAGCGGAGGAACCAGAATCCACTCCCCTAGAGGCACCCCAACCGGCTTTGCGCCGATCACTGAGAACCGCAAAACCTCCTGACAGACTCACTTATACCAGCTTT
This sequence comes from Somniosus microcephalus, assembly GCF_052327205.1. NCBI lineage: Eukaryota > Metazoa > Chordata > Chondrichthyes > Squaliformes > Somniosidae > Somniosus > Somniosus microcephalus. The sequence continues at coordinate 229,955,307 of NC_140989.1, read as the reverse complement.
TAAGAAACATCACCCCGATGGACTAAATCTAAAGAAGGGGTGAATGTAATGAAATCTGTTTGTCTTGCCTGTATTTGTTCTTGCCTGTATTCATTTTGCACTCATGTATATTACCCTCCCCCACACGGTGTATAGTTTCACTTCCTCTTTCCTGACTAACCTGGAAGGTTCCAGGTCTTGGCTCTTGGCTCCGCCCCTGACTTCTCTTACATAAAGATCCCAGGATCTGTATGACTCATTCCTGCAAGCCAGTCAGTGTGTTGAGATGTTAGCTCTGATCTTAGTGATTAAAAGCCAACTTGTTAAAGTCTATAACTTCTAGTTTTGTGGTTATTGAAGGCACATCAGGGCTTTACCTCTGGATCGATGGTGATGTGGTATTGGAAATCTCCAAAACATCCCACTGTATCATCGAAACATTCCGGATACATGTCTATCAAGTCTTTTTTACTCTTGATTTGTGGGCGATTTTCCAGCGGGGTGTTGCTGTCTATCCTCAGTGACGTTTTCATCAGCTCGTGATTCACTGAGATCAATCTCAACTTCTCACAGCTGTTTAATCCCAGGATCGCTGGCCCCTCAGTGTCGGTGACATAGAACATGCAGTTGATGTTCTTTCTTTTATGTGTCCCTTTGACAAAGGTTATTCCGAGTTGTTTAATCTCACTCCCCCCGTATGCTGTCAGCGTGACATTACTTGCCTTTAAACAACCCTTTTTCAGGTAGCCATCTTCTCTCAAGTTTTCGGGAAAGATCTGCTGGTACAGTCTCAATGAGAGAATGTTTCTCTGAGCCCCTGTGTCCAGCTTCAACTTTAAGTTGATGGTTGTGGGCTGACCTTTGATCCTCTTTTCGATTTGGATGATAGTGTGCAATTCTCTCCTCGGAGTATTTTCTGCTCTGGACATCTCGTGAAGCTGTACCTTTATGGTTTCGATGTTTAGTGTATTGTCATGACCATAATCATCATCATCCTGCTCATCTATGGCATGGATATTGTGTTCCTTTCTCTGGTTCTGCTGTCTGCCTTTGTTTTTGATGTATGTTCCTTCTTTCTTCGTTCTACACCTCTTTTCCCAGTGGTTTAGTTTGCCACATGCATTGCAGCTTGTTCCATATGCTGGACATTTCCTCCTGTCTGTATAATTGTGCGGTCTTCCACAGTTTCTGCACATGTTTCTCCCGTTATCATGTGCATATCTCTGTGTGTTGTACTTGTCTCTCACTGTATCCACTCTGTTGTCCGTCTCAGAAGCCATCCGCATGTCAGCCGTTTGAGAAATCAGCATTCTCATTTGCTGCTTCATGGCTTCATGAGCTCTCGCAGTATCTATAGCCTCTGTTATTTCGAGCTTTTCTTTCCCTATCAGGGCTTTTTGTACCTCTGCATGTGCTGACCCCCATATCAGCTGGTCCACAAGCCTTTCCTCCATTTCCTTAAATGCACACTTGCTGGCTTTATTTCTCAGCCTTATTAAGAAATTGACAATTGTTTCACTGAGTTCCTGTCTTAGACTCTGGAATTTGTATCTGTGTATACGGTGATTGGATTTAGCCTCTAGATGGTTGCTGAATTTCTTAAAGATTGTCGCAGGGACTTCCTTTTCCTCTTCAGTCAAACTCCAGCTATTATACAAATCTAGACCTTTTTCTCCTGCCCACAACAGAATGTAACTAACCTTTTCCTCGTCGGCAATACCCTTCAGGAAGCTTTTGAATGTAAGGTCACATTTCTGTTTGAACTTGCGGAATGCCTCTACTATATCGTCGGCTTCCCAGTTCATGAGGGGTTGCATTTGCGCAGTCAGTGCCACGGCAGCCGCCATCTTTGTTGCACGTACGATCCAAGCTCAATCACGCAGACACCGGCACTCACGATCAGCTCATATATTCACTTTTCGTCTTATTCATAGTTCGTATGGCACAAGTTGTACTCACTTATACTGCTGCCACCATGTTGTGTCCCCTTGTGTTCTTATTACTATGTAATGCAGACACTTTTACCTCATTTTAGTTTACAGCTTTTACTCAGTGCTTTCATGATGTTGCTGCCGCATGGTGCGGAGTGATACAAGATGTCCGACCTTGCACTGTGCACTGCCTGACAGTGTGCCACATAGCAGTATAAATGCACTAACTAAAGTAGTTCCATGTAACAATGTAACAAGTAGTTCCATTTAACGATGTGATAATATAACAATGTAACATGCATTATCATGCATCCCTCCGCCCCCATCATCTCCTCAGAGATATCTCAAAGTACTTGATATCAAATGAATTACATTACAGGTCAATAACAATTATTATGCAGGCAAATGCAGCAACCATTTTATGCATGTTCTGAAAATGAAGCCGCCATTTTGGAGTGCTTGGTAGAAGCAGGAATGCTGGCCAGGGTAATATCTCCCTGCTCTTCCTTGAAAAGTAACATGAGACCTTTAATATCACTTGAACCAACAGAACAAGCATACACTGTATAATCTCACCCAAAGGATGATACCTCCAACAGTCGTCAGTGCTGCATGGATTATGAGTTTAAATCTTGGACTGGGGGTTAGACTCCAAGGTTGTGAATGCTACCAACTGAGCCAAGCTGCCACTTACTAGAATCAAAAAGTAAAGCCTTGCATCTAAGATGTGTCCAAAGCAGAAAAAAACAAGAGAAAGCCAGTTATTTCATGCTGATTTCTTCTGACCTGGAGATATAAATTTATCAGGACTCGCCAATCTACAAAGAGGAATTAGCCTCTAAATGACAACAAGATTTGCAGCAGTTAGACTTGATGGCCTTTTAAGGGCCAGGGCATTTTAAACACAGATCCACATCAACGACAGAATACATTGTGTGTGTGACACGGTACAACATTCCCGTGGCTATAAAATAGCATTTTACCGGACAACTGTGAGCAATACCACCAGACATCCACAAATGTATGTTTGGAAAAAGGTTTTAAAGAATGGCCACATCGCACTACTCTATGGCTAAATCCTTCAACTTGCAAAGTCATTCCCTGTCTGGTCACCTCATCTTGAACTAGCTGCTTAAATTGAGTTATGAGAAGAGTATGTTTTACTGTGCGGTAGTCAGTATTAATTGATTATACAGATTCCTCCATTCCTCAAATTATAAAGGCATTGAAACAATATATGTGTCAAAAAAATTTGTTTTAAGGATTTTTATGTTAACAATCTTAAGATCATTTTGCATGTGAATTATTCCCTTTATTAAAAAATGCAGTTAAGAATCATTAACCAACCCTTTTCTTACATTAAATCAAATTTTAAAATGACAAAACACTATTCCTAAGTGAGAATAACTACTAAGAATCTGACATGCTTGCAGTGGAATGGCTGATATAACTAGCTCACCAGGGATACATCAGGGTCCCTTGTAATTGCTGCATCCTTAGCATTGGTAATCTAGAATTGAGCTGATTCTTTGCTACTGAGGACAGTGAGCATGACCTCAAACTGATTCCATATTATTTTAAAAAAAGATTGTAATCCAGGGACTGTCGCTGATCTGAAATGAATGATTTGTTTTCCAATTCACCAAATACGCACACAGCCACCAGATCCCACTCCTGATATCACTGACTCTTGGCAGGATAGAGTTCTGTGCTGCTGGCAGCTCTCCACTACCCCACCCAAGTCGCCAGTCTTCAAGTGAGAGACTGCACACTGAGTGACTAGTCAACTGTGAGAGGCATCACAGTCAAGTCCCAATCCTGTTGTCATTGGATACACCAGATCGTAAACTATGTTTCCCTCCATTCCATCTTGAAACACTGATGCTGCCTGACCTGCTGAGTATTTTCTGTTTGTCTTGCAGGTTTCTAGCATCCGCAGTATTTTGCCTATTGCAATATGTGTGTGAGGTGTTTTTCAATTGCCAAAACAGGCTAATTAATTACTTATTGTTTACAATCCACAAGGAAACATCAAAACTAACTTATTAGCATCATAACTATCTATTGTATCAGAGCCTTTTTTAACAGGTGAACACACTGCACTTTAAAACACAACATAGAATCATAGAACCATACAGCACAGAAGGAGTCCATTTGGTCCATCATGCCTGAAAGAGCTATCCAATTAGTCCAACTCCCCTGCTCATTTCCCATAGCCTTGCAATTTTTTCCTTTTATAAGAAGATAATAAGAACATAAGAATAAGGAACAGGATTAGGCCATACGGCCCCTCGAGCCTGCTCTGCCATTCAATAAGATCATGGCTGATCTTTGACCTCAACTCCACTTTCCTGCCCGATCTGCATATCCCCTGATACTCTGAGAGTCCAAAAATCTATCCCTCTCAGCTTTGAATATACTCAACGACTCAGCATCCACAGCCCTCTGGGGTAGAGAATTCCAAAGGTTCACAACCCTCTGAGTGAAGAAATTCCTCCTCATCTCAGTCTTAAATGGCTGACCATTTATCCTGAGACTATGCCCCCTAGTTCTAGACTCTCCAGCCAGGGGAAACAACTCAGCATCTACCCTGTCAATTCCCCTCAGAATCTTATATGTCTCAATGAGATCACCTCTCATTTTTCTAAACTCCAGAGAGTACAGGCCCAATCTACTCAGTCTCTCCTCATAGAACAACCCTCTCATCCCAGGGATCAATCTAATGAACCTTTGTTGCACCACCTCTAAGGCATGTATATCCTTCCTCAGATAAGGAGACCAAAACTGCAGAGTACTCCAGGTGTGGTCTCACCAAAGCCCTGTACAATTGTAGCAAGACTTCCCTACTCTTGTACTAGAACCCCCTTGCAATAAAGGCCAACATGCCATTTGCCTTTCTAATTGCTTGCTGTACCTGCATGCTAACTCTGTGTTTCCTGTATGAGGACGCCTATATCTCTCTGAACACCAACATTTAATAGTTTCTCACCATTTAAAAAATTTTCAGTTTTTCTATTCTTCCTACCAAAGTGAATAACCTCACATCTCCCCACATTATACTCCATCTACCATCTTATTGCCCACTCACTTAACCTGTCTATATCCCTTTGCAGGCTCTTTGTGTCCTCATCACAGCTTACTTTCCCATCTAGCTTTGTATCATGAGAACTTGGCCCCTTCATCTAAATCATTAATATAGATTGTAAATAGCTGAGGCCCAAGCACTGATCCTTGTGGAATCCCAATAGTTACAGCCTGCCAGCCGGAAAATGACCCATTTATACCTTCTCTCTGTTTTCTGACCATTAACCAATCCTCTATCCATGCTAATATATTACCACCAACCACATGAGGCCTTATCTTGCGTAGCAACCTTTTATGTGGCACCTTATCAAATGCCTTTTGTAAATCCAAATATACTACATCCACTGGTTCCCCTTTATCTACCCTGCCAGTTACATCCTCAAAAAATGCTAACAAATTTGTCAAAAATGATTTCTCTTTCATAAAACCATGTTGACTCTGCCTAATCATATTGTGATTTTCTAAGTACCCTGTTACCACTTCCTTAATAATGGATTCTACCATTTTCCCAGCGTCTGACGTCAGGCTAACTGGCCTGTAGTTCTCTGTTTTCTCTCTCCCTCCTTTCTTGAATAGCAAGGTTACATTTTCAAACTTCCAATCCGCTGGGACCATTCTACAATTTAGAGAATTTTAAAAGATCACAACCAATGCAGCCACTATCTCTGCAGCCACCTCTCTTTGAACCCTAGGATGTCGGCCATCAGTCCAGGGAACTTGTCGGCTTTTAGTACTTTTTTCCACTGATATTAATTACTTTAAGTTCCTCACTCTTTTTAGCCCCTTGGTTCCCCACTATTTTTGGTATGCTTTTTGTGTCTTCTACTGTGAAGACAGATACGAAATAATTGTTTAACGTCTCTGCCATTACCTTACTCCCCATTATAATTTTGCTGTCTCAGCCTCTAAGAGACCAATGCTTCCTTTTGCTACTCTCTTCCTTTTTACATACTTATAAAAGCTCTTACAATCTGTTTTTATATTTCTTGCTAGTTTACACTCATATTTTATTTTCTCCCTTTTTATCAATTTTTGGTCATCCTTTGCTGGTTTCGAAAGCTCTCCCAGTCCTCAGGCTTACTACTATTCTTCGCAACATTAAAGCCTCTTCTTTTAATCTAATACTTTCCTTAACTTCTTTAGTTAGCCACAGATGGATCACTTTTACCATGGAATTTTTATTTCTCAATGGAATGTATATTCGTTGAGAATTTTGGAATATTTCTTTAAATGTTTGCCACTGCTTACCTACCGTCATACCTTTTAATCTAATTTCCCAATCTACCTTAGCCAACTTGTCCCTCATACCTATGTAATTGGCTTAATTTAAGGTTAAGACTCTCATTTCTGGCTGAAGTATTTCACTCTCAAACTCAACGTGAAATTTTTTATCATATTATGATCACTCTTTCCCAGAGGATCTTTTACTATGAGATTATTAATTAACCCTGTCTCATTATACAATACAAGGTCTGAAATAGCCTGTTCTCTGGTTGGTTCCATGACGGATTGTTCTAGGAAACTGTCTCGAATGCATTCCATGATCTCATCCTCCACACTACCTTTGCCAATTTGATTTGCCCAGTCTATATGAAGATTAAAGTCCCCCATGATTATTGTATTACCTTTGTTACAAGCTCCTATTATTTGTTGATTAATACTCTGTCCAATTCCATTTTCAAAGATACTATTGAATTTGCTTCCATCACCCTTTCAGGCAGTGCATTCCAGGCCATAACAACACTCTGCGTAAAAGAAATTCTCCTCATCTCTCCTCTGGATTTTGTGCCAATTATTTTAAATCTGTGTCCACTGGTTACCCACCCTCCTGCCAGTAGAAATAGTTTCTCCTTATATACTCTATCAAAATCCCTCATAATTTTGAACATCTTTAATAAATTTCCCCTTAATCTTCTCTGCTCCAAGGAGAACAATCCCAGCTTCTCTTGTCTCTCCAGATAGCTGAAACCCCTCATCTCTGTACCATTCTAGTAAATCTCCTCTGCATCCTCTCCAAGGCCTTGATATCCATTCTAGTGTGATGTCCAGAATTGTACATAATACTCTAACTGAGGTCTAACCAGTGATTTATAAAAAAATTTGCATAACTTATTAATATAGACATATTAAGGTAACATTAGTAGGTAATATTAAGTTAATATTAGGTGACAGTCAAGACTCAGTTGGTAGCACTCTCACCACTGAGTCAGAAGGTCATGGTTTCAAGTCCCACTCCAGAGACCTGAGCACAAAATTTAGGTTGGCTCTCCAATGCTATATTGAAGGAGTGCTACACTGTCAGAGGTGCTGTTTTTCAGATGAGACTTTAAACCGAGGCCCCATCTGCCTATTTCTAAGAAGAGCAGGGGAGCTCTCCCTGGTGTCCAGGTCAATATTTATCATTTATCTCACAACTGTTTGTGGTATCTTGTTGTGTGCAAATTGGCTGCCGAGTTTTCTACATTGCAACAGTGACTACACTTCAAAATGTACTTCATTGACTATAAAGTGCTTTGGGACATCCAAAGGTCATAAAAGATGCTGTGTAAATGTAAATCTTCCTTTTTTTAATACTAATTTTCTCAAATTCTTTCTGTGAAAAAATGATGACAAGATCCCAAATTGTGGCAGCCCCAAATCACGATAATCTGAGCTTCCCTGTGTACTAAGTCAGTATAAGGGATTTTCGCCGTCGCCACCCTGCTCGTCCAGGAGGAATGTCAGGAGCCGTTCCTAGGGGAGGGGGTCCTGTGAGGGTGCCGGTTAGTTCTCCTAGTAACCCCTAGGTGGCACCTTCATGAGTGGTTACCCCTGTGGTAAATCCCTAATTGACTGTTATTGGGCTTATGAGTTTCACCTCTGATTTGTAGTATATTAGTTCTGTTTTTCCCCTTCTCTGTGCTCAGTCTTGACAAGCCTTTGTGCCAAGTGGTTGCTTGTCAGAGCTTCTAAAGTGTAATTGTATCTTTGTGTTTATTAAGTAAAGTACTTTGTTTGAACTTTATACCTGCCTCTAGCCTCGTCTCTGCACTTGGGTCCAGAACCAGCCTCGCCCTGACACCCCAGCATCTGCAATATTTGACCCCTTGTGACCCCACCTCATTGTTCTTTGATGCAATGTTTCCCTGACTGACCTGTTTGGACACCATTCACACCTTTGACTGCTGTGATTATCTCTCTGCCGAGGTGTGATAAATGGCAGTTGGAAAGGTTACCTGTAAACATCTGACATGATTCTCTGACTATATAAGCTGTGTCTTTATGCATTTCTCCACTTCACCTGAAGAAGGAGCAGCGCTCCGAAAGCTTGTGATTTCAAATAAAGTTGTTGGACTATAACCTGGTGTTGTGTGACTTCTTACATTTGTCCAACTCCGGCATCTCCACACCATGACTACTATCGACACCACAAACTGCCGGCTCAAAGTGGAGAGGATCTCCAAGAAGATCGCGCATATTGACACAGACATCAAGTTTCTACAGAGATGCAAGAAAGCAGACAAGATCCCGAAAGGACTACAGATCACTAACCCACTCAAGTCGACCTACAACACAGACTACGCTGAGAGACTCTGCCGTCGTACCTCTCGCACACTCCTCAACCATCTCGTACACCAGCTCTACAGCAGACGCCGCAACCTCGGAACCGAGATGGAGTCCATGTTCTCAGCCTGTGCTCAGGATGCAGCAGACCAGCTACGAGACACCGCCAAACAAACAAGGCAACGGAACTACGCTACCTACATGCACACCAAGAACAGGAAGCTTGAGAAACTTGGCATCACCAGCAGCAGCAACCAAGCCTCCCCCGGTACCACGGTTGAAACCACAGGGAAATCCATCAACCTGTCCGACCACACCCTTCAACCAGACGAAATTGAAGTTCTCAGCCGAGGGCTCAATTTCTGCCCCACCACCAAAATGGACCCCATCGGTCTCGCGGCAGACACAGAGGAATTCATCAGGAGAATGAGGCTCCGGGAATTCTTCCACAAATCCCAAGATGTCAGTAGCGAACCCAATGAGACAATCAATGATCCGGAACAGCAGACAGAGGGATCCGCAGTGCAGCTACCGAAGAAGAAAGAGTCAAATTGGACCCCTCTGGAGGGTCGCTGCCCTAAGCTTGACATGTATGCTCAAGCTGTCAGGAGATGCATCAACGCCAGATTCATCAGCCGCACTCACACAAGACAGTCCAGAATGTCACCCGAGCACAACGCAACGCCATCCACGCTCTCAAGACCAACCGCAACATCGTCATCAAACCAGCAGACAAAGGAGGTGCCATCATCATACAGAACAGAACGGACTATTGCAAAGAAGTATACTGACAACTGGACAACCAGGAACACTACAGACAGTTACCCGCAGATCCGACCAAAGAACACACCCGCCAACTCAACAGACTGATCAAAACCTTCGATCCAGACCTTCAAAGCATCCTACGTGCTCTCATCCCACGTATTCCCCGCGTGGGAGACTTCTACTGCCTCCCAAAGATACACAAAGCCAACACACCTGGACGTCCTATCGCATCAGGCAATGGAACCCTGTGTGAGAACCTCTCTGGATATGTCGAGGGCATCCTGAAACCCATCGTACAGGGAACCCCCAGCTTCTGTCGCGACACTACAGACTTCTTACAGAAACTCAGCACCCACGGACCAGTTGAACCAGGAACACTCCTCGCCACGATGGACGTCTCGGCACTCTACACCAGTATCCCCCACGATGACGGCATCGCTGCGACAGCCTCAGTACTCAACACCAACAACAGCCAATCTCCGGACGCCATCCTACAACTCATCCGCTTCATCCTTGACCACAATGTCTTCACCTTCGACAACCAGTTCTTTACCCAAACACACGGAACAGCCATGGGGACCAAATTCGCACCCCAATACGCAAACATCTTCATGCACAAGTTCGAGCAAGACTTCTTCGCTGCACAGGATCTCCAACCAACGCTATACACCAGATACATCGACGACATTTTCTTCCTATGGACCCACGGCGAAGAATCACTGAAAAGACTACACGATAACATCAACAAGTTCCATCCCACCATCAAACTCACCATGGACTACTCCTCAGAATCGGTCTCATTCCTGGACACACGAATCTCCATCAAAGACGGACACCTCAGCACTTCACTCTACCGCAAGCCCACGGACAACCTCACGATGCTTCACTTCTCCAGCTTCCACCCTAACCACGTTAAAGAAGCCATCCCCTATGGACAAGCCCTGCGAATACACAGGATCTGCTCGGATGAGGAGGAACGCGATGGACACCTACAGACACTGAAAGACGCCCTTGTAAGAACGGGATATGACGCTCGACTCGTCGATCGACAGTTCCGATGGGCCACAGCGAAAAATCGCATAGACCTCCTCAGAAGACAAACATGGGACACAACCAACAGAGTACCCTTCGTCGTCCAGTACTTCCCCGGAGAGGAGAAACTACGCCATGTTCTTCGCAGCCTTCAACATGTCATCGATGACGATGAACACCTCGCTAAGGCCATCCCCACGCCTCCACTACTCGCTTTCAAACAGCCGCCTAACCTCAAACAGACCATCGTTTGCAGCAAATTACCCAGCTTTCAGGAGAACAGCGACCACGACACCACACAACCCTGCCACAGCAACCTCTGCAAGACATGCCAGATCATCAACACAGATACCATCATCACACGTGAGGACACCACCCACCAGGTACATAGTACATACTCATGTGACTCGGCCAACGTTGTCTACCTCATACATTGCAGGAAAGGATGCCCCGGAGCATGGTACATCGGCGAGACCATGCAGACACTGCGACAATGGATGAACGGACACCGCGCAACAATCACCAGGCAGGAGTGTTCCCTCCCAGTCGGGGAACACTTCAGCAGTCAAGGACATTCAGCCTCTGATCTTCGGGTAAGCATTCTCCAAGGCGGCCTTCGAGACACACGACAACGCAAAATCGTCGAGCAGAAACTGATAGCCAAGTTCCGCACCCATGAGGACGGCCTCAACAGAGATCTTGGGTTCATGTCACGCTACATGTAACCCCACCTGACTCAGGGTCATCCAGACTCGAGTCGACATTGGCTTGTTCTCTCTACACAGATGCGGCCGGACCTGCTGTGATTTCCAGCCAAAAAAAATGTTTTTTGTCTGTTTTTTTGTTTTTCATACAGACCCCAGCATCTGCAATATTTGACCCCTTGTGACCCCACCTCATTGTTCTTTGATGTAATGTTTCCCTGACTGACCTGTTTGGACACCATTCACACCTTTGACTGCTGTGATTATCTCTCTGCCGAGGTGTGATAAATGGCAGTTGGAAAGGTTACCTGTAAACATCTGACATGATTCTCTGACTATATAAGCTGTGTCTTTATGCATTTCTCCACTTCACCTGAAGAAGGAGCAGCGCTCCGAAAGCTTGTGATTTCAAATAAAGCTGTTGGACTATAACCTGGTGTTGTGTGACTTCTTACATTTGTCCACCCCAGTCCAACTCCGGCATCTCCACACCATCCCTTTTTGGTGTAAATGGAGTGTCGCTGTATTACATATCATTCTAAATATGGTTTCCCTGCAACCCCTATCATTGTAAAAGGCGTTTCCCTGTAGCTATTTCAGTGTAAAAGGAGTGTTCCCGAATCCCATTTCATTTTAAATGAACTTTCACTGTATTAATTTTCAGTGTAAATGGAGTTTCCCTGCATCCTAGATTTCTATAAATTGAGTTTCCCTGTATCCTAGATTTCTATAAATGGAGTTTTTCCTGTAACCCATTTCAGTGTAAATGGAATTTTCTTGATTCCCATCTTCTATCCAGCGCAGACTTGATGGGCCGAATGGCCTCCTTCTGTGCTGTACTATTCTATGTATTCAGTGTAAATGGAGTTTCCCTGTATCCTATATCATTATAAATGAAACTCAACAGCAGATGGAGAAAGAGATGACAAGAATACGTTAGTGAGATTTAACCTCCAGAAATGCAACTAATTGGCACATAAAGCAAGATTTATCTCACCTGGATGTGTAAATAGGCCAAGCTGCAGTCTTTTGGTAATTTGAAGCAATGAAGAGTGGAAATAGATGACAAGAAAAATGTTTCTTTATCAGTCTGTAGTTATATTACCAGATGGGAAATCTATCAAATGGAAAGATTAGTTTCCTTTAAATGTTCTACGCAAATCCAACCATAAATATAAGATGCTATTAGAATGTCTGCCAAGTGAACTTCTCTTCTGATGGAAGGGGTAATGTTTTGTTAACTAACAATGTGCACTAGTGTGTACGTTGATGCAGTTGTAGATGGTATTTACAGAATCATACACTAACTTTTCGCCCCGCCACAGTACTGAAACGGCCCTTATCAAAGTCACAAATAACATTCTATGTGACTGTGACCGTGGTAAACTATCCCTCTTCATCCTTCTCGAACTGCCTGCTGCCTTTGACATGGTTGACCACATCATCCTCCTTCAACGCCTCTCCTTCATCGTCCAGCTGGGTGGGACTGCCCTTGCCTGGTTCCATTCTTATCTATCCAGACTTAGCCAGAGGATCACCTGCAACGGCTTCTCTTCCCACTCCTGCACTCTAACCTCTGGAGCACCCCAAGGACCTAACCTTGGCTCCCTTCTATTTCTCATCTACATGTTGCCCCTAAGCAACATCATCCGAAAACACAGCATCAGGTTCCACATGTATGCTGATGACACTCAGCTCTATCTTACTGCCACCGCTCTTGACCCCTCCATTCTCTCTGATTTGTCACACTGCTGGTCCGACAATGAGCAGAAATTCCCTCCAACTAAATATTGGCAAACCTGAAGCCATTGTCTTTGGTCCCTGCCACATAATCAGTTCCCCGACCACCGTTTCCCTCCCTCTCCGACAACAGTCAGAAGCTGAGCCAGACTGTTTGCAACCTTGGTGTTGTGTTTGACCCTGAGATGAGTTTCCGACCACATATCCACTACATCACCAAGACTGCCTACTTCCACCTCCGTATCATCGCCCGACTCCGACCCTGCCTCAGCTCATCTGCTGCTGAAACCCTTGTCCATGCCCTTGTCAAGACTTGACTATTCCAACGCTCACCTGGTTGGCCTCCCATCTTCCACCCTCCATAAACTTGAGCTCATTCAAAACTCTGCTACTCATACCCTAACTCGCACCAAGTTCCATTCACCCATCACCCTTGTGCTTACTAACCTACAATGGCTCCCAGTCCAACAACGACTCCATTTTAAAATCCTCATCCTTGTTTGCAAATCCCTCCATGGCCTCACCCCTCCCTATCTCTGTAACCTTCTCCAGCCCTACACGCCTTTGAGCTATCTGCACTCCTCCAATTCTGGCATCTTGCGCAACCCTGATTTTAATCACTCCACCTTTGGCAGCCGTGCGTTCAGCTGCCTAGGCCCTAATCTCTGAAATTCCCTCCCTAAACCTCTCCGTCTCGCCACCTCTCTCTCCACCTTTAAGATGCCCCTTAAAACCTACCTCTTTGACCAAGCTTTTGGTCATCTGTCCTGATATCCTCTTTTGTGGCTTGGTGTCAAATTCTAATTGCTATTGTGAAGCGCCTTGCGACATTTTGCTATAGTAAGGGTGCTATGTAAGTGCACATTGTTATTGTTGTTGTTATACACTAATACAGTAAATCTGTTGAAATGTTATGTATATTGTCATTATAGTATCTAGACTCCTCCTAACGGTGATTGGTCAGGTGGTCTTTTGGGTAGGTGGTATCTATTATGTCCGTGTATGATTGAGACACGGACAGCAGGAGTTGAACAAAACAAGTCTTTACTGAAAGGAGTCAATTGGGAAACTGAAACTACAGAGGCTTACTAGCGCCTTTTATACAGGGGTGGTCACTGCTGGTACTGCAGTCTGAGACCAGTTATTCTCTTAAAGGTACATACACAACAATTCCTCCCCTTTTAGATAAACAGTACATAACATTCATTTAACAACTAAATGATAACTAATTACAATCACCATTACGGTTGCTAGATACATTGGTTAAGTTTAAGCAATTATAAGTTCAGTCTTTGAGGAGGCTTCCTGATTCTGTCTGGATAACGCCTCTTTGGGGTATCAGGTTCTTCTGGCAAGGTTGAGTCGGGATCAATGTCGTTGTTTGGTTCATCTGCTTCCAATATCACCGATTCTGCGGTAGATGCAATTGGTACGTCGATTTCATTGCCAGGTGTATCAGATCGTGGTGTGGAGTTGACGTTTTCCAGTGACTCTAGAATCTGGTCAGCATGGCGTCTTACAATGCTCTCTCCAACGTCCACCGTATACCTGAGAGGTCCTTGCCGTGTACAAATCGTTCCTGGCTGCCATTTCTCAGTGCGGTAGTCCCGGGCCAAAACTGGTTGACCTATCTTAAAACTCCTGGTCGGCCTTTCATTCATATTCTGAAACTGCCTGTGCTCCACATCTCTTCGGACGTTTGGCTTAACCAAATCCAAGCGCCATCATAGTCTTCGATTGAAGAACATCATGGCTGGAGTTTGGTTGGTAACCGCATGTGTCGCATTCCGGTAGGCAAACAAGAAGTTGTCCACCTTGTGTTGTAGGGGTATATCTTCATTACACATTGCCTTGATAGCCTTCTTGAATGTTTGAACAAACCTCTCGGCCAATCCATTAGTGGCTGGATGATATGGGGCAGATGTGTAATGCTTAACACCATTGTTCTTTAAGAACCTCCGGAACTCTTCAGACACAAACTGTGGTCCATTGTCAGAGCAAATCTGTTCAGGCAGCCCATTCCTGGCGAATATGGTTCGTAAAACTGTGATAGTTTTTTCCGTGGTGGTTGAGGACATTTTTATTACCTCTGGCCACTTTGAATGTGCATCCACCGCAATTAAAAACATCGAGTCCATGAAGGGACCAGCAAAATCAATGTGCACCCTTTGCCATGGAGATGAGGAGCTTGTGGTGGGGCGTTTTGGACCTTCTGGCATCCTGCACAGCTCTTGGTCATCTCTTCGATTTCTCTATCGATTCCTGGCCACCACACAAACGCTCTGGCTAAGTTCTTCATTTTTACCCCACCCAGATGACCCTCATGAAGCTCATTGAGCACTCTATCCATCAACTTTGGTGGAATTACTACTCTGGATCCACACATCAAGGTTCCTCTGCACACTGACAGCTGTTCTCTTCTAGGTGAGAATGCTGGCAGCAGTGGTTCGCCATGTGCTGGCCATCCCTTCACCGTTAAATCATAGACCCGTGATAGTGTCGGGTCATTCCGTGTTTCCTTTTCTATGTTTGCATTCATCACAGGGAGACATTCGACTATGGTCGAGTGGAATAACTCCATTGGATCCACTGCAAGGGCTTCTTCTTCCACCGTCGGCAACGGTAGGCGTGACAATCCATCAGCATTCCCATGCTGTTTAGTTCCTTTGTACTCGATGTCATATTGGTGTGCCCCTAGGAAAAGGGACCACCTCTGCAGCCGTTGCGCTGTCATTATCGGTACGCCCTTCTGAGGGTTGAAAATGGAGACAAGAGGTTGATGATCGGTTAGTAGAGTAAATTTTTGACCGTGCAGGTAGTGATTGAACTTCTTCACCCCCCACACTAGGCTGAGGGCCTCTCTGTCAATCTGGGCGTAGTTACGCTCGGCAGAAGTTAACGAGCGTGACACAAAAGCTATCGGCCTCTCTAAACCATTCGGGAATTTATGTGACAGTACCACCCCAATGCCGTAGGGAGACGCATCACACGCCAGTCTGATCGGCAGTGCTGGGTTGTAGTGAGCCAATACTTCTCTTGAAGTGATTAAGTCCTTACTCTTCTGAAAGGCCTGCTTACAGTCATTGCTCCATTTCCATGCTGCTCCCGTACATAGCAGGGCGTTCAGTGGGTGCAGAATTGTTGACAAATTCGGCAAATACTTATGGTAGTAATTCACCAATCCGAGGAATGACCTCAGTTGCGACACATTTTCAGGCGCTGGGGCCTTAACAACCGCTTCAATTTTGTCAGGGGACTTATGTAACCCCTCTTCATCAATCACGTGGCCACAATACGATATCCATTTCTTAAAAAACTCGCACTTGGGGCGGTTGGCTCGTAGCCCATGTTCCCGTAGTCTAGTGAGCACCTGTTCTAGGTTGTTAAGGTGTTCACTGTCATCTTCACCTGTCACAAGGATGTCGTCCAAGTAACACTGAGTCCCTGGAATCCCTTGCAGGACTTGTTCCATCGCTCTTTGCCATATCGCCGGAGCCGATGCTACTCCGAATACCAATCTTTAATACTGGTAAAGACCTTTGTGAGTGTTTATCGTGAGATACTTCCTAGAGGATTCTTCAGCCTCCATCTGCAAATATGCTTGTGCTAGGTCAATTTTTGTAAAACGCTTCCCTCCAGACAGTGGGGCGAAGATGTCTTCTATCCTTGGAAGAGGATATTGTACTGTGTGAAGGACTGGGTTCACCGTCACCTTGAAATCCCCACAGATGCGAACCTTCCTTGGCTCCTCAGACTTATTGCTTAACGTTTTCTTCATGACAGGAACGATGGGTGTCGCCCACTCACTCCAGTCGACCTTAGACAACACGCCTGCCTTCTCCAGATTCTCCAGCTCTGCCTCGACGGCTGGGCGAATTGCATATGGTGCTTTGAAAAACTTGGGAATTGCGTTCTCTTCTATTTTTATCGAGGCGGTTACGCCTTTAAGCGTGCCCAGTTCTTGTTGAAATACCTCTTTGGCGTTAGCTAAGATTGTTGACAATCGTCCAGGAGTGACGTCTTCATCTTTTTTACCGTCCACCATCATTGCATGAATGGAGTGCCAATCTAAGCTTATCTTCCTGATCCATTCACGTCCCAATAACGGTGGTCCACCATTTTGCAGTATGTAGAGATACAATTTCCGTATTTTCTTGCTGTTGTATTCGACAAGCACCCTTATTTTTCCTCTGGGGTATACTTTTTGCCCCGTATACGTCGTCAAGACGATGGATGTCTCTCTCAAGGGTATGTGTGAGAATAGCTGCTCGTAGTCTCGTCGATTCATGACGGTTAGCGCTGATCCTGTATCCAATTCCATTTTAACTTGGGACCCTGCTACCATGAGGGTGACCCAAATGGTTTGGTGATCCTCTTTTGTGATTACATTGTGAAGTTTGAGACAGCTTAGTCTCCTGTTCCCGGATTCACTATCGCTCATCTGGTCTTCGGAACTACTGTCCGTCATCTTTTGTACTTTCTTGTACGGTTCCTTAGTAGCCTTTTTGTTGTCGCTGGTCTTCTTCCCAGACCTGCAAACTCGTGCAATGTGTCCCATCTTTCCGCATTGCCTGCATATTTTGTCCTTGGACCAGCAGTCCTTCTGGTCATGGTTAGTTCTGCCGCAGCGATAACATTTTGCAAATCCCCGTGTCATTTCGTGGGTGCCGTATTCCTGTGGCTTTTGTTGAATTTCCGCAGCTCCCCTGGCTGCTGCTTCGTACGATACTGCCACGCTGAAAGCCTTATCTAGCATCAGCTCTTTCTCTGAGAGTAACTTCTTCTGTGTTCCTTCACTCAGGAGTCCACAGACAAATTGGTCCCGTAGGGTATCTGCCAGTCCTGCTCCGAACTGGCAGTGCTTTGATAGCTTGCGTAGTTCCGTAAGGTACTCAGCATTGCTCTCATCTTTATGCTGAGTTCTCCTGTGGAATTTAAATCTTTCTGCTATCAACAGCGGTGCAGGGTTTAGGTGTTCCTGTAGGACAGCAACAATTTCGTTAAAACTCTTCGCCTTCGGTTTGGCTGGAGTAATCAGGTCCCGCAATAGGCCGTACGTTCTAGCGCCCATTAAGTTTAGCAATACCGATGCCTTTTTCTCATCGGCTATTTCGTTTGCCTCGCAATATACCTCGACTCTTTCCACATACGTGGTCCAGTCCTTTATTGTATTATCAAAGGCAGTGATACAGCCAGTCTTCGGCATCTTGAAAATCTAAAATGGCGCCTCCCGCGCTTTGCCTTCTTCCCCGATTTAACAAAATGTTGCCTCCCGCGCTTTGCCTTCTTCCCCGCTGATTAAGATGGCGCCTCCCGCGCTTTGCCTTCTTCCCCGCTGTTGCTAGCGCTGCTTTCCGCGGTTTCCATTGCAACCTGCAGCTCCGCGCGGTTTCTTGCGCGTTTAATATTTCTTTTTTTTAAATTATTTTCCCGTCGTGGAACAACCCTGTGGGACTCTTGCCTCCCTCTTCTCGGGTCTATACGCAGCCCAGCTTCGTAGCACCGGCCGCGCCCTGTGTGCTCCACCCTCTCTCTCTCCTCTTCCCGACAACTCTCCTCAGCCCCGTTGCAAGCCACCCGCTCGAGTTCGCGACCGCCGCAGCCCAGGAAGGATCAGTGTACTACCTGCCACCAGCCCGATTAGCTGAAGCACCGTCGACAGGAACCAGGCCCCGCTTTCGACAGCTTCTCCAGCAATCTTCAACTCTGCTAACACAGGGGCGGATGCCCATGGTCGACGCCCGTTTCTACTGCTTCTGTCTTCCTTCTGGCCTCGACCTCTGCTCACTTCGCTGCAGGAATGGATCCCAGGAGGTGGTGCAGACTGTAGGTAAGTTCGTATCTGCTCGTTGCCAGTATTATGTCCGTGTATGATTGAGACACGGACAGCAGGAGTTGAACAAAACAAGTCTTTACTGAAAGGAGTCAATTGGGAAACTGAAACTACAGAGGCTTACTAGCGCCTTTTATACAGGGGTGGTCACTGCCGGTACTGCAGTCTGAGACCAGTTATTCTCTTAAAGGTACATACACAACAGTATATAGACTCCTTCTTCGGGTAAGTGGGTAGATGGTCTGTGAACAAACAATTCCTAAAATATGTTGGTGCCACTGTACATAATAACTCTTTTACTTTTACAATATTAAAGCTGTTTTTGGATCTTACTATTTGGATACCTGTTTAAGATCTGTGCTTTTTTATTAATTTGCAAAAATTCAATTTGGCTTTCAATGTTTATTTTGTCTAGACAGTGAGTCAGCTATGATTTAAATTGTTACTGTTAAAATGATTCAAGTGTTTGTAAATCCAACAGGAAGCATGGGGTATCATTCTCTTGTTCTGTACTCTCCATGGGCAAGTGCAAAAATGGTCATAGACTAGGCAAGGTGATGAGCTTGAACAGGCTGGCGTCAAGTAGGCGACAAAAATACCAGTAGCAGAATGTGTAACAAGAGGCCAAAGCTTGCTATATTGGTGTCAGAGCTGAATATACACCGGGTTAGAGGGGGTTTGAGAGAAAGTCTGTTTCACTACTGGGACAAGTTGTGGGTGTTCAGTATGATGAGGGCTGAAGACTGTTTCAGTACTGGGACTCTGGTTAAGGGAGCTCTGCATGACGGTAAAACTCTAGACCACAGAAGATAGAAGGACTGTGAGATACCAAACCTCACAGGGCAGAAGGGCTGTGAGATACTAGACTCAGGGTAGAAGGACTGGGAGATACTAGACTCAGGGTAAATGGGCTAGGAGATACTAGACTCACAGGGTAGAAGGGCTGTGAGACACTGGACTCAGGGTGGATGGGCTGGGAGATACTAGACTCAGGGTAGACGGGTTGTAAGATACTAGACTCAGGGTAGATGGGCTGTGAGGTACTGGACTCAGGGGAGAAGGGCTAGGAGATACTAGACCCAGGGTAGACGGGCTGCGAGATACTGGACTCAGGGTAAACGGGCTAGGAGATACTAGACTCACAGGGTAGAAGGGCTGTGAGACACTGGACTCAGGGTGGATGGGCTGGGAGATACTAGGCTCAGGGTAGACGGGTTGTAAGATACTAGATTCAGGGTAGATGGGCTGTGAGGTACTAGACTCAGGGGAGAAGGGCTAGGAGATACTGGACTCAGGGTGATGGGCTAGGAGATACTAGACTCAGGGGAGAAGGGCTAGGAGATACTAGACCCAGGGTAGACGGGCTGGGAGATACTGGACTCAGGGTGATGGGCTAGGAGATATTAGACTCAGGGTAGACGGGCTGTGAGATACTAGACTCAGGGTAGAAGAGCTGCGAAATACTCGACTCAGGGTAGACGGGTTGGGAGATACTAGACTCAGGGTAGATGTGCTGGAGATACTAGACTCAGGGTAGATGTGCTGGGAGATACTAGACTCAGGGTAGACGGGCTGGGAGATACTAGACTCAGGGTAGACGGGCTGGGAGATACTAGACTCAGGGTAGACGGGCTGGGAGATACTAGACTCAGGGTAGGCAGGCTGAGAGATACTAGACTCAGGGTAGGCGGGCTGCGAGATACTTGACTCAAGGTAGATGTGCTGGGAGATACTAGACTCAGGGTAAACAGGCTGTGAGATACTAGACTCAGGGTAGACGGGCTGCGCGATACTAGGCTCAGGGTGGAAGGGCTGGGAGATATTAGACCCCACAAGATGGGGGACTATGACTTTGGGTCTCATGGGATATCGTTGTCAATATCTATCGTACGACACACATAATGGAAAAAATACAGCCAATCGTCTGAATGTCAAAGTTCCACAAGCGACAGTTGCCCAGAAACGATGTCCTCGAAACAGAAAGTTCAAAGGTTATTTGATTGCAACATGATGATTGTGATTCCCAGACTCTATTATTGACAGTAGTGAATCACTTGAATTGTGGACAGGTTTATGGAGCACTCAGATTCATTCAAATCAATTGTACACAGCTCAGCGGCCCAGTGAAGAGACAACAGACATTAGTCCAAATGCATTTAAAACTTAACCAGAGGTTAGAGGTGCATCATCAGCAGCCAATCATTGGCACCAGCTTGTGGGCTGGAAATTGTCAGTTGGGCCTGGATTGAAAGTTGAGCAGCTCCTTTATGAATGAGAGTCCATTGCTGGGAATTTCTTTTACAAGTGTATTATGTTACCAACAATGTGCATTGATTCACAATACAGAGTGCCGTGATGATCAAACAGATCTAATCATCCCACTCAACTACACACACTGTAGCTGTACAGTCTAAAATTATGCATTCGGCTAAATAAAATCTATGGCCTCCCCAATCCATCCCCTGATGTGGTAGAGGCCAAAAGGGTTCCAGGTCTCTGGCAGAGTAAGAAAAATTCCTTTCAATCTCTAGTCCTGCTTTATTCTTGTTAGTATTATACTCACATCCTCTAGTCCAAGTTAAAGAACCTGCCTGCATCTTCATTACCCATTCCAAACAGCATTTTAACCCCTTATATCCCCAAAGACAACAAGTTCAATTCTGTGCTTTACTCATCTTAACCTAGAACCTTCTTACCAAATACTCCCATTATAACATCTGACCCATCAAACCTCATCCCCAATCCGCTAACTTCCATTATAACATCTGACCCATCAATCCTCATCCTTAATCCTTAATTTGCATTATAGTATCTGTTTGGAATTTTCTTTTCACAATTTAAATGTACTTTTTCTGGCCCTCCATTTTTGGATGACTTTGAAATAATATTTTGGGTTTACCTTGAAGGGATATTTACTGATCCTAGCTCCTTTAGGGTTACCCCAGATCAGGCGTATTTCTCAGACTTTCACTTTCAACTAAAGTTTGAGGTAGCCAAATCCTAAAGATGCTTAGTTGGGACTAAAGGTCCGGATATCTCTCCCTAAAGTAAAGGAACAACCTGAAAATGTTACCGTCCTCCAGATAGCACTTTTAATAAGTTTAGCTAGACTGTAACATTCTGGATATTATGAGGGTCCGGAAAACTCCTCCAGTATTTTGCAACTCCTTACCAAAGAGTGTACAGAGATTGAGTTTGTGAGTTTGATACAGAAATATTATGTGAGACAATTCTAAAAATATATAGATTTATTAAAGAACCGACATGTAATTTACAGTTGGTGAGTCAATTGCAACATTAACAGTTCCAAAAAGAGAAAGCTTACAATCCTATTATCAGATTTCAAATCTTAACTTCACTACAGTTTTATAGTTCTTAAAGTTCTATTCAGGATATCCACCAAAATCAAATATCTTTGATCCCTGAGGTACAAAGAGTTGGAGACTTACAGAGCCGCCTCTGAAGCTGAGAATCGCTTTGCCCCTTTAAAGCGAGTCTGTTATCCCATTTGAGAGTTCAATATTTATTCCCTTTTCCAGTGGTATTTCCTTTAAGATTTTCTGCTGATGTAAGCTAATTATCTCTAGTCATTTTTCTGTTGACCTCTGCAATTCTTACAGTCACCTCAGCTGGTAGCATTACAGAATTATGTCTCTTCTCTGGTGTTCTAAGTTTACCATTAAAAACGGTGTAACGGCAGGTGTGTTTTTTACTTGATGTCATTTTTACGAAGGCAGATGTTTCTTACTTTTATGTGCTTCTTTACGAAGTGTAAATTAGAACATCTTGTCCAGGATGAGCGATTGTTTCATTCCAACAGGTTTAGCTTACCGGAGCCTTTAACTTTCTGTTTCAATAAGGTTATTGATTCAGTGTCAACAACTATCTTATCTCTATAGCCAGAATGCTTTCACAGATTTTTCATCGTTCGGTTTCTAGATTTCCAGACCCAGTGTGTCATGTTTTAATAAGGCCAGAATTCTTTCATAGAATGGTGTCTTTTTCTGAATGGATTATGTGGCTGATTCCTTCACAACCTTGTCTATACCAGTTTAAAATTATATAAATTTTGGTGACCCCCTCCTTATCTATATTCTCTAGACTATTGTCTTTGAGCTGTGATCTCTCCTTATAGCACACCCCCTTTATATGGAATCAGTCATTGGTCACCCCTCCATCTTTGGCTCCTTGTCCATTTTTTGATGACGCCTCTATGAAACATTTTGAGATGCTTTTCTATGTTAAAGGCACTAAATAAATGCAAGTTGTTGTTGAAAGTTGTCATGGTGCATTTATATTGCCCAATCCAGCCCACCTTGTTTTCTTCATGAAAGAAAATCATGTCAATGGATGGCTTGTGGGGTCAAAGACTACCCCTTCATCACTTGGGTAATGACCTCACTAAAAGTGGCCTGAACAGCAGTAGAGGATTGCCACAACATGGTACTACAAGGGTGGAAATCAAGAGAACCATCAGCGTCTAAACGGGAGGTATTCTGCAGCGTGCTCCAACTCATGTGTCCTGCGCAGTTGTAGGGCAGGATTTTCATTGGGCTGTGGAGTCAGGATTGGAGGCGTGTGGGGGGTTAAAATCCCCAAATCAGGGGTCCCGACCCCATCCTGCACCCAACCTGCCTACATGCCAGTTTCAAAGGAGGCGGGTACCCGCCCCGCACTGGGACCCGCCTACCCGAGGCAGGAAGGGATTAGTGGCAATTAACTGCCTGCTAACAGGTAGTTAACAGGCAGTTTTTAGCCTAATCCCTATTTTTATTACTGAAGTGTGGGATTCCCAATGGCTCCAAACTACGCCAAGCTAGAGGAGGCAGACCGTCGGGATGAAGGGCTTGTGGGGTCGAGATGTTGGTGTTCAGGTGAGTGATGGGTTCATGAGTGCAAAGGTAAGTGTGTTTGGTGTGTCTAAAGTGTTTAAAGAAGTTTAAATTACCTTTTCTTACATCTTCAGCCTTCCTTTAGGTCTTGGGAGTCCCCCAACTCACCGGCACAGAGAGCAGAATGGCTGTGATCTGTCAAAAGTGACAGCCTTCAGCTTTCTGTGCAGGAGAGATTTCTAACTGAGTCTGTGGAGAAAGACTCAAGTTAGAAGTAAGACTGTCTGTTTGACAGCTTCAAACAGCTGTGAAATGCTGATATTTCATCTGTCAAAACCTCTTGACAGATGAAATTTCAGCCTGTGACACTGGGCGGGCTCAACAAGATCAATCAAGTTAAAATCACGTGGATTGGCCACATCTCGATGGAGGCGGGACTACAACCCCAAAATTTGCAGTCCCGCCTCCTTCCCGACTCCTGAATGAAAATCCAGCCCGTAGTCTCCTATCCACTCCACAACCTCACCATCCAACAAGGGTTGGACTTGATCATTGCTGGGGAGATGGTGCTAGCTGCTTTGGTGGCAGAGGTACCTGGAGGAGAGCATCAGGATGGCCTTCACACAAGGAATCAACTCAGTGACTGCTGCAAGTACATCTCATCATTGAAGTCTTCCATTTAACACAACCTACCTTTGACACCAGTGCCTTATCTCCTTCTCCTTCCCCTCTCCTCCGCCTTCAAGTAAAGGAACAATGCTTCAACACACTGCCCATCCTACAATACAACAAATCGCCCTCTTTGCCCTGACATGACCATGCCAATAATTATCACCTGAGTGAATAAGTTACCACCAAATAAGTGCACCTTTTCCTGTGTGACATCCATGAATAAAAAAGCACAACACATATGCACATTCCATTCTAATACAGCAAAGTCCAAAATAATCACAAGCCAATCTTTTCTTTCCTAACACCATGCTTCCTCTAGGTGGCTTTTTTAAAATTCATTTATGGGGTCTGGGCATCACTGGCAAGGCCAGCATTTATTGCCCATCCCTAGTTGCCCTTGAGAAGGTGGTGGTGAGCTGTCTTCTTGAACCGTTGCAGTCCATGTGGTGAAGATACTCCCACAGCGCTGTTAGGGAGGGAGTTCCAGGATTTTGACCCAGCGACGATGAAGGAACTGCAATATACTTCTAAATCAGGTTGGTGTGTGACTTGGAGGGGAACTTGGAGGTGGTGGTGTTCCCATGCGCCTGCTGCCCTTGTCCTTCTAGGTGGAAGAGGTCGCGGGTTTGGGAGGTGCTGCCGGAGAAGCCTTGGTGAGTTGCTGCAGTGCATCTTGTAGATGGTACACACTGCATCCACGGTACGCCGGTGGTGGAGGGAGTGAATGTTTAAGGTGGTGGATGGGGTGCCAATCAAATGGGTTGCTTTGTCCTGGATGGTGTCGAGCTTCTTGAGTGTTGTTGGAGAGGAAGACCCGAACTTTCCACTGATATGGTGCTCTGAGGAGGAAGGCCGGATACCTGGCGTGTCCTGATGAAAGGTTATCGACCTGAAACATTAACTCGGTTTCTCTCCACAGATGTTGCCTGACCTGCTGAGTGTTTATAGCATTTTCTGTTTTTATTACTGCTGTCCAGCAGGGTTTTCAGGTCAGACTCAGTGAAATTGTGGCATCTCCTTCTCTGCCTTTGTGCCATGCCCTTGTCCCTTCCTTGGCACAAAAACAGTCATGAGACATCCAGTCAAGCTAGTTATACAATCAACTCACTGAGCCATGCCCTCTCCTCCTTACCCCCTGCTCCTTCCATAGCTTTCTGTTGCAATCACGAACTTGACTGTTTTTTAAAGGCTACACTCTAATTTCTATGCAACCCAGCACATTACTCCCATTTTACACAAGATTTATACCAATGATTCCTCCAATGGTATGCAAGTGAGATGACCCACAGAGTTCTGGTGTAAATGCCTCTCCAAGCCATCGGGTGGGGGTTGCCATTCACTCCCTACTGGTGTAAATGTAGTGCAACTCATCACGTGGAGTTTCAGGGCCAAGAAATTCTATGGTAAGCTCTCATTTTTGGCATTTGTTGGCATTCAAAACCATTCCCATTTCTGATTGGAATATACAATTAAAATACCCACCATCCTTCAATGAATCAACAGTTTGATTAGCTTTTGTTCAAAGGTTTCTGTATTTTGGATGGCTGACATATCAAACAAGCAGCCTGCTTTCATGTAGGTAGCTGATCTCTCATAGAAATGATGGAGATTCTCTGAGCAGTTTCATGTATTGATTGCCCTCTGGTCACCAAAATAACTCTCAATTTGTGATTTGCAATACTCTGCCTATCTAAAGTCATATAAAGATTTATCACAAAGAAATGTTCCCTCTCTCATACTTGACAATGTTTCTGCTTCCATCACACCATGGATATGGTTTTGTAATGGACACAGTGGACCAAACGTGTTCTGACGAGGGTAAGTTCTGTAGACTTGTAGCTTGGGATTTTCCACTTCAGTGCTCATCAATCCACGTGGCTGGGAATTTCCTTCAAGCTGCTGCTCCTGCTCCACTGCCGTAACTTTGCAAGAACAGCTCCGAGGAAATTCTCAGCCACTATGTTCCACCCATTCAAAAGTGAACAGGTGAAAATTGTGAGCTGGCAAGTGGAAAATCTCAGCCACACTCAGCTATTCCGGTGATGCACCACCTTCTTTCCACGACAGGGTTAATGCTGGGAAAGTATTTCCCACTGGCTGGGAAATCCAGAACATGGGGTCACAGTCACAGAATAAGGGGTTGGCCATTTAGGACTGAGATGAGGAGAAATTTCTTCACTCAGAGGGTGGTGAATCTTTAGAATTCTCTACCCCAGAGGGCTGTGCATGCTCAGTCGTTGAGTATATTCAAGACAGAGGTCGATAAATTTTTGGGAACAAAGGGACTTAAGGGATATGTGCAGGAAGATGGAGTTAAGGTAGAAGATCAGCCATGATCTTATTGAATGGCGGAGCAAGCTTGAAGGGCCACATGGCCTACTCCTGCTCCTATTTCTTATGTTCTTATGCTAGTTGGTACTTTCACCTTCAATAGTGCCTTTGACTTTGGTTAATTGTTATGTAATCCTTGTGGATGAGCACTGCCCATTGCTCCCACTTCATGTTCAATGGACTCTCCTCTTCTTGCAATTTGCTGCATCATAATCTACCTTTACAGCAGGCTTTGATTGCTCCAAAGAGGCTTCAAGTAACTTATTGGAATCATAGAGTCATACAGCACAGAAGGAGGCCATTCGACACGTCATGCCAGTGCCGACTATTTGAAAGAGCAATCAAAGTAGTCCCATTGCCCCATTCCTTGCCCATAGCCCTGCAAATGTTTCCTTTAAGTATATATCCAATTCCGTTTGAACATTACAGGTAGACTATCCTTTATCCGAAAACCTTGGGACCAGCTGAGTTTCGGTTTTCGGAATTTTTCGGATTTCAGAAGGTATTGGGAAATTTGTCGGGGGTGGGGGTCAGCAGGGGGTCGGGGTCGGCGGGGGGGGTCGGCGGTGGGGGTCGGCGTCGGCGGGGGAGTCGGGGTGGGGGTCGGCGGGGGTTCGGGGTCGGCGGGGGGTCGGGGTGGGGGTCGGCGGGGGGTCGGGGTCGGCAGGGGGTCGGCGGGGGGTTGGGGGTGGGGGTCGGCGGGGGGTCGGGGGGGGAGAAAAGAATATCGGACGGGCCGCAGTTCGGGTCGGGTCGGGTCAGGGGGGAGAGAAGAATATCGGGCGGGTCGGGTCGGGTGGGGGGAAAAGAATATCGGACGGGCTGCTGCAGCTATCGGACGGGCTGCTGTATTGTTGGGTTCACTCTCCCGGTACCTCCTTCACACTGCCCGGCTCGGCCTGCAATCTCCTACCCAGGAGGGAACTCTGTGACCCTCTGCCCTGCTCAGCGTAAGTCGTGCGCCACTCTGGTCATGTCGTGCGCACGACTTACGCTGAATGAAAAAACTTTCGGTTTTTAGAGGTTTTCGGTTTTCGGAAGTTCGGATAAAGGATAGTCTACCTGTACTAATATTGATCCCTCAACCAACATCACTAAAAAAAGGATTATCTGGTCATCATCACATTGCTGCTTGTGGGGCACAGGCAGCCGCATTTCCTATGTTACAACAGTGACTACAATTCAACAGTACTTCATTGACTGCGATAGGACGTCCTGAGGTCATCAAAGGTGCAATATAAATGAAAGTTCTTTCTTTTTTCTTTTTATTGAATCTGCTTCCACCACCCTTTCACGCAGTGCATTCCAGATCATAACAATTAGGCATGGGTTGTCTGCTTCTCCCTAATTCCAAATCCCCAAATTTCCACTCACGTTCCCCCACCCTGCCCCCCGCCTTCCCCAATTCTATATGCAAGTTTGAACCTCTTTAACATAGAATTCACTGTTTTATCTGGGACTCCTTTCCACACATCCATGACTCGATGGGAAATGTGCTTTCGAATCTCAAGTCTTCCATGAGATTTGTTCATTTCATAATCATGTCCTCTTACTTTACTCTTCTTCCATGAAACCCTCTCTTCACTTCAGTCACCAGGACCAGACTGACTGAGCTGAATATAGCGTCGACTCTTATCACTGCTTCTCTTGCTCGATTTATATCAAGAGCAATTGGAACCTGCCCAAAAGCCAAGGCTATAAAAGTAATTGAGGTCAACAAAATGTAGTCATGGCTCAGCCTTTATTTGAATATTATCCCATATTATTCAGCCCCTGGGAACTAAACACAATTCTGAGAATGTGTCAGTGTGTCTGAGTCCTACACTGGAGTCCAGAAATGACTGCAATATAATCTCACAAAAGCTTAACACATTCACGTGACATTCCTTTGTCTATTAACTTAACGGAGAAGGCAGCCTGTTTATTTTCCCTGGAGAGTGCCTCACTTATAATAGTGCACTGAGGACTGTCCTGCAGACAGTAATTTCTAAGCTTTGGTGTGCAATTACCCCTGAGTTCTAGTTATGAGCAATGAATTTAAATGAGTTCTTTGATGAAGTAACGGAGAGGGTGGATGAGGGTAGTGGGGTTGATGTTGTATATATGGACTTTCAAAAGATATTTGATAAAGTACCACATAGTAGACTTGTTAGAAAAATTGAAGCCCATGGGATTAAAGGGGCAGTGGCAGCGTGGATACGAAATTAGCTGAGGGACAGAAAGTAGTGGTGAACAGTTGTTTTTCAGACTGGAGGGAAGTGTGCAGTGGTGTCCTCCAGATGTCATTGTTGGGACCACTGCTCTTTTTGATATATATTAATGGCCTGGACTTGGGTATACAGGGCATAATTTTAAAATTTGCAGATGGCACAAAACTCTGAAATGTAGTAAACAGTGAGGAGGATAGTAATAGACTTCAGGAGGACATAGACAGACTGGTGAAATGGGCAGATACGTGGCAGATGAAATTTAACGCAGAGAAGTCTGATGTGATTCATTTTGATAGGAAGAATGAGGAGAGGCAATATAAACTAAATGGTACAATTTTAATGGGGTTCAGGAACAGAGAGACTTGGGGATGTACATATACAAGTTTTTGATGGTGGCAGGACAAGTTGAGAAAGTTGTTAAAAGGGCATATGAGATCCTTGGCTTTATAAATAGAGGCATGGAGTACAAAAGCAAGGAAGTTATGCTAAACCTTTATAAAACACTGGTTAGTTCCCAGCTGGAGTATTGTGACCAGTTCTGGGCACCACACTTTAGGAAGGATGTCAAGGCCTTAGAGAGGGTGCAGAGGAGATTTGCTAGAATTATACCAGGGATGAAAGACTTCAGTTATGTGGAGAAACTAGAGAAAATGGGGTTGTTTTCCTTCGAGCAGAGAGGGTTAAAGGGAGATTTGAGAGAGATATTCAAAATCTTGAAGGGTTTTGATAAGAGTAAATAAGGAGAAACTGTTTCCAGGGCAAAAGGGTCGGCAACCAGAGAACACAGATTTAATGCAATTGGCAAAAGAATCAGATGCGACAGGAGGACAAAACAATTTACATAGCGAGTTGGAATGCACTGCCTGAAAGGGAGATAGAAGCAGATTCAATAATAACTTTCAAAAGGAAATTGGATAAATACTTGAAAAGGAAAAATTATCTGGGCTATAGGGAAAGAGCAGGGAAGTGGGATTAATTGGATAGCTCCATCAAAGAGCCACCACAAGCACAATGGCCAAATGGCCTCCTTCTGTGTTGTATCATTCTATGATTCTATGAATTGTCTTGAGGGGTCTTGATGGAGTTGGTGCAGTCACCACCTATATGTTTTTCACCTAGTTTCCACTCATCCCCACTCTCTGCCCAATGTTGCTCCCGTTATATTGGGGGTAACTTTGGAGGGGTGTCTGGAGGCAAGTCACTTTGACATCTAACTCAATAATGTCCAAGCAGCGCTGCATGAGATCCAGTGTGAGTATCACTCACCCAGTGCTTTAACAGTGAGTGAAGTCGCTTCAACTGTAGACACCATTGGACACCAACTGAGGAAGCACATTTCCTATTTTAAATATCAGGAGAAATCAGTGTTGGAAGAGAGTATTGTGTGCTATCAATTTCATCGTCATCGTTTGAGTTACAGGAGAGGGAACAGGAGAAAATAGAAAGAAAGGAGGAAAGTAACAGACACAAGAGAGAGAAAGGGAGAGTAGCAGAGCTAATGGACCAAAAGGGACAGTTACAGGGATACAGGGAAGAGAAAAGGAGAAGGGAGAGAAAATGCAAAATCAGACAGAGAAAAGGCAGAGAGGAACAGAAGATGGTTTTGAATACTGCAGAGATGGGTGAAGCTATGAAAGAGATTGAGCGTGATGGGAGGGAACAGAGGAGAGAGAGACATGTGGTCACGTAAAAGGGAGAACCAGGGTTGGGAATAGAACATGCAACAGTACTGAGAGGAGATCAGCTCACTCACTGTGCTGCTTAGGCAAGGAGGATTCACTGGGAGATGGAGGGAGATTTGTATTCCATGGATTGACACAGAGAAATACAAAGGGGTGGAAGTTATGTTACAGTTATATGCTCTGATTAGACCCCATCTGGAGTACTGCGTTCACTTCTGGGCACCGCACCTCAGGAAGGATCTATTGGCCTTGGAGGGGGTGCAGCGCAGATTCACCAGAATGATTCCAGAGCAAAAAGGGTTAACTTATGAGAACAGGTTGCATAGACGAGCCTTGTATTCCCTCAGTATAGAAGATTAAGGGGTGATATAATTGAGGTGTTAAGATGATTAAAGGATTTGATAAGGTAGATAGAGAGAAATGGCGCAAAATTCAGTTACACCCCATCTGGGGGCAGTAACCGAGTTAAGGCCGAATATTTAGCACCCGGCGTGGAAGTACCGCCCCAGCCGCGAAATTCGGCTTACCGCCCCGCACAGGAAGTGGAGCACAGTCTTGGGCGCTCCACTTCCTGTTGGGGCGGTAACTGAGGCGATGTCGGGGCATGATCTGCAGCGCTCCACGGAGGCTCTGTGGAGCGCTGACACGTTTCAACACCCCTCCCCTTCAGTTAAAGGGGAGGGCCGCTGCGCACTCTGCAGGGCCTCTGATGACCCACACTGGGCCACCAGAGTGGCGTGGTGCCATGGCAGCAGTGGTGCCAGGCTGCGCAATGGCAGACAGGACCAGGTCACAGCCCACCACGGAGGGCCGACCTGGAGGTTGGCCCAAAAAAATGGCAGCGAGGGTCGCGGCCGCACCTGCCCTTTAAGTACCGCCCCATGAGCGGAGGTCGGCCCGGTTTGTAACCCACGAGGCTGTCGCTGACATCGCCCACGGCAGCCTCGCGGGGTGCAGCTGAATTTCTACCGTGGGGCGGTAAGGGGCACTAAGGGGTCGCAGCGCACAGCGATGATGTCATCGCCGGCAACGCAATGGCCAGGGGCGCTACCGGTGGGGGCGTGCTGCTATCAGGTAGCGCCTCAGCAATGCCCCGCTGAATTTCTCGGGTGGTGCTTTTTCCACACCCCCCCCGGGCAATAAGCCCTTTGTGCCCCATTAGCACCCCCTGGAGGCGCTAATGGTAGGTGCAAAGGAGCCGAATTTCAATATTAATGATTCTATTTCCTCTGGTGCGAGAGTCCAGAACAAGGGATCATTACCTTAAAATTAGAGTTAGGCCATTCAGGGGTGATGTCAGGAAGCACTTCTTCACACAAAGGGTAGTGGAAATCTGGAACTCTCCCCCAAAAAAGCTGTTGAGGCTGGGGGTAAATTGAAAATTTCAAAATTGAGATGGATAGATTTTTGTTAGGCATGGATAATAAGGGATATGGAACCAAGATGAGTAGATGGAGCTAAAACACAGATTAGCCATGATCTAATTGAATGGCAGAACATGCTCAAAGGGTGAATGGCCTCCTCCTTTTCCTATGTTCCTAGAGGAGGATTAACTGGGGCATGGAGAGAAATTTGTAATTCAGGCACTGATTAAGAGGAGGAATAACTGGGAAAAGCGATGAGATCTATAAGCCTCGTATGGAAAAACAGCAGGAATAACTGACAGACCGAGAGAGACACCTATAATCCAGGGATTGTCACAGAAGAAGGATTAACTGGGAGATGGAGAGAGATCTGTAATCGAGGAATAACACAGAGCAGGATTAACAGGCACATTGAGAGAGATCTGTATTACATGGACTAACACAAAGTAGGATTAACTAGGACACAGAAATCTGTAATCCATGGACAGACACAGAGGAGGATTAACTGGGTCACACAGAGAAATGTGTAATCCTGGTAGTGACGCAAGGGATGATTAACTGGAACAGGGAAAGAGATCTGTAATCTATGGACTGACAGCCGTGGCTCAATGGTAACACTCTCGCCTCTGAGTCAGAAAGCTTTGGGTTCACGTCAAGAGCCTTGAGCACAAAATCTAGGCTGACAATCCAGTGCAGTACTGAGGGGGTGCTCCACTGTTGTAGATGCTCTCTTTTGGATGAGACATTAAACTGAGGCCTGGTCTGCCCTCTCAGGTGGACGCAAAAGCTCCCATGACATTATTTCAAAGAAGCGCAAGGAGTTTTCCCCAGTGTCCTAGCCAATATTTATCCCTCAACCAACAACAATAAACAGATTTTGTGGTCATTATCATTGTACTGCTTGTGGGTCCTTGTTGTGTGCAAATTGGCTGCCACCTTTTCCTACATTACAACCTTGTCTCCACTTCAAAAATTACTCCATTGGCTGTCAAGTGCTTTGGGACATCCTAGGTCATGAAAGGCACTTAATAAATGCAAGTATTTCTTTCTTTCTTTGACACACAGAAGGAATAACTGAAACATGGAGATGGATCTATAATCCAGGGATTGACAGAGAGGGATTCACAGGAACATGGAGAGAGATCATTAATCCAGAGGCTGACACGGTGGAGCATTAACTGGGATACAGAGAGAGATCTGTACTCCAGAGACTTACATATATTTAATTGGGTCATGGCGAGAGATCTGTAATCTATGGATTGACACAGGAGGATTAACTGGGGCATTGAGAGAGATCCATAATCCAGGGACCGACACACAGAAGACCAATTTGGATATGGAAAGTGATCTGTAATCAATGGCCTGACATACAGGGATTAACTGGGACTGGGAGAGTGATCTATAATTCATGGAATAACACAGGGGGAATGAACTGGGACAAGGAGAGAGGCCTGCAACCCAATGACTGACACAGAGGAGGAGTAACTGGGACATGGAAATAAATCTGTAATCCATGGATTGACACAAAGGAAGAATAACAGGGGCATGGAGGGAGATCTGTAATCCCGAGACTGACAAAGAAGAGGAATAATTGGGCATAAAGAGAGGGTTATAATCTATGGACTAACACAGAAAGGATTAACTGGGACATGGAGAGGTCTCTACAATCCAGGGACTGACACCCAGAGGATCAACTTCGATATGGAGGGAGATCTGTAATCGATGGATTGACACAGAGAAGATCAATTTGGATGTGGAGAGTGGCATAGAAGGAGTAATTGGGATATGGAGAGAATCTGTAATTAAGGGGCAGACACAGAGGAGGATTAACTAGCACAGGGAGAGAGATCTGTAATGTATGAACTGACATTGAGGAGGATTAACTGGGACATGGAGAGAGATATTTAATCTAGGGATCAACACGGACGAGGATTAATTGGGACATGGGGAGAGATCTGTACTCAAGGGATTGACACACAGAAGATCAATTGGATACGGAGAGAGTTTGAAATTAATTGGCTGTCACAGATGGATTAACTTGGACACGGAGCTCTCTCCTGTAATCCATGAATCGACAGAGAGCGGATTAATTGGGATAGGGAAAAAGATCTATAACCCAGGGACTGAAACAGAGGAGGATTAAGTAGGCAACAGAGAGAGATCTATAATCCAGGGACCGACAACAATCAGGATTAACTGGGACATGGAAGGAGATCTGCTATCCTGGGAATGACATGAATCAGGATTAATTGGGCATGGAGAGAAATCTGTAATCCAGAGACTGGCACACAGAAGGTCAATTTGGATATGGAGAGAGATCATTTGGTAATCATTTGGTTCTAGGTCGATGTAGCAGAGTCTGGTCTCCAATCATCTTGGATCCCCTTGCCATTGGACCAAGACCTTGCTCTGTCAAGCCCATGAGGTAGCTGGTGTGCAATGGCCACCCCA
The DNA here is from genome assembly GCF_052327205.1 of Somniosus microcephalus. NCBI lineage: Eukaryota > Metazoa > Chordata > Chondrichthyes > Squaliformes > Somniosidae > Somniosus > Somniosus microcephalus. The sequence goes on along the minus strand of NC_140989.1, from coordinate 229,921,154 downwards.
CATTAAAAGAATTCACACACAGGCATCTTCCACCCTTTAAAATGAAGTTCGGGACCTGGAACGTCAGGACCCTCATGGACAAACCCAACAGCGACAGACCGGAATGCCGTACTGCTATTGTTGCCCGGGAGTTCAGACGTTTCACCTGAGAACTCATTTTTAGTGTGGAAGCAATTCATCCTTGGTTCTGAGGGACTGCCTAAGAAGAAGAGAATCATTTGGTTGACACAGAATTTTGTCAGCCCTGGGGAGGCGGGTATGGAAGCGGGACTGCCAGGAAAATGGCAGAAACTAGGAACGGGTACCAACCCCGCTCCCAACCCACCCCCGCATCATCTACCCAGGAGGCGGGTCCCCAACTCGCGCAGGGACCCATCTCCTTGAGGTGGGAAGGGGATTACAGCCAATTAACTGCCTGTTAACAGGTAGTTAACAGGCAGTTAAGATGCTGATCCCCATTTTACCCACACAAGTGCGGGCTTCCCGACAGCTGCAAATCTCGCCAGGGTCAGCGAGGCGAGCAGTGGGTCTGCAGGGGTGAGAGGGGTCAAAAAATGCACTGTGGAGGTGAGTGATGGGTGCAAGTGTGGAGAGGTAAGTATAAGAGGTAATTGTAAAGTGTTAGAAAAAGTTTACTTACCTTTGCTTCTTCCTCCAGGTTTCAACCCTTGGGGATCTGGAGGTGCCTCATCTCAACAGCAGAGATGACAGAATGGCTGTTGCATTCTCCGATGCAGCAGTCATCTGCTTTCTGCTAAGGAGAGAGGTTTGGTGAGTCTTCAGTCCAAGTGCTCACATTAGAACAGAGATTGTCAGTGTTGACAGTTTCTCAAAGCTGTCAAACGCTGACAATTCATCTGTCAAAAATTTTTGACAGATGAAACATCATACGCTGATGTCCTCTGTCACCGGCTTTCCCTTAATTGGCCAGCTAAGCCCACAGGTCAGGCTTAACAAGGTCAATCAAGGGAAAACAGCGTGGGTTGGCCAGACATCGTTGGGGGCGGGACTGCTGGTTGTCGGGTTTCAGTCCCGCCCCCAACGTGCCCCCTTTGAAAAAATCCAGCCCAGAGGGATTAACTGGGACACAGAGAAAGATCCGTAATCTAGATACGATACAGAGGAAATTTAACTGGATTGGACACAGAGAGAGATCTGTAATACAGAGACTGACACATTAGAAGACAATCTTGAAAAATGATTGAGATCTCAACTCCAGGGACTGACACAGAGGAAGATCCATGGATTAACAAAAAGGAATTATCTAGGACATAGAGAGAGATATGTAATCCATGGATTAATACAAAGGAATTAACTTTTTTTCAAAAAAAAATTCACTGGGACGTGGAGAGAGATCTGTATATCATGCAAGTGTAACCCCACTATTTAAGAAAGGAGGGAGAGAGAAAACGGGGAACTACAGACCAGCTAGCCTGACATCAGTAGTAGGGAAAATGCTAGAATCTATTAAGGACATGGTAACAGGGCACTTAGAAAATAATAATAGGATTGGGCAGAGTCAACACGGATTTATGAAAGGGAAATCATGTTTGACGAATCTGTTGGAGTATTTTGAGGTTGTAACTAGCAGAATAGATAAGGGGGAACCAGTGGATGTGGTGTATTTGGATTTTCAGAAGGCATTCGATAAGATGCCACACAAGAGGTTATTAACCAGATTAGGGCTCATGGGAATTGGGGGTAATATATTAGCATGGATTGAGGATTGGTTAACAGACAGAAAACAGAGAGTAGGAATAAACGAGTCATTTTCAGGTTGGCAGGCTGTAACTAGTGGGGTATCGCAAGGATCAATGCTTGGGCCTCAGCCATTCACAATCTACATCATTGATTTAGATGATGGGACCAAATGTAATACATTCAAGTTTGCTGATGATACAAAGCTGAATAAGAATGTTAGTTGTGAGGAGGGTGCAAGGAGGCTTCAAGGGGATATAGACAGGCTAAGTGAGTGGGCAAGAACATGGCAAATGAAATATAATGTGGAGAAATGTGAAGTTATCCACCTTGGTAGGAAAAATAGAAAAGCAGAGTATTTTTTAAATGGTGAGAGATTGGGAAATGTTGGTATTCAAAGGGACCTGGGTGTCCTTGTACATGAATCCTATATTCTCTAGAGTTTAGAAGAATGAGAGGTGATCTCATTGAAACATACAAAATTCTTACAGGGCTTGACAGGGTAGATGCAGGGAGGATGTTTCCCCTGGCTGGAGAGTCTAGAACCAGGGGTCACAGTCTCAGAATAAGGGGTCGACCATTTAGGACTGAGATGAGGAGAAATTTCTTCACTCAGAGGGTGGTGAATCTTTGGAATTCTTTACCCCAGAGGGCTGTGGATGGTCAGTCGTTAAGTATATTCAAGACAGAGATCGATAGATTTTTGAATATTAAGGGAATCAAGGGATATGGGGATAGTTCAGGAAAGTGGAGATGAGGTAGAAGATCAACCATAATCTTATTGGATGGTGGAGCAGGCTCAAAGGGCCAAATAGCCTACTCCTGCTCTTATTTCTTATGTTCTTATGAACCGACATAGAAGAGGATTATCTGGGACATGGAGAGAGATTTGAAATCCGGGGAGTGGCACATAGAAACATACATAGAAACATAGAAGATAGGAGCAGGAGTAGGCCATTCGGCCCTTCGAGCCTGCTCCGCCATTCAATGAGATCATGGCTGATCATTCAAATTCAGTACCCTGTCCCTGCCTTCTCCCCATATCCCTTGATCCCTTTAGCCTTAAGAAATATATCCAACTCTTTCTTGAATATATTTAATGAACTGGCCTCCACCGCCCTCTGTGGCAGAGAATTCCACAGGTTCACAACTCTCTGGGTGAAGAAATTCCTCCTCATTTCAGTCCTAAATGTCCTACCCCTTATCCTTAGACTATGACCCCTGGTTCTGGACTCCCCGACCATCGGGAACATCCTTCCAGCATCTAGTCTGTCTAGGCCTGACAGAATTTTATAGGTTTCGATGAGATCCCCTCTCAATCTTCTAAACTCCAGTGAGTATAAGCCCAATCGACACAATCTCTCCTCATACGTCATTCCTGCCATCCCACGTATCAGCCTGGTGAATCTTCGCTGCACTCCTTCCATGGCAAGAACGTCCTTCCTCAGATAAGGCACAGAGGAAGATTAATTGGCATTCGGAGAAAGATCTGCAATTCACGGAATGACTCAAAGGGAACTATTGGGACATGGAGAGAGATTAGTAATCCAGAGACTGACACAGTAGAAGATTATCATGGAAAATGGTTGAGAGATCTGAACTCCAGGGACTGACACAGAGGAGGATTAACTGGGCATAGAGAGAGATCTGAACTCCAGGGACTGACACAGAGGAGGATTAACTGGGACATGGAGAGCGGACTACAATCTATGGACTAATAAAGTTGAGGATTAAATGGCACATGGAAAGCAATCTATAATCAATGGATTTACACAGTGGGATTAATAAACAATTTAAATAATTTTTAAAAAAATGGAATGCTGCCCTTTATCACGAGAGGGCTGGTATACAAAGAGATAGAAGTTATGCTACAGCTGTACAAAGCTCTAGTTAGGCCCCATCTGGAGTATGGCATTCAGTTCTGGGCACCACATCTCAGGAAATATATACTGGTCTTGGAGTGGATGCAGCGCAAATTCACCAGAATGATACCGGGACTAAAAGAGTTAAATTATGAGGACAGGTTGCACAGACTATGCTTGAATTCCCTCGAGTGTAGAAGATTAAGGGGTAACATAATTGAGGTGTGAAGATGATTAAAGGATTTGATAGGGTAGACAGAGAGAAACTATTTTCCCTGCTGGGAGAGTCCAAAACGAAAGTATGGGCTAAAAATTCATGTTCTCAGGGCCACTCTGTAGTATGATTAAATGGTGCTAAAACGCTGGCTGCCGCTCTTTTGCCAACTCATGAAACCAAGGCAAGAACAGCTAATGCAAGAATTACGGGTAGGATAAAATGTACCAATATGGGTGAATAAAGCTTGCCTTTCTGAAATCCTTGTCTCAGGATGGCATTCCAACAGAGTAATGTGTAATGACAGGCAGTTGACCACTGACTATAAGGATGATAACTTTAAGGATGATAAATTGAATCTCAACGGCACCCCACTTTGTCATCCAGCCCTTTCGAGATAAAGGCCAACATTCCATGAGCCTTTTTAATTACTTTTTAAAAATTAATTTGTAATTCTTCTGTGTCAATCCATGGATTACATAAAATTCTCCATGCCCCAGTTAATCCTCCTCTGTGTCAATCCATGGATTACAGATCTCTCTCCATATCCCAGTTAATCCTCCTCTGTTTTGGTCCATGGATGACACATCTCTCTCCTTGTCCCAATTAATCTCTTTGTGCTAGTCTGCGGATTATAGATCTCTCTCCATATCCCAGTTAATCCCTCTGTGTCATATAGATTTTTCTGTATCCAAGTTAAACTTCTGGGTATCAGTCTTTGGATTACACATCTCTCTCCACGTCCCTGTTAAACCTTTCTGATTCATTCCCTGGATTACAGATCTCTCTCCCTGTCCTATTAATCCTCCTCTGTGTGATTCCATGGAGTACACATCTCTCTCCACGTTCCTGTTAATCCTGATTTGTGTCGGTCCCTGGATTACAGATTTCTCTCCCTGTCCTAGTTATAAGAAGGAACATAGGAATAGGGGAACAGGAATAAACCATTCAGCCCCTCAAGCATGTTCTGCCATTCAATTAGATCCTGGCTGTTCTGTATTTTAACTGCATCTACCTGCCTTGGTTACATGACCCTTAATAACGTTAGCTCACAAAAATCTATCAATTGAACTTTGCAATTGACCTGGTCTAAACAGCTTTTTGGGGGAGTGAGTTCCAGATTTCCACTACCCCTTGTGTGAAGAAGTGCTTCCCGACATCACCCATGAACAGTTTAGCTCTAATTATCTTCTTAAGGTTATAGGCCTAGAAATTCATGTTCGCCACAAGAGTTACCGGTGTCACCGGCAACTGGAGATACGGCTGCTGAAAATGGCCGCAACTCTAACGCAGCTAAATCTATCTGGGGTGTCTGGAGATTGGTGCACAGTGCTTACCTTCTGTGCAACATTGTCCTGGTGGCATTGCTGGAGGCATTCGACTCGAAGGTCCTGTCCAGGTGCGGCGTTCGAGCTTCGCACAGCCTCTGGAAGTGAGGCTGTGGAGCTCGCAAGGAATTGTGGGCAATGAAGAGGTCTGAGAATGAAAGGGGCCATGCACGCTGATGTAATACAAATTAAAATACAGTTAAATAATACAATTTTCGCTCTTTCTGCCTTTCGGAAAAAAATTAACATTAAAAAGAAGTCCCAAATGTTAATATTCAGCTCTTAAAGCTAAATTCCCTTCTAACCTTCAAGAATGGAAAAACTGCTTCAGGACTAACACAAATGGCTCAGCAAGTCAGGGAAGGGGCACCCAGGATCTTGCACACAGCACTCCAGGGGGTCAACACTGCAAGAGAGGTCTTCTACCCATAGGGGCCAGGAGGCCCTCCAGAAAGAAGGATGTGGGACTACATCACCGAGGCCGTCACTGCCAGCAGTGTCACTCCCACCACCTGGCTCCAGTGCTCAAAGAAGCTTCATGACCTCAGACCACTGGCCAAGGTCAGTGAATGCATCTTCAAAAGCCATCTCCTACCAACTGTACCAGTAGCCTCACACACTGCTCAATGCACGACCCCCACCCAATCACTCACCTGCCAACAATCTGTACCAATCATGAGGTACATCTCCCATTCCTAGCCTCACCTCACCTCCTTGGAGGAGACAGTGCAGGCCATTCTTGGTGGGGGCATGGCTGAGCCCTTGGCCAGTGGCGGGGCTGAAAGGATAAAATGTGCTGGTATCCTCATACGTCATTATCTTTCTGGCATGCATCTTTTGCTTTCCCAGCCTCCGTCACCTCAACTCCACCCTTGTGCCTTCCTCATTTCACAAACCCAAGAAATGCAGTCTGCCCAGCCAGTGGGTGACAAAAAAGGAGAGGAGAGTGAAGAAGAACACAACAAAGGCCAGAAAATAAATGGGCGTGATTTGCTGAATAAGGGGATGAAGAGATACACCATGAGTTGTGAATCTTCAGAACTTGCTGGTTGATTTACGCCGCGCCGCCGTTTGCTTCACACAAACAGCATCTCACCCTTAGCCTCCCCGTTATTGTTAAGAATTTTCTGGATTTGCCCATTAATTGCCCATTAAACTCGCCATAGAAAGTTAAGTCTAGTAATTAATAGCGTAAGTACCCTTCTACTAGCGTAATAATTGTTAATGACTGTCAATCAACTTCTCTAGCCCAGAAAGTGAACAATTTAAACTGTGGAGTTTCATTCCTTCAGTTTGTGAATTGTTGTTGTAGATTTTTTAAATGTTAAATTTTAAATTTTGCTTTTTTACTTTTCCTTTCTCTTTCTCTCTTTTATTCCAATCTTTCTTTCCCTCTCTTTATTTCTCTTTCTGTACCTGCTTTGACATTGAATTTACCCGCTCTAATTTACTCTCCTTCTCAATCCTTGCTCTGTTTATTTCTCAATCTTTTAATCTCATTGGTTAAGGAGATGCACCATTTGTCCCGTTGCTCACTCAGGTCCCAGATGCCCTGTTGCCTTCATTGCACCGCTATCAGCTCATGTTTCCAGCAAGTTAAGGCACAAAAAATGTTTGAGCTGAAGGGTGCAGGGAAAAGTCTAACTAACTTAAAGTAATTAATATCAGTAGAGAAAATTTAAGTAATTAATATCAGTAGAGAAAAAGTACTTGCGAAACAAATGGGACTAAGAGCCGACAAATCCCCTGGACCTGATGGCCGACATTCTAGGGTTCTAAAAGAGGTGGCTGCAGAGATAGTGGATGCATTGATTGTGATCTTCCAAAATTCCCTAGATTCTAGAACCGTCCCAGCGGATTGGAAGGTAGCAAATGTAACCCTGCTATTCAAGAAAGGAGGGAGAGAGAAAACAGGGAACTACAGGCCAGTTAGCCTTACATCAGTCGTCAGGAAAATGCTGGAATCCATTATTAAGGAAGTGGTAATGGGGCACTTAGAAAATCATAATGGGCCTGAATTTGCAATCGGATGCTTCCTGCGGGCGGATGCCTCCGATCATCAAAAAATCTACGCATTTACTTAGTGGTCCGGGAGATACGGACGCTTGTGATCCTGGGCCACTCCTGGTAGAAATGTATAGAGGCCCACGTATCCCTGTCATAAGTATGAATGGGGATGACTTAAAAAAATACAAACACATGAAGTAAAAACAAATTACATATGTAAAATTAATTAAAATGGCAGTTAATTAAATATTTTAAACAAAAATGTAATTTTTTGGAAAAAAAATGTATATTTTTAACGTTGCTAAATATAAACTTCCCTTATTGGACAAGGTTTTTAATGTATAAGTGAGTGATAAAATTTTATTTTTCTATTTTTTTAAAACTGTTATGCTGGTAAAAGCAGGCCTTACGTCTGCTTTTACCAGGCTTAAGAATTCCACGGCCTTTCAGCGGGCGGAAGTTGGACAAATAGCGCAACTCTCTGCCCACGGAGGCCCTTTTCCTGGGGATGCGGAGGATCGTAAGTGCCGTTTCAGCACATGCACTTCGCACACCTAAACCCGGAACTTGTGCGGCCCCTACGGGTGCGTGCACACCTCGTATGTATCCGTAGGGGTCACAAAATATGGCCCAATATGATTAGGCAGTGTCAATATGGTTTTATGAAAGGGAAATAGTGTTTAACAAATTTATTATAGTTTTTGAGGATGTAACTAGCAGGGGAACCAGTGGATGTAGTATATTTGGATTTCCAAAAGGCATTTGATAAAGTGCCACATGAAAGGTTGCTATGCAAGATAAGGGCTCATGGGGTTGGGGGTAATATATTAGCATGGATAGAGGATTGGTTAACAGACGGAAAACAGAGAGTAGGGATAAACAGATCATTTTCAGGTTGGCAGGCTGTAACTAGTGGGATGCCGCAAGGATCAGTGCTTGGACCTCAGCTATTTAGATTTTATATTAATGACTTAGATGAAGGGACCGAGTTTAATGTATCCAAGTTTGTTGATGTACAAAGCTAGCTGGGAAAGTAAGCTGTGAGGAGGACACAAAGAGCCTGCAAAGGGATATAGACAGGTTAAGTGAGTGGGCAATAAGGCGGCAGGTGGAGTATAATGTGGGGAAATGTTATTCACTTTGGTAGGAAGAATAGAAAAACAGAATATTTTTTAAATGGTGAGAAACTTTTAAATGTTGGTGTTCAGAGAGATTTAGGTGTCCTCGTACAGGAATCACAGAAATTTAGCATGCAGGCACAGCAAGCAATTAGAAAGGCAAATGGCATGTTGGCCTTTATTGCAAGAGAATTGGAGTACAAGAGTATGGAAGTCATACTACAATTGTGCAGGGCCTTGGTGAGACCACACCTGGAGTACTGTGCACAGTTCTGGTCTCCTTTATCTGAGAAAGGACATACTTGCCCTAGAGGTGGTGCAACAAAGGTTCCCTAGATTGATCCCTGGGATTAGAGGGTTGTCCTATGAGGAGAGATTGAGTAGATTGGGCCTATACTCTCTGGAGTTTAGAAGAATGAGAGGTGATCTTGTTGTGTATGTACCTTTAAGGGAAGAACTGGTTTTAGACTGCAGTACCGGCAGTGACCACCCCTGTATAAAAGGCCCTAGCAGGCTTCTGTATTTCAGTCTGACGTTGCCCTCCTGTTCAGTAAAGTACCTGTTAAACTGTTATCCCGAAGTCCGTGTATTATTGAGGCACTGACTTTACAGTGGCGACGAGTAAGTTCGAACTCACCTGCAGTGTGGCATCATCTCACAGAGATCTCGCCCTGAGAGGAGGTTTCTTGGAGGTCGTAGTCTGAGCAACGGGCATCGACTGCGGGCAACTGCCCAAAGAATTCATCGGTGTTCGGAGAATTGCGGGAGAGACTGTGGAGAGCTGTGCTTGGCTCCCCAGTTAAGGTGTTCCAGCAAATCGTGCTGGTAGCAGGTAGTGCGCTGACCCTTCCGGACTGCGGCGGGCTCAAGCTCGATCGAGCGGCTCTACAAAACGGGCCGCGCAGCGTCGCCAGGAAAAGAAAACAAGAGAGAGAGAGGGTGGAGCGCACAGGGCACGGTCGGTGCTCAAGAACCGGGCAGCGGAGAGAAAATATACGGGGGGGAAGGAAAGCGAGACGCGCCGAAGCCGCGGGTCACCGCCATTACCCCGTAGAATGCTAGGAGCAGCGCGGCAGCAAGGGGAAGAAGGAAAAGTGCGGGAGGCGCCATTTTATCCCGTTGGGGAAGAAGGAAAAGCGCGGGAGGCGCCATTTTATTCCATTGGAGAAGAAGAAAAAGCGCGGGAGGTGCCATTTTAAATCACCCAAGATGCCGAAAAGTGGCAGTGTCACTGCTTTCGACAACGAGGTAGAAGACTGGATCACGTATGTGGAAAGAATTGAAGTGTACTGCAAGGCAAATGAGGTGACCGATGGAAAGAGGGCATCGGTATTATTGAATTTGATGGGCGCGAGTACGTACGGCCTATTGCGGAATTTAATTACCCCAGCTAAACCAATGGAGAAAAGTTTTGAGGAGATTGTTAATACCTTACAGGAACACCTAAACCCTACACCGCTGCTGATAGCAGAAAGATTCAAGTTCCATAAAAGAAACCAGCACAAAGATGAGAGCAATGCTGACAATCTTACGGAACTACGCAAGTTATCGAAGCACTGCCAGTTCGGAGCAGGACTGGCAGACACCTTGCGGGATAAGTTTGTCTGCAGGCTCCAGAGTGAAGGAACACAGAAACGACTACTTTCAAAAAAGGACCTGACGCTAGAACAGGCTTTCAGCGTGGCAGTATCCTACGAAGCAGCAGCACAGGGAGCTGTGGAAATACAACAGAAACCACAAGAATACAGCGCTAACGAAATGGCGTATGGAGCAGAAAAGTGCTATCGCTGCGGCAGAACAACCCATGAGCAGAAGGACTGCTGGTTTAAGGACAAAGTATGCAGGCAATGCAGAAAAATGGGACATATAGCAAGAGTCTGCAGGTCGGGAAAGAAAACCAACACAACAAGAACTACTAAGGAACAGTACAGGAAAGTAAAGAAACTGACAGACAGTAGTTCAGAAGATCAGGAGAGTGATAAGGACTCTGGGAGCAGGAGTCTAAGTTGTCTAAAGTTACACAGCGTGATCGCAAAGGAAGACCACCGAACCATTTGGGTCACCCTCGTGATAGCAGGGTCCCCAGTAAAGATGGAATTGAACACAGGAGCAGCCCTAACTGTCATGAATCGACGAGACTATGAGCGGCTATTCTCACACATACCCTTAAAGGGCACGTCCATTGTAGTGAAGACATACACGGGGCAAAAGGTCTACCCCAGAGGAAAAATAAGGGTGCCAGTTAAATATAACGGCAAGGAAACACAGAAACTATATATGTATATACTACAAGATGGAGGACCACCATTATTGGGATGTAAATGGATCCAAAAAATACAATTGGATTGGCATTCCATTTTGGCGCTAACTGCGACTGACAAAAAAGATGATGACGTCGCACCTGGACGTCTGTCACAAATTCTATCTGACGCAGAAGAGGTGTTCCAACAAGGACTTGGGACTCTAAAAGAAGTAAAGGCAACCATAAAGATTGAGGATAACGCAAACCCAAAATTTTTCAAGGCCAGACCGGTGCCATACGCGATCCGCCCAGCCGTTGAAGCTGAACTGGAGAGTCTGGAGCGTTCGGGTGTGCTGTCCAAGGTGGACTGGAGCGAGTGGGCCACACCCATCATTCCTGTAATGAAGAAAGCATTGAGCAGCACGTCTGGGGAGCCAAAGAAGGTTCGCATCTGTGGGAACTTCAAGGTGACTGTGAACCCAATCCTGCACACAGTACAGTATCCACTTCCATGGATAGAAGATATTTTCGCCTCACTATCTGGAGGGAAACGTTTTACAAAGATTGATCTGGCCCAAGCGTATCTACAAATGGAGGTGGAAGAAGCATCTAGAAAATACCTCACGATAAACACTCACAAAGGCCTTTACCAGTATAATCGACTGGTATTCGGGGTAGCATCGGCCCCGGCTATTTGGCAGAGGGCAATGGAACAAGTCTTGCAAGGGATCCCGGGGACCCAGTGTTATTTGGACAACATCCTGGTTACGGGCGAAAATGACAATGAACACCTTGCCAACCTGGAGCAGGTGCTCACGAGATTACAGGAATATGGGCTACGAGCCAACCGCCCCAAATGCGAGTTCTTCAGGAGACAAATCTCGTATTGTGGCCACATGATTGAAGAGGAAGGGTTGCATAAGTCGCCAGACAAGATTGAGGCTGTAGTCAAGGCTCCAGCACCGGAAAATGTGTCGCAACTGAGGTCGTTCCTCGGGTTGGTGAACTACTACCATAACTTCTTGCCGAATTTATCTACAATTCTGCACCCACTGAATGCCCTGCTGCAAACTGGAGTGACATGGAAATGGAGTGATGAGTGTAAGCATGCCTGTCAGGAATGTAAATGCCTAATCACTTCAAAAGAAGTATTGGCCCACTACAACCCAACACTACTGATTCGGTTGGCATGTGATGCGTCACCCTATGGCATTGGAGCGGTACTGTCACACAAATTCCGTGACGGTTCAGAGAGGCCAATAGCCTTTGCATCACGCTCGCTAACCTCAGCCGAGCGTAACTACGCCCAGATTGACAGGGAGGCCCTCAGCCTGGTGTGGAGGGTGAAGAAGTTCAATCACTATCTGCACGGGCAGAAATTCACCCTACTGACTGATCATCAGCCCCTGGTCTCCATTTTTAACCCAAAGAAGGGCGTTCCGGTGATGACGGCGCAACGGCTGCAAAGATGGTCACTTTTTCTAGGGGCACACCAGTACGACATAGAGTACAAGGGTATGAAACAGCATGGAAACGCTGATGGGCTGTCGCGCCTACCGTTGCCTATGGTAGAAGAAACACCGGCAGTGGACCCTGTTGAGATATTCCATGCAACCACAGTCGAATGTTTGCCTGTTACAAACTCGAGTATAGAGAAGGAAACCCGAAATGACCCGACACTCTCTCGGGTCTACGATTTGACGGTGAAGGAATGGCCAGCATATGGCGACTCACTGTTGCCAGCATTCTCGCCAAGGAGAGAACAGCTGTCAGTGTGCCGGGGAACCTTGATGTGTGGATCCCGAGTGGTAATTCCACCCAAGTTGAGAGATAGAGTGCTCAATGAGCTTCATGAGGGTCATCTGGGAGGGGTAAAAATGAAGAGCCTAGCCAGGGCGTTTGTGTGGTGGCCGGGAATCGATAAAGAAATCGAGGATATGACCAAGAGATGCACAGGATGCCAGAAGGTCCAAAACGCTCCACCACAGGCCCCGCTACATCCATGGGAGTGGCCCTCATCTCCATGGCAATGGGTACACATTGATTTTGCTGGTCCATTTATGGACTCAATGTTTCTAATCGCTGTGGATGCCCATTCGAAATGGCCAGAGGTCATTAAAATGTCCTCCACCACCACGGAGAAAACTATTGCAGTCCTAAGGACCATCTTCACCAGGAATGTGTTGCCAGAACAGATTTGCTCCGACAATGGGCCACAGTTTGTGTCTGAGGATTTCCGGAGGTTCCTGAAGAATAATGGGGTGAAACATTACACATCTGCCCCATATCATCCAGCCACAAATGGATTGGCTGAGAGGTTTGTTCAGACCTTTAAAAAGGCCATAAAGGCAATGTATAATGACGACATACCACTACAACACAAGGTGGATAGTTTCTTGTTTGCTTACCGGAATGCGACACATGCAGTAACCAAACAAGCTCCAGCCGTACTGTTCTTCAACCGAAGGCTAAGATGTCACCTGGATTTGCTCAAACCAAACATAAGATGAGATGTTGAGGATAAGCAATTCCAGCACATAAATGAGAAGCCAACCCGGAGCTTCAAGGTAGGGCAACTAGTCTTGGCCCGCGACTACCGAACAGAAAAATGGCAGCCAGGAACGATATGCACACAGCAGGGACCACTAATGTACACAGTGGACGTTGGAGAGAGCATTGTGAGGCGTCATGCTGACCAGATTCTAGTCACAGGAACAAGCCAAACCCGTGCCACAAGAAGGTGCACCTGGTAATCAACCTGAAGTACAGATTGCGTCTACCTCAGAAGCAGTGGTATTGGAAGCTGACGAGCCAACCAGTGACCATGAACCAGAATCAGCTTCGCCGCAAGAACAGGATACTCGAGAAAGGCGCTATCCAGTCAGGATCAGGAAGCCTCCTCAAAGACTGAACTTATAAATGATTATTTCAGTTGATGTATATAATATCCAGAAAGTTGTAATTAGTTATTATTTAGTTGTTAAATGAATGTTATGTACTATTTATCTAAAAGGGGAGGAATTGTTGTGTATGTACCTTTAAGGGAAGAACTGGTTTTAGACTGCAGTACCGGCAGTGACCACCCCTTTATAAAAGGCCCTAGCAGGCTTCTGTATTTCAGTCTGACGTTGCCCTCCTGTTCAGTAAAGTACCTGTTAAACTGTTCTCCCGAAGTCCGTGTATTATTGAGGCGCGGACTTTACAGATCTCATTGAAACATACAAGATTCTGAGGGGGATTGACGGGGTAGATGCTGAGAGGTTGTTTGCCCTGGCTGGGGAGTCTAGAACTAGGGGGCATAGTCTCAGGATAAGGGGTAGGCCATTTAATACTGAGATGAGGAGAAATGTCTTCACTCAGAGGGTTGTGAATCTTTGGAATTCTCTACCCCAGAGGGCTGTGGATGCTGAGTCATTGAGTATATTCAATCTATAGATAGATTTTTGGACTCTAGGGAATCAAGCGATATGGGGATCGGAGGGGAAAAGTGGAGTTGAGGTCGAAGATCAACCATGAGGCAGGCTCAAGGGGCCGTATGGCCTACTCCTGCTCCTAATTCTTATGTTCTTATGTTCTAACGCTGGAGGCTGCCGGCCCTATTCTCCAACAGGGACAGTAATCAGAGTAGGGCTGTTGCAGAAACTGAACCAACCCCAAGAACTCCGCACTGAGCCAGGAAAATCACCCTTTAATAAAAAGACAACAATAAATATTTTTAACACATTCCCACGAGCACCTATCCACGCTAGTGTTAATCTATTAACAGGTTATCACTGGTTTAAAATACCACAGACAAGAATTTATGTCAGTGTGGGCTTATGAAGTGTAAGTCATCTCTGACTAATCTAGTGAGTGGGCAAAATTGTGGCAGATGGAGTTCAATGTGGGGAAGTACGAGGTCATTCACTTTGGTTCCGAGAAGGACGAATTGGAATATTTTTTAATGGTGAGAGACCAGGAGCTGTGGAAGAGGAAAGGGATTTAGGTGTCCACGTACACAAATCATGAAAATCTAGTGGACAGGTGCAAACAGTACTCGAAAAGGCTCATGTAATGTTGGTCTTTATCTTGAAAGGGCTGGAATACAAAGGGAGAAAGTTATGCTTCAGTTGTACAGAGCGTTTCTCAGACTGTATCTACAATACTTTATTCAGTTTTGGGCACCGCACCTCAGTAGAGATATATTGGCTTCGGAGCGGGTGCAGTGCAGATTCACCAGAATGATATCGGGGCTTAAAGGGTTAAATTACGAGGATAAGTTGCATAAACTTGGCTTGGATTACCTTGAGCTTAGAAGGTTGTGGGTGATCTAATTGTAGTGTTTAAAATGTTACAAGGATTAAGTTAGGGTCGATACAGAGAAACTATGTCCTCTGGTGGGAGAATGCAGACAAGTGGTTACAACCTTAAAATTAAAGCTAGGTCTGTAATATTCGTGGGTAGAACAAATGAAGGAGAGAGACACCATGAGTTGCGAGTCCAAGTGCTTGTTTACTAGGCCAGAGCGAACTGAGCATGCTCATACTAAACCATATGACAAACCATGTAATAAACCATGTGATAATTGGTTTAAAAAAAACATTTAAACCTTTAAAAAAAAAGTATGTATTCCCCTCTCAAATACAACAAAACTATGGTCCCACCTTTCCTAGCATTACATGTACCACATAACAAAAATGCCTGGCTTTTTTCTTTCAAATGAACTACAAATCCAGTTTAATAACAGATTTGCGGAGCCTTCCTGATCTCCTTACAAAAGGTTTTGGTGTTGTACCAATTTTCAGGCTGTTTTGTTTTGGTTCCGAACTCAAAGAAGTAGGGACCACCACTCTATTTCCCCACTTGATACAACCTTGCTCACAAGACAATTCAGTACGGCGGTTATGGAATGGTTTAAATTCTGTGTCCATACACTGATCAATCCATCCATTCAAGGTGTGTTCAAACACTCTTTTCAGTACTGAGTCCTTTTGAGTCTCACCTGCAATCTCAGTTGCATTCACGGGAAAGTCCTTGTTAACTGCACCTAGCATGAAAATCATACCTTCACTCCCAACACGAGTCCCCATGTGGCAATCTGGTCAAGTACAATATTCAATCGTGTAGTCATATTGTGACAACAACACTGCCCAACGTTGCATTATTGATGCGGCCATTGCAGGGATGGCAGATTTGGGCCACAATATTGCTGGGAGCGGTTTGTGATTGGTTATCAGGGTAAACTTTATGCCGATCAGGAACTGTTGAAATTTCTTGATTCCAAACATTATGGCGAGTGCTTTGTTTTCAATTTGCGCGTAGCTTCTTTTGCTCTTTGTGAGGGTATGCGATGCGAATGCGATTGTTTTTTCTTGGCTATCATCCATTACATGGCTTCTGACAGCTCCCACACTGTAGCTAGAAGCATCACACGCTAATTTAAGCTCACGTGTCATAGTGCACAAGTATTGTATTGCTATAGAGACTTCTCTTACAAGTGTCGTAAGCTTCCTGTTGTGCTTTCGTCCACTTCCACTGGACATCCTTCTTGAGGAGCTTGTGCAATGGAGCTAACATGGTCACTAACTCATGTAGGAAACGTGCATAGTACTGGACCATTCCAAGGAAAGATCTTAACTCAGACACATTCTGTAGCTTTGGAGCATTGATGAGAGCACCAAACTTTTCCTTCACTGGCAAGCCATTTGCATTAACTTTCAGTCCAAGGTACACAACCTCAGGCTGCACAAAAGCACATTTGCTCCTTTTCAATTTGATATTGTGGGCATTCAACCTTTGAAGCACTAACTCTAACACTTCTAGATTTTCGTCCTCGCTGCTCATTGCATCAGCACATCGTCTTGATTGAAAAGCAATTTGGAACTCTCACCTGTACACTCACTGCCTCACCTGTACTCTCGCTGTCGCACCTGTGGTCTCAGAGCCTCACCTGTATGCTCAGTGTCTCAGCTGTACTCTCACTGCCTCACCTGTACTCTAACTGCCTCGCCTGTACTCTCTGAGTGTCACCTGTACTCTCAGTGCCTCTCCTGTACTCTCAGTGCCTCTCCTCTACTCTCACTGCCTCACCTGTACTCTCAGTGCCTCTCCTGTACTCTCAGTGCCTCACCTGTACTCTCACAGCATCACCTGTACTCTCAGTGCCTCACCTGTACTCTCACTGCCTCACCTGTACTCTCAGTGCCTCACCTGCACTCTCAGTGCCTCACCTGTACTCTCACTGTCTCAC
Source organism: Somniosus microcephalus (assembly GCF_052327205.1). Classification (NCBI taxonomy): domain Eukaryota; kingdom Metazoa; phylum Chordata; class Chondrichthyes; order Squaliformes; family Somniosidae; genus Somniosus; species Somniosus microcephalus. Next base: position 229,904,456 of record NC_140989.1, on the reverse strand, counting down.
CTGTACTCTCAGAGCCTCGCCTGTACACTCAGAGCATTACCTGTACTCTCACTGCCTCACCTGTACTCTCACACCCTCATCTCTACTCTCTGAGCCTCACGTGTACTCTCACTGCCTCACCTGTACTCTCAGAGCCTCACCTGTACTCTCAGTGCCTCACCTTTACTCTCAGTATCACACCTGTACTCTCAGAGCCTCACCTGTGCACTCAGTGTTTCACTTGTACTCTCAGTGCCTCACCTGTACTCTCAATGTCTCACCTGTACACTCAGTGACTTACCTGTACTCTCAGTGCCTCACCTGCATTCTCACTGCCTCACCTGTACTCTCAGTGCCTCACCTGTACTCTCACTGCCTCACCTGTATCTCAGTGCCTCACTTGTACTCTCACTGCCTCACCTGTACTCTCAGTGCCTCACCTGTACTCTCAGTGCCTCAACTGTACTCTCACTTCCTCACCTGTACTCTCACAGCCTCACCTGTACTCTCATTGCCTCACCTGTACTCTCACTGCCTCACCTGTACTCTCAGTGCATCACCTGTACTCTCACTGCCTCATCTCTATCTCAGTGTCTCACCTGTACTCTCAGAGCCACACCTGTACTCTCAGTGCCTCACCTGTACTCTCAGTGCCTCACCTGTACTCTCACTGCTTCACCTGTATCTCAGTGTCTCACCTGTACTCTCAGTGCCTCACCTGTACTCTCACTGCCTCACCTGTACTCTCAGTGCCTCACCTGTACTCTCAGTGCCTCACCTGCACTCTCAATGCCTCACCTGTATCTCAGTGTCTCACCTGTACTCTCAGTGCCTCACCTGTACTCTCAGTGCCTCACCTGTACTCTCACGGCCTCACCTCTACTCTCAGTGCCTCACCTGTACTCTCAGTGCCTTACCTGTACTCTCAGTATCTCACCTGTATTCTGACTGCCTCACCTGTACTCTCAGTGCCTCACCTGTACTCTCACTGCCTCACCTGTATCTCAGTGTCTCACCTGTACTCTCAGTGCCTCACCTGTACTCTCAGTGCCTCACCTGTACTCTCACTGCCTCACCTGTACTCCAAGTGCATTATCTGTACTCTCAGTGCCTCACCTGCACTCTCAGTATCTCACCTGTACTCTCACTGCCTCAACTATACACTCACTGCCTTACCTTTACTCTCAATGTTGCACTTATACTCTCACTGCCTCACCTGTACCCTCAGAGCCTCACCTGTACTCTCAATGCCTCACATGTCTTCTCAATGCCTCACCTGTACTCTCAGAGACTCACCTGCACTCTTAGTGGCTCTCCTGTACTGTCTGTGTCTCAACTTTAATCTCAGTGTCTCACCTGTACTCTCAGAGCCTCACCTGTTCTCTCAGAGCCTCACCTGTACTCTCAGTGCCTCACCTGTACTCTCAGAGCCTCACCTGTACTCTCAATGTCTCACATGCCCTCTCAATGTCTCACCTGTACTCTCCGAGACTCACCTGTACTGTTAGTGGCTCTCCTGTACTGTCAGTGTCTCAACTCCACTCTCAGTGACTCACCTGTACTCTCAGAGCCTCACCTGTTCTCTCAGAGCCTCAGCTGTACTCTCAGTGCCTCACCTGTACTCTCTGAGCATCACCTGTACTCCCAGTGCCTCACCTGTACTCTCAGAGCCTCACCTGTACTCATTGAGCCTCACCTGTACTCTCAGTGCCTCACCTGTACACTCAGTGCCTCACATGTACTCTCACTGCATCAACTGTACTCTCAGTGCCTCACTTTTACTCTCAGAGCCTCACCTGTACTCTCACTGACTCACCTTTACTCTCAGTATCTCACCTTTACTCTCAGAGCCTCACCTGCATTCTCAGTGCTTCACCTGTACTCTCAGTGTCTCACCTCTACTCTCAGTGTCTCACTTTTACTCTCAGATCCTCACCTGTACTCAGAGCCTCACCTGTACTCTCAGTGCCTCAGCTGTACTCTCACTGCTTCACCTGTATTCTCAGAGACTCACCTGTTCTCTCAGTGCCTCACCTGCACTCTCATTGCTTCCCCTTTACTCTCAGTGCCTCACCTGTACTCTCAGTGCCTCAGCTGTACTCTCACAGCTTCACCTGTACTCTCAGAGCCTCACCTGTACTCTCAGTGCCTCACCTGTATGCTCAGTGCTGCACCTGAACACTCAGTCTCTCTCCTGTACTCTCAGTGTCTCACTTGTATTCTCACTGCCTCATCAATACTCTCAGTGTCTCTCTTGTACTCGCACTGCCTCACCTGTACTCTCAGTGCTTCATCTGCATCCTCAGTGCTTCACCTGTACTCTCAGAGCCTCACGTGTACTCTTACTGACTCACCTCTACTCTCAGTATCTCAACTGTACTCTCAGAGCCTCACCTGCATTCTCAATGCCTCACCTGTACTCTCAGTGTCTCACCTCTACTCTCAATTTCTCATTTTTACTCTCAGTGCCTCACCTGTACTCTCAGTGCCTCACCTGTACTCTCAGTATCCCAGCTGTATTCTGACTGCCTCACCTGTACTCTCAATGCCACACCTGTACTCTCAGTGTCTCACTTGTACTCTCACTGCCTCACCTATACTCTCAGTGCCTCACCTGTACTCTCAGTGCCTCACCTGTACTCTCAGTGCCTCATCTGTACTCTCAGTGCCTCACCTGTACTCTCAGTGCATTACCTGTACTCTCAGTGCCTCACCTGCACTCTCAGTATCTCACCTGTACTCTCAATGCCTCAACTATACACTCACTGCCTTACCTTTACTCCCAGTGTCTCACTTGTACTCTCACTGCCTCATCTGAACCCTCAGTGCCTCACCTGTTCTCAAAGTGCCTCACGGGTTCTCTCACTGCCTCACCTCTACCCTCAGAGCCTCACCTGTACTCTCAGAGCATCACCTATACTCTCAGAGCCTCACCTGTACTCTCAATGCCTCACATGGCCTCTCAATGCCTCACCTGCACTCTGAGAGACTCACCTGCACTCTTAGTGGCTCTCCTGTACTGTCAGTGTCTCAACTCTAATCTCAGTGTCTCACCTGTACTCTCAGAGCCTCACCTGTTCTCTCAGAGCCTCACCTGTACTCTCAGTGCCTCACCTGTACTCTCTGAGCCTCACCTGTACTCTCAATGTCTCACATGTCCTCTCAATGCCTCACCTGTACACTCTGAGACTCACCTGTACTGTTAGTGGCTCTCCTGTACTGTCAGTGTCTCAACTCTACTCTCAGTGTCACACCTGTACTCTCAGAGCCTCACCTGTTCTCTCAGAGCCTCACCTGTACTCTCAGTGCCTCACCTGTACTCTCTGAGCATCACATGCACTCTCAGTGCCTCACATATACTCTCAGAGCCTCACCTGTACTCATAGAGCCTCACCTGTACTCTCAGTGCCTCACCTGTACACTCAGTGCCTCACATGTACTCTCACTGCATCAACTGTACTCTCAGTGCCTCACTTTTAGTCTCAGAGCCTCACCTGTACTCTCACTGTCTCACCTTTACTCTCAGCATCTCAGCTGTACTCTCAGAGCCTCACCTGCATTCTCAGTGCTTCACCTGTACTCTCAGTTTCTCACCTCTATTCTCAGTGTCTCACTTTTACTCTCAGACCTTACCTGTTCTGTCAGAGCCTCACCTGTACTCTCAGTGCCTCAGCTGTACTCTCACTGCTTCACGTGTATTCTCAGAGCCTCACCTGTACTCTCAGTGCCTCGCCTGTCCTCTCATTGCTTCCCCTGTAATCCCAGTGCCTCACCTGTACTCTCAGTGCCTCACCTGTACTCTCACAGCTTCACCTGTACTCTCAGAGCCTCACCGTTACTCTCAGTGCCTCACCTATACTCTCAGAGCCTCACCTGTACTCTCAGTGCCTCACCTGTACTCTCACAGCTTCACCTTTACTCTCAGAGCCTCACCTGTACTCTCAGTGCCTCACCTGTATGCTCAGTGCTGCACCTGAACACTCAGTGTCTCTCCTGTACTCTCAGTGTCTCACTTGTATTCTCACTGCCTCATCAATACTCTCAGTGTCTCTCTTGTACTCGCACTGCCTCACCTGTACTCTCAGTGCTTCATCTGCATCCTCAGTGCTTCACCTGTACTCTCAGAGCCTCACGTGTACTCTCACTGACTCAACTCTACTCTCAGTATCTCAACTGTACTCTCAGAGCCTCACCTGCATTCTCAATGCCTCACCTGTACTCTCAGTGTCTCACCTCTACTCTCAATTTCTCATTTTTACTCTCAGTGCCTCACCTGTACTCTCAGTGCCTCACCTGTACTCTCAGTATCCCAGCTGTATTCTGACTGCCTCACCTGTACTCTCACTGCCACACCTGTACTCTCAGTGTCTCACTTGTACTCTCACTGCCTCACCTATACTCTCAGTGCCTCACCTGTACTCTCAGTGCCTCACCTGTACTCTCAGTGCCTCATCTGTACTCTCAGTGCCTCACCTGTACTCTCAGTGCATTACCTGTACTCTCAGTGCCTCACCTGCACTCTCAGTATCTCACCTGTACTCTCACTGCCTCAACTATACACTCACTGCCTTACCTTTACTCCCAGTGTCTCACTTGTACTCTCACTGCCTCATCTGAACCCTCAGTGCCTCACCTGTTCTCAAAGTGCCTCACGGGTTCTCTCACCGCCTCACCTCTACCCTCAGAGCCTCACCTGTATGCTCAGAGCATCACCTATACTCTCAGAGCCTCACCTGTACTCTCAATGCCTCACATGACCTCTCAATGCCTCACCTGCACTCTGAGAGACTCACCTGCACTCTTAGTGGCTCTCCTGTACTGTCAGTGTCTCAACTCTAATCTCAGTGTCTCACCTGTACTCTCAGAGCCTCACCTGTTCTCCCAGAGCCTCACCTGTACTCTCAGTGCCTCACCAGTACTCTCTGAGCCTCACCTGTACTCTCAATGTCTCACATGTCCTCTCAATGCCTCACCTGTACACTCCGAGACTCACCTGTACTGTTAGTGGCTCTCCTGTACTGTCAGTGTCTCAACTCTACTCTCAGTGTCACACCTGTACTCTCAGAGCCTCACCTGTTCTCTCAGAGCCTCACCTGTACTCTCAGTGCCTCACCTGTACACTCAGTGCCTCACATGTACTCTCACTGCATCAACTGTACTCTCAGTGCCTCACTTATAGTCTCAGAGCCTCACCTGTACTCTCACTGTCTCACCTTTACTCTCACTATCTCAGCTGTACTCTCAGAGCCTCACCTGCATTCTCAGTGCTTCACCTGTACTCTCAGTTTCTCACCTCTACTCTCAGTGTCTCACTTATACTCTCAGACCTTACCTGTTCTGTCAGAGCCTCACCTGTACTTTCAGTGCCTCAGCTGTACTCTCACTGCTTCACCTGTATTCTCAGAGCCTCACCTGTACTCTCAGTGCCTCGCCTGTCCTCTCATTGCTTCCCCTGTACTCCCAGTGCCTCACCTGTACTCTCAGTGCCTCACCTGTACTCTCACAGCTTCACCTGCACTCTCAGAGCCTCACCTTTACTCTCAGTGCCTCACCTGTATGCTCAGTGCTGCACCTGTACTCTCAGTGTCTCACCTGTCCTCTCATTGCCTCAACTGTACTCTCAGTGGCTCACCTGTACTCTCAGTGTCTCACCTGTACACTCGGTGTCTCACTTGTATTCTCACTGCCTCATCAATACTCTCAGTGTCTCTCTTGTACTCTCACTGCCTCATCTGTACTCTCAGTGCTTCATCTGCATCCTCAGTGCCTCACCTGTACTCTCACTGCATCAACTTTACTCTCAGTGCCTCACTTTTACTCTCAGAGCCTCACCTGTACTCTCACTGACTCAGCTTTACTCTCAGTATCTCACCTGTACTCTCAGAGCCTCACCTGCATTCTCAGTGCCTCACCTGTACTCTCAGTGTCTCAGCTCTACTCTCAGTTTCACACTTTTACTCTCAGAACCTCACCTGTACTCTCAGAGCTTCACCTGTACTCTCAGAGCCTCACCTGTACTCTCAGTGCCTCACCTTTACTCTCATTGCTTCCCCTGTACTTTCAGTGCCTCACCTGTACTCTCAGTGCCTCAAATGTACTCTCAGTGCCTCACCTGTACTCTCACAGCTTCACGTGTACTCTCAGTGCCTCACCTGTACTCTCAGTGCCTCACCTGCACTCCACTGCCTCATCTGTTCTCTCACTGCCTCACCTGTACTCTCAGTGCCTCACCTGTACTCTCACAGCTTCAGCTGTGCTCTCAGTGCCTCACCTGTACTCTCAGTGCCTCACCTGTACTCCACTGCCTCACCTGTACTCTCACTGCCTCACCTGTACTCTCAGTGCCTCACCTGTACTCCACCTTTACTCTCAGTGCCTCACCTGTACTCTCTGTGCCTCACCTGTTCTCTCACTGCCTCACCTGTACTCTCAGTGCCTCACCTGTACTCCCACTGCCTCACATGTGCTCTCAGTGCCTCACCTGTACTCTCAGAGCATCACCTGTTCCCTCAGAGCCTCACCTGTACTCTCAGTGCCTCACCTGTACTTTCTGTGCATCACCTGTTCTCTCACTGCCTCACCTGTACTCTCATTGCCTCACCTGTACTCTCACTGCCTCACCTGACTCTCAGTGCCTCATCTGTACCCTCAGAGCCTCACCTGTACTCTCAGAGCATCACCTGTACTCACAGAGCCTCACCTGTACTCTCAATGCCTCACATGTCCTCTCAATGCCTCACCTGTACTCTCAGAGAATCACCTTTACTCTTAGTGGCTCTCCTGTACTGTCAGGGTCTCAACTCTACTCTCAGTGTCTCACCTGTACTCTCAGAGACTCACCTGTTCCCTCAGAGCCTCACCTGTACTCTCAGTGCCTCACCTGTACTCTCAGAGCCTCACCTGTACTCTCAATGCCTCACATGTCCTCTCAACGCCTCACCTGTACTCTCAGAGACTCACCTGTACTCTTAGTGGCTCTCCTGTACTGTCAGTGTCTCAACTCTACTCTCAGTGTCTCACCTGTACTCTCAGAGCCTCACCTGTTCCCTCAGAGCCTGACCTGTACTCTCACTGCCTCACCTGTACTCTCTGAGCATCACATGTACTCTCAGTACCTCACCTGTACTCTCAGAGCCTCACCTGTACTCTCAGTGCCTCACCTGTACACTCAGTGCCTCACAATTACTCTCAGTGCATTACCTTTACTCTCACTGCCTCACCTGTACTCTCAGTACCTCATCTGTACTCTCATTGCATCAACTTTAATCTCAGTGCCTCACTATTACTCTCAGAGCCTTACCTGTACTCTCACAGACTCACCTGTACTCTCAGTATCTCACCTCTACTCTCAGAGCCTCACCTGCATTCTCAGTGCTTCACCTGTACTCTCAGTGTCTCACCTCTACTCTCAGTGTCTCACTTTTACTCTCAGAGCCTCACTTATACTCTCAGAGCCTCACCTGTACTCTCAGTGCCTTACCTGTACTCTCACTGCTTCACCTTCATTCTCAGAGCCTCACCTGTACTCTCAGTGCCTCACCTGTATGCTCAGTGCTGCACCAGTACTCTCAGTGTCTCACCTGTACTCTCACTGATTCACGTGTACTCTCAGTATATCACCTGTGCTCTCAGAGCCTCACCTGCATTCTCAGTGCCTCACCTGTACACTCAGTGTCTCACCTCTACTCTCATTTTCTCACTTTTACTCTCAGAACCTCACCTGTCCTCTCAGAGCATCACCTGTACTCTCAGTGCCTCACCAGTACTCCCACTGCTTCACCTGTACTCTCAGAGCCTCACCTGTATTCTCAGTGCCTCACCTTTACTCTCATTGCTTCCCCTGTACTTTCAGTGCATCACCTGTACTCTCAGTGCCTCACCTGTACTCTCAGTGCATCACCTTTACTCTCACAGCTTCACCTGTACTCTCAGTGCCTCACCTGTACTCTCAGTGCCTCACCTGTACTCCACTGCCTCACCTGTTCTCTGACTGCCTCAGCTGTACTCTCAGAGTCTCACCTGTACTCTCACAGCTTCACCTGTACCCTCAGTGCCTCACCTGTACTCTCAGAGACTCACCTGTACTCTTAGTGGGTCTCCTGTACTGACAGAGTCTCAACTCTACTCTCAGTGTCTCACCTGCACTCTCAGAGACACACCTTTTCTCTCAGAGCCTCACCTGTACTCTCAGTGCCTCACCTTTACTCTCAGAGCCTCACCTGTACTCTCAGTGCCTCACCTGTACTCTCACTGCTTCACCTGCATTCTCAGAGCCTCACCTGTTCTCTCAGTGCCTCACCTGTATGCTCAGTGCTGCACCAGTACTCTCAGTGTCTCACCTGTACTCTCACTGATTCACGTGTACTCTCAGTATATCACCTGTACTCTCAGAGCCTCACCTGCATTCTCAGTGCCTCACCTGTACACTCAGTGTCTCACCTCTACTCTCAGTTTCTCACTTCTACTCTCAGAACCTCACCTCTCCTCTCAGAGCATCACCTCTACTCTCAGTGCCTCACCAGTACTCCCACTGCCTCATCTGTACTCTCAGAGCCTCACCATTATTCTCAGTGCCTCACCTTTACTCTCATTGCTTCCCCTGTACTCTCAGTGCATCACCTGTACTCTCACAGCTTCACCTGCACTCTCAGTGCCTTAGCTGTACTCTCAGTGCCTCACCTGTACTCCACTGCCTCACCTGTTCTCTGACTGCCTCACCTGTACTCTCAGAGCCTCACCTGTACTCTCACAGCTTCACCTGTACTCTCAGTGCCTCACCTGTACTCTCAGAGACTCAGCTGTACTCTTAGTGGCTCTCCTGTACTGACAGTGTCTCAACTCTACCCTCAGTGTCTCACCTGCACTCTCAGAGACTCACCTGTTCTCTCAGAGCCTCACCTGTACTCTCAGTTCCTCACCTGTACTCTCAGAGCCTCACCTGTACTCTCAATGACTCACAATTCCTCTCAATGCCTCACCAGTACTCTCAGTGCCTGACCTGTACACTCAGTGCCTCACAATTACTCTCAGTTCATTACCTGTACTCTCACTGCCTCACCTGTACTCTCAGTACCTCACCTGTACTCTCACTGCATCAACTGTACTCTCAGTGCCTCACTTTTACTCTCTGAGCCTCACCTATACTCTCACAGACTCACCTGTACTCTCAGTATCTCACCTGTACTCTCAGAGCCTCACCTGTACTCTCACTGCTTCACCTGTATTGTCAGAGCCTCACCTGTACTCTCAGTGCCTCATCTGTATGCTCAGTGCTGCACCTGTACTCTTAGTGTCTCACCTGTACTCTCAGTGCCTCACCTGTACTCTCAGTGCCTCACCTGTACTCTCAGTGCCTCACCTGTACTCCACTGCCTCACCTGTTCTCACACTGCCTCACCTGTACTCTCAGAGCCTCACCTGTAGTCTCACAGCTTCACCTGTACTCTCAGTGCGTCACCTGTACTCTCAGTGCCTCACGTGTACTCCACTGCCTCGCCTGTTCTCTCACTGCCTCACCTGTACTCTCACTGCCTCACCTGTACTCTCAGAGCCTCACCTGTACTCCACTGCCTCATCTATTCTCTCACTGCCTCACATGTACTCTCAGTGCCTCACCTGTACTCTCTCTGCATCACCTGTTCTCTCACTGCCTCACCTGTATTCTCAGTGCCACACCTGTACTCTCACTGCCTCACCTGTACTCTCAGACCCTCACCTGTACCCTCAGACCCTCACCTGTACTCTCAATGCCTCACATGTCCTCTCAATGCCTCACCTGTACTCTCAGAGCCTCACCTGTACTCTCAATGCCTCACATGTCCTCTCAATGCCTCACCTGTAATCTCAGAGACTCACCTGTACTCTTAGTGGCTCTCCTGTACTGTCAGTGTCTCAACTCTACTCTCAGTGTCTCACCTGTACTCTCAGAGCCTCACCTGTTCCCTCAGAGCCTCACCTGTACTCTCACTGCCTCACCTGTACTCTCTGAGCAACACATGCACTCTCAGTACCTCACCTGTACTCTCAGAGCCTCACCTGTACTCTCACAGACTCACCTGTACACTCAGTGTCTCACAATTACTCTCAGTGCATTACCTGTACTCTCACTGCCTCACCTGTACTCTCAGTACCTCACCTGTACTCTCACTGCAGCAACTGTACTCTCAGTGCCTCACTATTAATCTCAGAGCCTTACCTTTACTCTCACAGACTCACCTGTACTCTCAGTATCTCACTTCTACTCTCAGAGCCTCACCTGCATTCTCAGTGCTTCACCTGTACTCTCAGTGTATCACCTCTACTCTCAGTGTCTCACTTTTACTCTCAGAGCCTCACTTATACTCTCAGAGCCTCACCTGTACTCTCAGTGCCTCACCTGTACACTCACTGCTTCACCTGCATTCTCAGAGCCTCACCTGTACTCTCAGTGCCTCACCTGTATGCTCAGTGCTGCACCAGTACTCTCAGTGTCTCACCTGTACTCTCACTGATTCACGTGTACTCTCAGTATATCACCTGTACTCTCAGATCCTCACCTGCATTCTCAGTGCCTCACCTGTACACTCAGTGTCTCACCTCTACTCTCAGTTTCTCACTTTTACTCTCAGAACCTCAGCTGTCCTCTCAGAGCATCACCTGTACTCTCAGTGCCTCACCAGTATTCCCACTGCTTCACCTGTACTCTCAGAGCCTCACCTGTATTCTCAGTGCCTCACCTTTACTCTCATTGCTTCCCCTGTACTTTCAGTGCCTCTCCTGTACTCTCAGTGCCTCACCTGTACTCTCAGTGCATCACCTGTACTCTCACAGCTTCACCTGTACTCTCAGTGCCTCACCTGTACTCTCAGAGACTCACCTGTGCTTTTAGTGGTTCTCCTGTACTGTCCGTGTCTCAACTCTACTCTCAGTGACTCACCTGTACTCTCAGAGCCTCACCTGTTCTCTCAGAGCCTCACCTGTACTCTCACTGCCTCGCCTGTACTCTCTGAGCATCACATGTGCTCTCAGTGCATTACCTGTACTCTCACTGCCTCACCTGTACTCTCAGTACCTCACCTGTACTCTCACTGCATCAACTGTACTCTCAGTGCCTCACTTTTACTCTCTGAGCCTCATCTATACTCTCACAGACTCACCTGTACTCTCAGTATCTCACCTGTACTCTCAGAGCCTCACCTGTACTCTCACTGCTTCACCTGTATTGTCAGAGCCTCACCTGTACTCTCAGTGCCTCATCTGTATGCTCAGTGCTGCAGCTGTACTCTCAGTGTCTCACCTGTACTCTCAGTGCCTCAACTGTACTCTCAGTGCCTCACCTGTACTCTCAGTGCCTCACCTGTACTCCATTGCCTCACCTGTTCTCTCGCTGCCTCACCTGTACTCTCAGAGCCTCACCTGTAGTCTCACAGCTTCACCTGTACTCTCAGTGCCTCACCTGTACTCTCAGTGCCTCACGTGTACTCCACTGCCTCACCTGTTCTCTCACTGCCTCACCTGTACTCTCACTGCCTCACCTGTACTCTCAGTGCCTCACCTGTACTCCACTGCCTCACCTGTTCTCTCACTGCCTCACATGTACTCTCAGTGCCTCACCTGTACTCTCTGTGCATCACCTGTTCTCTCACTGCCTCACCTGTATTCTCAGTGCCTCACCTTTACTCTCACTGCCTCACCTGTACTCTCAGACACTCACCTGTACCCTCAGAACCTCACCTGTACTCTCAATGCCTCACATGTCCTCTCAATGCCTCACCTGTACTCTCAGAGCCTCACCTGTACTCTCAATGACTCACATGTCCTCTCAATGCCTCACCTGTACTCTCAGAGACTCACATGTACTCTTAGTGGCGCTCCTGTACTGTCAGTGTCTCAACTCTACTCTCAGTGTCTCACCTGTACTCTCAGAGACTCACCTGTTCTCTCAGAGCCTCACCTGTACTCTCAGTGCCTCACCTGTACTCTCAGAGCCTCACCTGTACTCTCAATGCCTCACATGTCCACGCAATGCCTCTCCTGTACTCTCAGAGACTCACCTGTACCCTTAGTGGCTCTCCTTTACTGTCATTGTCTCAACTCTACTGTCAGTGTCTCACCTGTACTCTCAGAGCCTCACCTGTTCTCTCAGAGCCTCACCTGTACTCTCACTGCCTCACCTGTACTCTCTGAGCATCACATGTACTCTCAGTGCCTCACCTGTACTCTCAGAGCCTCAACTGTACTCATAGATCCTCACCTGTACTCTCAATGCCTCACCTGTACACTCCGAGACTCACATGTACTCTCACTGCATCAACTGCACTCTCAGTGCCTCACTTTTAGTCTCAGAGCCTCACCTGTACTCTCACTGCCTCACCTTTACTCTCAGTATCTCAGCTGTACTCTCAGAGCCTCACCTGCATTCTCAGTGCTTCACCTGTACTCTCAGTTTCTCACCTCTACTCTCAGTGTCTCACTTTTACTCTCAGACCTTACCTGTTCTGTCAGAGCCTCACCTGTACTCTCAGTGCCTCAGCTGTACTCTCACTGCTTCACCTGTATTCTCAGAGCCTCACCTGTACTCTCAGTGCCTCGCCTGTCCTCTCATTGCTTCCCCCAACTCCCAGTGCCTCACCTGTATTCTCAGTGCCTCACCTGTACTCTCACAGCTTCACCTGTACTCTCAGAGCCTCACCTTTACTCTCAGTGCCTCACCTCTATGCTCAGTGCTGCACCTGTACTCTCAGTGTCTCACCTGCCCTCTCATTGCCTCACCTGTACTCTCAGTGGCTCACCTGTACTCCCAGTGTCTCACCTGTACTCTCAGTGTCTCACTTTTACTTTCACTGCCTCATCAATACTCTCAGTGTCTCTCTTGTACTCTCACTGCCTCACCTGTACTCTCAGTGCTTCATCTGCATCCTCAGTGCCTCACCTGCACTCTCAGTACCTCACCTGTACTCTCACTGCATCAACTGTACTCTCAGTGCCTCACTTTTACTCTCAGAGCCTCACCTGTTCTCTCACTGACTCACCTTTACTCTCAGTATCTCACCTGTACTCTCAGAGCCTCACCTCCATTCTCAGTGCCTCACCTGTACTCTCAGTGTCTCAGCTCTACTCTCAGTTTCTCACTTTTACTCTCAGAACATCACCTGTACTCTCAGGGCTTCACCTGTACTCTCAGTGCCTCACCTGTACTCCCACTGCTTCACCTGTACTCTCAGAGCCTCACCTGTACTCTCAGTGCCTCACCTATACTCTCATTGCTTCCCCTGTACTTTCAGTGCCTCACCTGTACTCTCAGTGCCTCAAATGTACTCTCAGTGCCTCACCTGTACTCTCACAGCTTCACATGTACTCTCAGTACATCACCTGTACTCTCAGTGCCTCACCTGCACTCCACTGCCTCACCTGTTCTCTCACTGCCTCACCTGTACTCTCAGTGCCTCACCTGTACTCTCACAGCTTCAGCTGTACTCTCAGTGCCTCACCTGTACTCTCAGTGCCTCACCTGTACTCCACTGCCTCACCTGTACTCTCACTGCCTCACCTGTACTCTCAGTGCCTCACCTGTACTCCACTGCCTCACCTGTTCTCTCACTGCCTCACCTTTACTCTCAGTGCCTCACCTGTACTCTCTGTGCCTCACCTGTTCTCTCACTGCCTCACCTGTACTCTCAGTGCCTCACCTGTACTCTCACTGCCTCACCTGACTCTCAGTGCCTCACCTTTACCCTCAGAGCCTCACCTGTACTCTCAGAGCATCACCTGTACTCACAGAGCCTCACCTGTACTCTCAATGCCTCACATGTCCTCTCAATGCCTCACCTGTACTCTCAGAGACTCACATGTACTCTTAGTGGCTCTCCTGTACTGTCAGTGTCTCAACTCTACTCTCAGTGTCTCACCTGTACTCTCAGAGACTCACCTGTTCTCTCAGAGCCTCACCTGTACTCTCAGTGCCTCACCTTTACTCTCAGAGCCTCACCTCTACTCTCAATGCCTCACATGTCCTCTCAATGCCTCACCTGTACTCTCAGAGACTCACCTGTACTCTTAGTGGCTCTCCTGTACTGTCAGTGTCTCAACTCTACACTCAGTGTCTCACCTGTACTCTCAGAGCCTCTCCTGTTCTCTCAGAGACTCATCTGTACTCTCACTGCCTCACCTGTACTCTCTGAACATAACATGTACTCTCAGTGCCTGACCGGTACTCTCCCAGCCTCACCTGTACTCATAGAGCCTCACCTGTACTCTCAGTTCCTCACCTGTACACTCAGTGCCTCACAATTACTCTCAGTGCATTACCTGTACTCTCACTGCATCAACTGTACTCTCAGTGCCTCACTTTTACTCTCAGAGCCTTTCCTGTACTCTCACAGACTCACCTGTACTCTCAGTATCTCACCTCTACTCTCAGAGCCTCACCTGCATTCTCAGTGCTTCACCTGTACTCTCAGTGTCTCACCTCTACTCTCAGTGTCTCACTTTTACTCTCAGAGCCTCACTTGTACTCTCAGAGCCTCACCTGTACTCTCCGTGCCTCAGCTGTACTCTCACTGCTTCACCTGCATTCTCAGAGCCTCACCTGTTCTCTCAGTGCCTCACCTGTATGCTCAGTGCTGCACCTGTACTCTCAGTGTCTCACCTGTACTCTCACTGACACACGTGTACTCTCAGTATATCACCTGTACTCTCAGAGCCTCACCTGCATTCGCAGTGCCTCACCTGTACACTCAGTGTCTCACCTCTACTCTCAGTTTCTCACTTTTTCTCTCAGGACCTCACTTGTCCTCTCAGAGCATCACCTGTACTCTCAGTGCCTCACCAGTACTTCCACTGCTTCACCTGTACTCTCAGAGCCTCACCTGTATTCTCAATGCCTCACCTTTACTCTCATTGCTTCCCCTGTACTTTCAGTGCCTCAACTGTACTCTCAGTGCCTCACCTGTACTCTCAGTGCCTCACCTGTACTCTCACAGCTTCACCTGTACTCTCAGTGCCTCACCTGTACTCTCAGTGCCTCACCTGTACTCCACTGCCACACCTGTTCTCTGACTGCCTCACCTGTACTCTCAAAGACTCACCTGTACCCTTAGTGGCTCTCCTGTACTGTCAGTGTCTCAACTCTACTCTCAGTGTCTCACCTGTACTCTCATAGACTCACCTGTTCTCTCAGAGCCTCACCTGTACTCTCAGTGCCTCACCTGTACTCTCAGAGCCTCACCTGTACTCTCAATGCCTCACATGTCCTCTCAATGCCTCACCTGTACTCTCAGAGACTCACCTGTACTCCTGGTGGCTCTCCTGTACTGTCAGTGTCTCAACTCTACTCTCAGTGACTCACCTGTACTCTCAGAGCCTCACCTGTTCTCTCAGAGCCTCATCTGTACTCTCACTGCCTCACCTGCACTCTCTGAGACTCACATGTACTCTCAGTGCCTCACCTGTACTCTCAGAGACTCACCTGTACTCATAGAGCCTCACCTGTACTCTCAGTGCCTCACCTGTACACTCAGTGCCTCACAATTACTCTCAGTGCATTACCTGTACTCTGACTGCCTCACCTGTACTCTCAGGAGCTCACCTGTACTCTCACTGCATCAACAGTACTCTCAGTGCCTCACTTTTACTCTCTGAGCCTCACCTATACTCTCACAGACTCACCTGTACTCTCAGTATCTCACCTGTACTCTCAGAGCCTCACCTGTACTCTCACTGCTTCACCTGTATTGTCAGAGCCTCACCTGTACTCTCAGTGCCTCATCTGTATGCTCAGTGCTGCACCTGTACTCTCAGTGTCTCACCTGTACTCTCAGTGCCTCACCTGTACTCTCAGTGCATCACCTGTACTCTCACAGCTTCACCTGTATTCTCAGTGCCTCACCTGTACACTCGGTGCCTCACCTGTACTCCACTGCCTCACCTGTTCTCTCACTGCCTCACTTGTACTCTCAGAGCCTCACCTGTAGTCTCACATCTTCACCTGTACTTTCAGTGCCTCACCTGTACTCTCAGTGCCTCACCTGTACTCCCTCTGCCTCACCTGTACTCTCAGTGCCTCACCTGTACTCCCTCTGCCTCACCTGTACTCTCAGTGCCTCACCTGTACTCCCTCTGCCTCACCTGTACTCTCAGTGCCTCAGCTGTACTCTCATTGCCTCACCTGTACTCTCAGAGCCGCACTTGTACTCTCAGTGACTCACCTTTACTCTCAATGACTCACCTGCACTCTCACTGCCTCTCCTGTACTCTCAATGCCTCATCTGCACTCTCACTGCCTCACCTGTACTCTCACTGCCTCACCTGTACTCTCACTGCCTCACCTGTACTCTCAGTGCATCGCCTGTACTCTCACTGCCTCACCTGTACTCTCACTGCCTCACCTGTACTCTCAGTGCCTCACCTGTACTCTCACTGCCTCACCTGCACTCTCAGTGCCTCACTTGTACTCTCACTACCTCACATGCATTCTCACTGCCTCACCTGTACTCTCAGTGCCTCACCTGTACTCCCGCTGCCTGAAATGTACTCTCAGTGCCTCACCTGTCCTCCGTCTGCCTCACCTGTACTCTCAGTGCCTCACCTGTACTCTCACTGCCTCACTTGTACTCTCACTGCCTCACCTGTACTCTCAGTGCCTCACCTTTACTCTCTGTGCCTCACCTGTACACTCAGTGCCTCACCTGTACTCCCTCTGCCTCACCTGTACTCTCAGTGCCTCACCTGTACTCCCTCTGCCTCACCTGTACTCTCAGTGCCTCACCTGTACTCCCTCTGCCTCACCTGTACTCTCAGTGCCTCAACTGCACTCTCACTGCCTCTCCTGTACTCTCAATGCCACATCTGCACTCTCACTGCCTCACCTGTACTCTCACTGGCTCTCCTGTACTCTCAGTGCCTCACCTGTACTCTTAGAGCTTCATATGTACTCTCACTGCCTCAGCTGTTCTCTCACTGCCTCACCTGTACCCTCAGTGCCTCACCTGTACTCTCAGTGCCTCACCTGTACTCTCAATGCCTCACCTGTACTCACAGTGACACACCTGTACTCTCAATGCCTCACCTCTACTCTCAATGCCTCACCTCTACTGTCAATGACTACCTCTACTCTCACTGCATCACCTGTACTCTCAGTAGCTCACCTGTACTCTCAGTGCCTCACCTGTAACCTCACTGCCTTAACTGTACTCTAAGAACTTCACCTGTACTCTCACCACTTCACCTGTACTCTCAGAGCCTCTCCTGTACTCTCAATGCATTCCCTGTACTCTCACTGCCTCACCTGTACTCTCACTGCCTCACCTGTTCTCTCATTGCCTCACTTGTACTCTCACTGCCTCCCCTGTGCCCTCAGTGCCTCTTCTGTAAGCTCACTACCTCACCTGCACTCTCAGTGGCTTACCTGTATGCTCAGAGCCTCACCTGTACGCTCAGTGCTTCACCTCTTCTCTCAGTGCCTCACCTATACTCTCACTGCCTCATCTGTACTCACAGTGCCTCACCTGCCCTCTCACTGCCTCTCCGGTACTCTCAGTGCTTCACCTCCACTCTCAGTGCCTCACCTGTACTCTCACTGCCTCACCTTTACTCTCAGAGACTCACCTGTACTCTCACAGCCTCACCTCTACTCTCAGAGCCTCACCTGTACTCTCAGTGCCTGTCCTGTACTCTCAGAGTCTCACGTGTACTCTCAGAGCTTCATCTGTACTCTCACTGCCTCACCTGTACTCTCACTGCCTCACCTGTAACCTCAGTGCCTCACCTGTACTCTCAGTGCCTCACCTGTACTCTCAATGCCTCACCTGTACTCACAGTGACACACCTGTACTCTCAGTGCCTCACCTCTACTCTCAATGCCTCACCTCTACTGTCAATGACTACCTCTACTCTCACTGCATCACCTGTTCTCTCAGTGCATCGCCTGTACTCTCACTGCCTCACCTGTACTCTCACTGCCTCACCTGTACTCTCAGTGCCTCACCTGTTCTCTCAGAGCCTCATCTGTTCTCTCAATGCCTCACCTGTACTCTCAGAGCCTCACCTGTACTCTCAGAGCCTCTCCTGTACTCTCAATGCCTCTCCTGTACTCTCAATGCCTCATCTGTACTCTCAGTGCCTCACCTGTACACACAGTGCACCACCTGTACTCTCAGAGCCTCACCTGCACTCCCAGTACCCCACCTGTACTCTCAGAGCCTCACCTGTACTCGCAATGCCTCAGCTGCAACCTCACTGCCTCGCCTGTACTCCCTGAAACACACCTGTACTCTCTGTGCCTCACCTGTACTTTCACTGCCTCATCTATACTCACAGAGCCTCACCTTTACTCTCAGAGCCTCGCATGTATTCTCAGTGCCTCACCTGTACTCTCAGAGCCTCCCCTGTACTCTCAATGCCTCTTCTGTGCTCTCAATGCCTCATCTGTACTCTCCCTGCCTCACCTGTACTCCCAGTACCTCACCTGTACTCTCCCTGCCTCACCTGTACACCCAGTATCTCACCTGCACTCTCAGTGCCTCACCAGTACTCTCAGTGCCTCACCTGTACACACATTGCACCACCTGTAATCTCAATGCCTCACCTGTACTCACAGCGACACACCTGTACTCTCAGTGCCTCACCTCTACTCTCAATGCCTCACCTCTAATGTCAAAGACTACCTCTACTCTCACTGCATCACCTCTACTCACAGTAGCTCACCTGTATGCTCAGAGCCTCACATGTACTCTCAGTTCCCCACCTGTACTCTCAGTGCCTCACGTGTACTATCTGTGCCTCATCTGTACCCTCAATATCTCACCTGTACTCACAGTGACACACCTGTACTCTCAGTGCCTCACCTCTACTCTCAATGCCTCACTCTACTGTCAATGACTACCTCTACTCTCACTGCATCACCTGTACTCTCAGTGCCTCAGCTGGAATCTCAGTGCCTCACCTGTACTCTCAGTTCCTCACCTCTACTATCTGTGCCTCACCTCTACACTCACTGCCTCACCTGTACTCTCAGAGCCTCACCTGTACTCCCTCTGCATCACCTCTGCTCTCAGTGCCTCACCTGTACTCCCTCTGCCTCACCTGTACTCTCAGTACCTCACCTGTACTCTCAATGCCTCACCTGTACTTGTTGTGCTTCAGCTGCAACCTCACTGCCTCACCTGTAATCTCCAAACCTCACCTGTACTCTCTGTGCCTCACCTGTAACCTAACTGCCTTAACGGTACTCTAAGAACTTCACCTGTACTCTCACCACTTCACCTGTACTCTCAGAGCCTCTCCTGTACTCTCAATGCATCCCCTGTACTCTCACTGCCTCACCTGTACTCTCACTGCCTCACCTGTTCTCTCATTGCCTCACTTGTACTCTCACTGCCTCCCCTGTGCCCTCGGTGCCTCTTCTGTAAGCTCACTGCCTCACCTGCACTCTCAGTGGCTTACCTGTATGCTCAGAGCCTCACCTGTACGCTCAGTGCTTCACCTCTTCTCTCAGTGCCTCACCTATACTCTCACTGCCTCACCTGTACTCACAGTGCCTCACCTGTACTCTCACTGCCTCTCTGGTACTCTCAGTGCTTCACCTCCACTCTCAGTGCCTCACCTTTACTCTCAGAGACTCACCTGTACTCTCACAGCCTCACCTGTACTCTCAGAGCCTCACCTGTACTCTCAGTGCCTCTCCTGTACTCTCAGAGCCTCACGTGTACTCTCAGAGCGTCATCTGTACTCTCACTGCCTCACCTGTACACTCACTGCCTCACCTGTAACCTCAGTGCCTCACCTGTACTCTCAATGCCTCACCTGTACTCACAGTGACACACCTGTACTCTCAGTGCCTCACCGATACTCTCAATGCCTCACCTCTACTGTCAATGACTACCTCTACTCTCACTGCATCACCTGTACTCTCAGTAGCTCACCTGTACTCTCAGTGCCTCACCTGTTCTCTCAGTGCATCACCTGTACTCTCAGTGCCTCACATGTACTATCTTTGCCTCACCTGTATCCTCAATATCTCACCTGTACTCACAGCGACACACCTGTACTCTCATTGCCTCACATGTACTCTCAGTGCCTCACCTGTACTCTCAGTGCCTCACCTGAACTCTCATTGCCTCACCTGTACACTCACTGCCTCACCTGCACACTCAGAGCCTCAACTCTACTCACTCTGCCTCACCTGTGCTCTCAGTTCCTCACCTGTACTCTCAGTGCCTCACCTGTACTCTCAGTGCCTCACCTGTACTCTCAGTGCCTCGCCTCTACTATCTGTGCCTCACCTGTACACTCACTGCCTCACCTGTACTCTCAGAGCCTCAACTCTACTCACTCTGCCTCACCTGTACTCTCAGTGCCTCACCTGTACTCTCAGTGCCTCACATGTACTATCTGTGCCTCACCTGTACCCTCAATATCTCAGCTGTACTCACAGCAACACACCTGTACTCTCAGTGCCTCACCTGCACTCTCAGTGCTTCACCTGTACTCTCAGTGCCTCACCTCTACTATCTGTACCTCACCTATACCCTCACTGCCTCACCTGTACTCTCAGTGCCTCACCTTTATGCTCAGTGCCTCACCTGAATTCTCAGTGCCTCAAAGGTTTTCTCAGAGCCACACCTGTACTCTGAAAGCCTCACCTGTACTCTCAGTGCCACACCTTTACTCTCGGAGCCTCACCTATTCTCTCAGTGCCTCACCTGTACTCTTAGTGCCTCATCTGTACTCTCAGTGCCTCACCTCTACTCTCAATGCCTCACCTATACACTCCGTGCCTCAACTGTTCTCTCATAGTCTCGTCTGTACTCTCAGAGCCTCACCTCTACCCTCAGTGCCTCACCGGTACTCTCAGTGCCTCACCTGTACTCTCAGTGCATCACCTGTACTTTCACTACCTCCTTTGTACTCTCAATGCCTCACCTGTACTCTCACTGCCTCACCTGTACTCTCACTGCCCCATCTCTACTCTCACTACTTCCCCTGTACTCTCACTGCCTCACCTGCACTCTCAGAGCATCACCTGTGCTCTCAGTGCATCTCCTGTACTCTCAGTGCCTCACCTGTACTGTCAGAGACTCACCAGTACTCTCAATGCCTCACTTGTACACTCAGTGCCTCACCTGTACTCTCAGAGCCGCACTTTTACTCTCAGTGACTCACCTTTACTCTCAGTGACTCACGTGCACTCTCACTGCCTCTCCTGTACTCTCAATGCCTCATCTGCACTCTCACTGCCTCACCTGTACTCTCACTGGCTCTCCTGTACTCTCAGTGCCTCACCCGTTCTCTCACTGCTTCACCTGTACTCTCACTGCCTCACCTGTATGCTCCGTGCCTCACCTGTACTCTCACTGCCTCACCTGCACTCTCACTGCCTCACCTGTACTCTCAGTGCCTCACCTGTACTCTCAATGCCTCACCTGCACTCTCAGTGCCTCACCTGTACTCTCACTGCATCACCTGCATTCTCACTGCCTCACCTGTACTCTCAGTGCCTCAACTGCACCCCCACTGCCTCACTTGTACTATTTGTGCCTCACCTGAACACTCAATGCCTCACCTCTACTCTCAGAGCGTCACCTGTACTCCCTCTGCCTCAGCTGTGCTCTCAGTGCCTCACCTTTACTCTCAGAGACTCACCTGTACTCCCTTTGCCTCACCTGTACTCTCAGTGCCTCACCTGCACTCTCACTGCCTCACCTGTACTATTTGTGCTTCACCTGAACATTCAATGCCTCACCTGTACGCTCAGAGCCTCACCTGTACTCCCCCTGCCTCACCTGTACTCTCACTGCCTCACCTGTACTCTCACTGCCTCACCTGTTCTCTCATTGCCTCACTTGTACTCTCACTGCCTCCCCTGTGCCCTCAGTGCCTCTTCTGTAAGCTCACTACCTCACCTGCACTCTCAGTGGCTTACCTGTATGCTCAGAGCCTCACCTGTACGCTCAGTGCTTCACCTCTTCTCTCAGTGCCTCACCTATACTCTCACTGCCTCATCTGTACTCACAGTGCCTCACCTGCCCTCTCACTGCCTCTCCGGTACTCTCAGTGCTTCACCTCCACTCTCAGTGCCTCACCTGTACTCTCACTGCCTCACCTTTACTCTCAGAGACTCACCTGTACTCTCACAGCCTCACCTCTACTCTCAGAGCCTCACCTGTACTCTCAGTGCCTGTCCTGTACTCTCAGAGTCTCACGTGTACTCTCAGAGCTTCATCTGTACTCTCACTGCCTCACCTGTACTCTCACTGCCTCACCTGTAACCTCAGTGCCTCACCTGTACTCTCAGTGCCTCACCTGTACTCTCAATGCCTCACCTGTACTCACAGTGACACACCTGTACTCTCAGTGCCTCACCTCTACTCTCAATGCCTCACCTCTACTGTCAATGACTACCTCTACTCTCACTGCATCACCTGTTCTCTCAGTGCATCGCCTGTACTCTCACTGCCTCACCTGTACTCTCACTGCCTCACCTGTACTCTCAGTGCCTCACCTGTTCTCTCAGAGCCTCATCTGTTCTCTCAATGCCTCACCTGTACTCTCAGAGCCTCACCTGTACTCTCAGAGCCTCTCCTGTACTCTCAATGCCTCTCCTGTACTCTCAATGCCTCATCTGTACTCTCAGTGCCTCACCTGTACACACAGTGCACCACCTGTACTCTCAGAGCCTCACCTGCACTCCCAGTACCCCACCTGTACTCTCAGAGCCTCACCTGTACTCGCAATGCCTCAGCTGCAACCTCACTGCCTCGCCTGTACTCCCTGAAACACACCTGTACTCTCTGTGCCTCACCTGTACTTTCACTGCCTCATCTATACTCACAGAGCCTCACCTTTACTCTCAGAGCCTCGCATGTATTCTCAGTGCCTCACCTGTACTCTCAGAGCCTCCCCTGTACTCTCAATGCCTCTTCTGTGCTCTCAATGCCTCATCTGTACTCTCCCTGCCTCACCTGTACTCCCAGTACCTCACCTGTACTCTCCCTGCCTCACCTGTACACCCAGTATCTCACCTGCACTCTCAGTGCCTCACCAGTACTCTCAGTGCCTCACCTGTACACACATTGCACCACCTGTAATCTCAATGCCTCACCTGTACTCACAGCGACACACCTGTACTCTCAGTGCCTCACCTCTACTCTCAATGCCTCACCTCTAATGTCAAAGACTACCTCTACTCTCACTGCATCACCTCTACTCACAGTAGCTCACCTGTATGCTCAGAGCCTCACATGTACTCTCAGTTCCCCACCTGTACTCTCAGTGCCTCACGTGTACTATCTGTGCCTCATCTGTACCCTCAATATCTCACCTGTACTCACAGTGACACACCTGTACTCTCAGTGCCTCACCTCTACTCTCAATGCCTCACTCTACTGTCAATGACTACCTCTACTCTCACTGCATCACCTGTACTCTCAGTGCCTCAGCTGGAATCTCAGTGCCTCACCTGTACTCTCAGTTCCTCACCTCTACTATCTGTGCCTCACCTCTACACTCACTGCCTCACCTGTACTCTCAGAGCCTCACCTGTACTCCCTCTGCATCACCTCTGCTCTCAGTGCCTCACCTGTACTCCCTCTGCCTCACCTGTACTCTCAGTACCTCACCTGTACTCTCAATGCCTCACCTGTACTTGTTGTGCTTCAGCTGCAACCTCACTGCCTCACCTGTAATCTCCAAACCTCACCTGTACTCTCTGTGCCTCACCTGTAACCTAACTGCCTTAACGGTACTCTAAGAACTTCACCTGTACTCTCACCACTTCACCTGTACTCTCAGAGCCTCTCCTGTACTCTCAATGCATCCCCTGTACTCTCACTGCCTCACCTGTACTCTCACTGCCTCACATGTTCTCTCATTGCCTCACTTGTACTCTCACTGCCTCCCCTGTGCCCTCGGTGCCTCTTCTGTAAGCTCACTGCCTCACCTGCACTCTCAGTG
The DNA here is from genome assembly GCF_052327205.1 of Somniosus microcephalus. Classification (NCBI taxonomy): domain Eukaryota; kingdom Metazoa; phylum Chordata; class Chondrichthyes; order Squaliformes; family Somniosidae; genus Somniosus; species Somniosus microcephalus. The sequence goes on along the minus strand of NC_140989.1, from coordinate 229,880,549 downwards.
GCTTACCTGTATGCTCAGAGCCTCACCTGTACGCTCAGTGCTTCACCTCTTCTCTCAGTGCCTCACCTATACTCTCACTGCCTCATCTGTACTCACAGTGCCTCACCTGTACTCTCACTGCCTCTCTGGTACTCTCAGTGCTTCACCTCCACTCTCAGTGCCTCACCTTTACTCTCAGAGACTCACCTGTACTCTCACAGCCTCACCTGTACTCTCAGAGCCTCACCTGTACTCTCAGTGCCTCTCCTGTACTCTCAGAGCCTCACGTGTACTCTCAGAGCGTCATCTGTACTCTCACTGCCTCACCTGTACACTCACTGCCTCACCTGTAACCTCAGTGCCTCACCTGTACTCTCAATGCCTCACCTGTACTCACAGTGACACACCTGTACTCTCAGTGCCTCACCGATACTCTCAATGCCTCACCTCTACTGTCAATGACTACCTCTACTCTCACTGCATCACCTGTACTCTCAGTAGCTCACCTGTACTCTCAGTGCCTCACCTGTTCTCTCAGTGCATCACCTGTACTCTCAGTGCCTCACATGTACTATCTTTGCCTCACCTGTATCCTCAATATCTCACCTGTACTCACAGCGACACACCTGTACTCTCATTGCCTCACATGTACTCTCAGTGCCTCACCTGTACTCTCAGTGCCTCACCTGAACTCTCATTGCCTCACCTGTACACTCACTGCCTCACCTGCACACTCAGAGCCTCAACTCTACTCACTCTGCCTCACCTGTGCTCTCAGTTCCTCACCTGTACTCTCAGTGCCTCACCTGTACTCTCAGTGCCTCACCTGTACTCTCAGTGCCTCGCCTCTACTATCTGTGCCTCACCTGTACACTCACTGCCTCACCTGTACTCTCAGAGCCTCAACTCTACTCACTCTGCCTCACCTGTACTCTCAGTGCCTCACCTGTACTCTCAGTGCCTCACATGTACTATCTGTGCCTCACCTGTACCCTCAATATCTCAGCTGTACTCACAGCAACACACCTGTACTCTCAGTGCCTCACCTGTACTCTCAGTGCTTCACCTGTACTCTCAGTGCCTCACCTCTACTATCTGTACCTCACCTATACCCTCACTGCCTCACCTGTACTCTCAGTGCCTCACCTTTATGCTCAGTGCCTCACCTGAATTCTCAGTGCCTCAAAGGTTTTCTCAGAGCCACACCTGTACTCTGAAAGCCTCACCTGTACTCTCAGTGCCACACCTTTACTCTCGGAGCCTCACCTATTCTCTCAGTGCCTCACCTGTACTCTTAGTGCCTCATCTGTACTCTCAGTGCCTCACCTCTACTCTCAATGCCTCACCTATACACTCCGTGCCTCAACTGTTCTCTCATAGTCTCATCTGTACTCTCAGAGCCTCACCTCTACCCTCAGTGCCTCACCGGTACTCTCAGTGCCTCACCTGTACTCTCAGTGCATCACCTGTACTTTCACTACCTCCTTTGTACTCTCAATGCCTCACCTGTACTCTCACTGCCTCACCTGTACTCTCACTGCCCCATCTCTACTCTCACTACCTCCCCTGTACTCTCACTGCCTCACCTGCACTCTCAGAGCATCACCTGTGCTCTCAGTGCATCTCCTGTACTCTCAGTGCCTCACCTGTACTGTCAGAGACTCACCTGTACTCTCAATGCCTCACTTGTACACTCAGTGCCTCACCTGTACTCTCAGAGCCGCACTTTTACTCTCAGTGACTCACCTTTACTCTCAGTGACTCACGTGCACTCTCACTGCCTCTCCTGTACTCTCAATGCCTCATCTGCACTCTCACTGCCTCACCTGTACTCTCACTGGCTCTCCTGTATGCTCCGTGCCTCACCTGTACTCTCACTGCCTCACCTGCACTCTCACTGCCTCACCTGTACTCTCAGTGCCTCACCTGTACTCTCAATGCCTCACCTGCACTCTCAGTGCCTCACCTGTACTCTCACTGCATCACCTGCATTCTCACTGCCTCACCTGTACTCTCAGTGCCTCAACTGCACCCCCACTGCCTCACTTGTACTATTTGTGCCTCACCTGAACACTCAATGCCTCACCTCTACTCTCAGAGCGTCACCTGTACTCCCTCTGCCTCAGCTGTGCTCTCAGTGCCTCACCTTTACTCTCAGAGACTCACCTGTACTCCCTTTGCCTCACCTGTACTCTCAGTGCCTCACCTGCACTCTCACTGCCTCACCTGTACTATTTGTGCTTCACCTGAACATTCAATGCCTCACCTGTACTCTCAGAGCCTCACCTGTACTCCCCCTGCCTCACCTGTACTCTCAGTGCCTCACCTGTACTCTCAATGCGTCGCCTGTACTCACAGTGCCTCAGCTGTAACCTCACTGCCTCGTCTGTACTCTCTGAACATCACCTATACTCTCTGTGCCTCACCTGTACTCTCAGTGCCTCACCTGTACTCTCAATGCCACAACTATACTCTCAGTGCCTCACCAGTACTCTCAGAGCCTCATCTGTATTCTCAGTGCCTCACCTGTACTCTCAGAGCCTCACCTGTGCTCTCAGTGCCTCGCTTGTACTCTCAGAGCCTCACCTGAACTCTCAGAGCCTCTCCTGTACTCTCAACGCCTCTCCTGTACTCTCAATGCCTCATCTGTACTCTCAGTGCCTCACCTGTACACACAGTGCACCACCTGTTCTCTCAGTGCCTCACCTGCTCTCCCAGTACCTCACCTTTACTCTCAGTGCCTCACCTGTACTCTCGCAGTCTCACCTGTACTCACAGTGCCTCACCTGTACTCTCATTGCCTCACCTGCACTCTCACTGCCTCTCCTGTACACTCAGTGCCTCACCTCTACTCTCAATGCCTCACCTGTACTCTCATTACCTCACCTGTACTCTCAATGCCTCACCTGTACTTGCAGTGCTTCAGCTGCAACCTCACTGCCTCACCTGTACTCTCCAAAACTCACCTGTACTCTCTGTGCCTCACCTGTAACCTCACTGCCTCAACTATACTCTCAGAACCTCACCTGTACTCTCACCACTTCACCTGTACTCTCAGAGCCTCTCCTGTACTCCCAATGCATCCCCTGTACTCTCACTGCCTCACCTGTACTCTCACTGCCTCACCTGTACTCTCATTGCCTCACTTGTACTCTCACTGCCTCCCCTGTGCCCTCAGTGCCTCTCCTGTAAGCTCACTGCTTCACCTGCGCTCTCAGTAGCTTACCTGTATGCTCAGAGACTCATCTGTACGCTCAGTGCCTCACCTCTACTCTCAGTACCTCACCTGTACTCTCACTGCCTCACCTGTACTCACAGTGCCTCACCTGTACTCTCACTGCCTCTCCAGTACTCTCAGTGCTTCACCTTCACTCTCAGTGCCTCACCTGTACCCTCACAGCCTCACCTGTACTCTCAGTGCCTCATCTGTACACTTACTGCCTCAGTTGTACACTCAGATCCTCACTTGTACTCCCTCTGCCTGATCTTTACGCTCAGTGCCTCACCTGTACTCTCACTGCCTCACCTGTACTCTCAGTGCTTTACCTGTAATCTCAGTGCCTCACCTGTACACATTCTACCGCCCACACTGTGCTCTCGGTTCCTCTCCTGTACTCTCAGTGCCTCACCTGCACTGTCACTGCCTCACCTGTACTCTCAGTGCCTCACCTGTACTCTCAGAGCCCCACCTGTACTGTCACTGCCTGACCTGTACTCTCACTGCCTCACCTGTACTCTCAGAAACCCACCTGTACTCTCACTGCCTCACCTGTATGCTCAGTGCCTCACCGGTACTCTCACTGCCTCACCTGCACTCTCACTGCCTCACCTGTACTCTCAGTGCCTCACCTGTACTCTCAATGCCTCACCTGCACTCTCAGTGCCTCACCTGTACTCTCACTGCATCACCTGCATTCTCACTGCCTCACCTGTACTCTCAGTGCCTCAACTGCACCCCCACTGCCTCACCTGTACTATTTGTGCCTCACCTGAACACTCAATGCCTCACCTCTACTCTCAGAGCGTCACCTGTACTCCCTCTGCCTCAGCTGTGCTCTCAGAGCCTCACCATTACTCTCAGAGCCTCACCTGTACTCCCTTTGCCTCACCTATACACTCAGTGCCTCACCTGCACTCTCACTGCCTCACCTGTACTATTTCTGCTTCACCTGAACACTCAATGCCTCACCTGTACTCTCAGAGCCTCACCTGTACTCCCCCTGCCTCACCTGTACTCTCAGTGCCTCACCTGTACTCTCAATGCCTCACCTGTACTCGCAGTGCCTCAGCTGTAACCTCACTGCCTCGTCTGTACTCTCCGAACATCAACTATACTCTCTGTGCCTCACCTGTACTCTCAGTGCCTCACCTGTACTCTCAATGCCACACCTATACACTCAGTGCCTCACCTGTACTCTCAGAGCCTCACCTGTATTCTCAGTGCCTCACCTGTACTCTCAGAGCCTCACCTGTACTCTCAGTCCCTCGCCTGTACTCTCAGAGCCTCACCTGTACTCTCAGAGCCTCTCCTGTACTCTCAATGCCTCTCCTGTACTCTCAATGCCTCATCTGTACTCTCAGTGCCTCACCTGTACACACAGTGCACCACCTGTTCTCTCAGTGCCTCACCTGCTCTCCCAGTACCTCACCTTTACTCTCAGTGCCTCACCTGTACTCTCGCAGCCTCACATGTACTCACAGTGCCTCACCTGTACTCTCATTGCCTCACCTGCACTCTCACTGCCTCTCCTGTACACTCATTGCCTCACCTGTACTCTCACTGCCTCTCCAGTACTCTCAGTGCTTCACCTCCACTCTCAGTGCCTCATCTGTACACTCACTGCCTCAGTTGTACACTCAGATCCTCACCTGTACTCCCTCTGCCTGATCTTTACGCTCAGTGCCTCACCTGTACTCTCACTGCCTCACCTGTACTCTCAGTGCCTCACCTGTACTCTCAGTGCCTCACCTATACTCTCAGTGCTTTACCTGTAATCTCAGTGCCTCACCTGTACACATACTACCGCCCACCCTGTGCTCTCGGTTCCTCTCCTGCACTCTCAGTGCCTCACCTGTACTGTCACTGCCTCACCTGTACTCTCAGTGCCTCACCTGTACTCTCAGAGCCCCACCTGTACTGTCACTGCCTGACCTGTACTCTCACTGCCTCACCTGTACTCTCAGTGCCCCATCTGTACTCTCACTGCCTCACCTGTATGCTCAGTGCCTCACCTGTACTCTCACTGCCTCACCTGCACTCTCACTGCCTCACCTGTACTCTCAGTGCCTCACCTGTACTCTCAATGCCTCACCTGCACTCTCAGTGCCTCACCTGTACTCTCACTGCATCACCTGCATTCTCACTGCTTCACCTGTACTCTCAGTACCTCAACTGCACCCCACTGCCTCACCTGTACTATTTGTGCCTCACCTGAACACTCAATGCCTCACCTCTACTCTCAGAGCGTCACCTGTACTCCCTCTGCCTCAGCTGTGCTCTCAGTGCCTCACCTTTACTCTCAGAGCCTCACCTGTACTCCCATTGCCTCACCTGTACTCTCAATGCCTCATCTGCACTCTCACTGCCTCACCTGTACTATTTGTGCTTCACCTGAACACTCAATGCCTCACCTGTACTCTCAGAGCCTCACCTGTACTCCCCCTGCCTCACCTGTACTCTCAGTGCCTCACCTGTACTCTCAATGCCTCACCTGTACTCGCAGTGCCTCAGCTGTAACCTCACTGCCTCGTCTGCACTCTCCGAACATCACCTATACTCTCTGTGCCTCATCTGTACACTCAGTGCCTCACCTGTACTCTCAATGCCACACCTATACTCTCAGTGCCTCACCTGCACTCTCAGAGCCTCACCTGTATTCTCAGTGCCTCACCTGTACTCTCAGAGCCTCACCTGTACTCTCAGAGCCTCTCCTGTACTCTCAATGCCTCTCCTGTACTCTCAATGCCTCATCTGTACTCTCAGTGCCTCACCTGTACACACAGTGCACCACCTGTTCTCTCAGTGCCTCACCTGCTCTCCCAGTACCTCACCTTTACTCTCAGTGCCTCACCTGTAGTCTCGCAGCCTCACCTGTACTCACAGTGCCTCACCTGTACTCTCATTGCCTCACCTGCACTCTCACTGCCTCTCCTGTACACTCAGTGCCTCACCTCTACTCTCAATGCCTCTCCTGTCCTCTCATTACCTCACCTGTACTCTCAATGCCTCACCTGTACTTGCAGTGCTTCAGCTGCAACCTCACTGCCTCACCTGTACTCTCCAAAACTCACCTGTACTCTCTGTGCCTCACCTGTAACCTCACTGCCTCAACTATACTCTCAGAACCTCGCCTGTACTCACCACTTCACCTGTACTCTCAGAGCCTCTCCTGTACTCTCAATGCATCCCCTGTACTCTCACTGCCTCACCTGTACTCTCACTGCCTCACCTGTACTCTCATTGCCTCACTTGTACTCTCACTGCCTCCCCTGTGCCCTCAGTGCCTCTCCTGTAAGCTCACTGCTTCACCTGCGCTCTCAGTAGCTTACCTGTATGCTCAGAGCCTCACCTGTACGCTCAGTGCCTCACCTCTACTCTCAGTACCTCACCTGTACTCTCACTGCCTCACCTGTACTCACAGTGCCTCACCTGTACTCTCACTGCCTCTCCAGTACTCTCAGTGCTTCACCTCCACTCTCAGTGCCTCACCTGTACCCTCACAGCCTCACCTGTACTCTCAGTGCCTCATCTGTACACTCATTGCCTCAGTTGTACACTCAGATCCTCACTTGTGCTCCCTCCGCCTGATCTTTGCACTCAGTGCCTCACCTGTACTCTCACTGCCTCACCTGTACTCTCAGTGTCTCACCTGTACTCTCAAAGCATCACCTGTACTCTCAGTGCCTCACCTATATTCTCAGTGCTTTACCTGTAATCTCAGTGCCTCACCTGTACACATACTACCGCCCACCCTGTGCTCTCGGTTCCTCTCCTGTACTCTCAGTGCCTCACCTGTACTGTCACTGCCTCACCTGTACTCTCAGTGCCTCACCTGTACTCTCAGAGCCCCACCTGTACTCTCACTGCCTGACCTGTACTCTCACTGCTTCACCTGTACTCTCAGTGACCCACCTGTACTCTCACTGCCTCACCTGTACTCTCAGTGCCTCACCTGTACCCTCAGTGCCTCACCTGTACTCTCAGTGCCTCACCTGTACTCTCAATGCCTCACCTGTACTCACAGTGACACACATGTACTCTCAGTGCCTCACCTCTACTCTCAATGCCTCACCTCTACTGTCAATGACTACCTCTACTCTTACTGCATCACCTGTACTCTCAGTAGCTCACCTGTACTCTCAGTGCCCCACCTGTACTCTCACTGCCTCACCTGTACTCTCAGTGCCTCACCTGTACCCTCAGTGCCTCACCTGTACTCTCAGTGTCTCACCTGTACTCTCAATGCATCACCTGTACTCACAGCAACACACATGTACTCTCAGTGCCTCACCTCTACTCTCCATGCCTCACCTCTACTGTCAATGACTACCTCTACTCTTACTGCATCACCTGTACTCTCAGTAGCTCACCTGTACTCTCAGTGCCTCACCTGTACTCTCAGTGCCTCACCTGTACTCTCAGTGCCTCGCCTCTACTATCTATGCCTCACCTGTACACTCACTGCCTCACCTGTACTCTCAGAGACTCAACTCTACTCACTCTGCCTCACCTGTGCTCTCAGTGCCTCACCTGTACTCCCAGTACCTCACCTGTACTCTCAGGGTCTCACCGGTACTCTCAGTGCAACACCTGTACACACATTGCACCACCTGTACTCTCAATGCCTCACCTATACTCACAGTGACACACCTGTACTCTCAGTGCCTCACCTCTACTCTCAATGCCTCACCTCTACTGTCAAAGACTACCTCTACTCTCACTGCATCACCTCTACTCTCAGTAGCTCACCTGTACGCTCAGAGCCTCACCTGTACTCTCAGTGCCCCACCTGTACTCTCAGTGCCTCACATGTACTATCTGTGCCTCACCTGTAACCTGACTGCCTCAACTATACTCTCAGAACCTCACCTGTACTCTCAGCACTTCACCTGTACTCTCAGAGCCTCTCCTGTACTCTCAATGCATCCCCTGTACTCTCACTGCCTCACCTGTACTCTCACTGCCTCACCTGTACACTCATTGCCTCACTTGTACTCTCACTGACTCCCCTGTGCCCTCGGTGCCTCTCCTGTAAGCTCACTGCATCACCTGCACTCTCCGTGGCTTACCTGTACGCTCAGAGCTTCACCTGTGCGCTCAGTGCTTCACCTCTACTCCCAGTGCCTCACCTGTACTCTCACTGCCTCACCTGTACTCACAGTGCCTCACCTGTACTCTCACTGCCTCTCCGGTACTCTCAGTGCTTCAACTCCACTCTCAGTGCCTCACCTGTACCCTCACAGCCTCACCTGTACTCTCAGTGCCTCACCTGTACACTCACTGCCTCAATTGTACACTCAGATCCTCACTTGTACTCTCTCTGCCTGATCTGCATGCTCAGTGCCTCACCTGTACTCTCAGTGCCTCACCTGCACTCTCAGTGCCTCACCTGTACTCTCAGAGCATCACCTGTACTCTCAGTGCCTCACCTATACGCTCAGTGCTTTACCTGTAATCTCAATGCCTCACCTGTACACACACTACCACCCCACCCTGTGCTCTCGGTGCCTCTCCTATACTCTCAGTGCCTCACCTGTACTGTCACTGCCTCACCTGTACTCTCAGTGCCTCACCTGTACTCTCAGAGCCCCACCTGTACTCTCACTGCCTTACCTGTACACTCAATGCCTCACCTGTTCCCTCAGTGCCTCACCTGTACTCTCAGTGCCTCACCTGTACTCTCAATGCCTCACCTGTACTCACAGCGACACACCTGTACTCTCAGTGCCTCACATGTACTATCTGTGCCTCACCTGTACCCTCACTTTCTCACCTGTACTCACAGCAGCACACCTGTACTCTCTGTGCCTCACCTGTACTCTCAGTGCCTCACATCTACTATCTGTGCCTCACCTGTACACTCACTGCCTCACCTGTACTCTCAGAGCCTCAACTCTACTCACTCTGCCTCACCTGTGCTCTCGGTGCCTCACCTTTACTCCCAGTATCTCACCTGTACTCTCAGTGCCTCACCGGCACTCTCAGTGCCTCACCTGTACACACATTGCACCACCTGTACTCTCAATGGCTCACCTGTACTCATAGCGGCACACCTGTACTCTCAATGCCTCACCTCTACTCTCAATGCCTCACCTCTACTGTCAAAGACTACCTCGACTCTCACTGCATCACCTCTACTCTCAGTAGCTCACCTGTATGCTCAGAGCCTCACCTGTACTCTCAGTGCCACACCTGTACTCTCAGTGCCTCACATGTACTATCTGTGCCTCACCTGTACCCTCAATATCTCACCTGTACTCACAGCGACACACCTGTTCTCTCAGTGCCTCACCTCTACTCTAAATGCCTCAATCTACTGTCAATGACTACCTCTACTCTCACTGCATCACCTGTACTCTCAGTGCCTCAGCTGGACTCTCAGTGCCTCACCTGTACTCTCAATGCCTCACCTATATGCTCAGTGCCTCACCTGTACTCTCACTGCCTCACCTGTACTCTCACTGCCTCACCTGTACTCTCAGTGCCTCACCTGTACTCTCAATGCCTCACCTGTACTCTCAGTGCCTCACCTGTACTCTCACTGCATCACCTGCATTCTCACTGCCTCACCTGTACTCTCAGTGCCTCAACTGCACCCTCACTGCCTCACCTGTACTATTTGTGCCTCACCTGAACACTCAATGCCTCACCTCTACTCTCAGAGCGTCACCTGTATTCCCTCTGCCTCAACTGTGCTCTCAGTGCCTCACCTTTACTCTCAGAGCCTCACCTGTACTCCCTTTGCCTCACTTGTACTCTCAGTGCCTCACCTGCACTCTCACTGCCTCACCTGTACTATTTGTGCTTCACCTGAACACTCAATGCCTCACCTGTACTCTCAGAGCCTCACCTGTACTCCCCCTGCCTCACCTGTACTCTCAGTGCCTCAGCTGTACTCTCAATGCCTCACCTGTACTCGCAGTGCCTCAGCTGTAACCTCACTGCGTCGTCTGTACTCTCCGAACATCACCTATACTCTCTGTGCCTCACCTGTACTCTCAGTGCCTCACCTGTACTCTCAATGCCACACCTATACTCTCAGTGCCTCACCTGTACTCTCAGAGCCTCACCTGTATTCTCAGTGCCTCACCTGTACTCTCAGAGCCTCACCTGTACTCTCAGTGCTTCGCCTGTACTCTCAGAGCCTCACCTGTACTCTCAGAGCCTCTCCTGTACTCCCAATGCCTCTCCTGTACTCTCAATGCCTCATCTGTACGCTCAGTGCCTCACCTGTACACACAGTGCACCACCTGTTCTCTCAGTGCCTCACCTGCTCTCCCAGTACCTCACCTTTACTCTCAGTGCCTCACCTCTACTCTCAATGCCTCACCTGTACTCGCATTAGCTCACCTGTACTCTCAATGCCTCACCTGTACTTGCAGTGCTTCAGCTGCAACCTCACTGCCTCACCTGTACTCTCCAAAACTTACCTGTACTCTCTGTGCCTCACCTGTAACCTCACTGCCTCAACTATACTCTCAGAACCTCACCTGTACTCTCACCACTTCACCTGTACTCGCAGAGCCTCTCCTGTACTCTCAATGCATCCCCTGTACTCTCACTGCCTCACCTGTACTCTCACTGCCTCACCTGTACTCTCATTGCCTCACTTGTACTCTCACTGCCTCCCCTGTGCCCTCAGTGCCTCTCCTGTAAGCTCACTGCTTCACCTGCGCTCTCAGTAGCTTACCTGTATGCTCAGAGCCTCACCTGTACGCTCAGTGCCTCACCTCTACTCTCAGTTCCTCACCTGTACTCTCATTGCCTCACCTGTACTCACAGTGCCTCACCCGTACTCTCACTGCCTCTCCAGTACTCTCAGTGCTTCACCTCCACTCTCAGTGCCTCACCTGTACACTCACAGCCTCACCTGTACTCTCAGTGCCTCATCTGTACACTCACTGCCTCAGTTGTACACTCAGATCCTCACTTGTGCTCCCTCTGCCTGATCTTTGCACTCAGTGCCTCACCTGTACTCTCACTGCCTCACCTGTACTCTCAGTGCCTCACCTGTACTCTCAAAGCATCACCTGTACTCTCAGTGCCTCACCTATACTCTCAGTGCTTTACCTGTAATCTCAGTGCCTCACCTGTACACATACTACCGCCCACCCTGTGCTCTCGGTTCCTCTCCTGTACTCTCAGTGCCTCACCTGTACTGTCACTGCCTCACCTGTACTCTCAGTGCCTCACCTGTACTCTCAGAGCCCCACCTGTACTCTCACTGCCTGACCTGTACTCTCACTGCTTCACCTGTACTCTCAGTGCCCCACCTGTACTCTCACTGCCTCACCTGTACTCTCAGTGCCTCACCTGTACCCTCAGTGCCTCACCTGTACTCTCAGTGCCTCACCTGTACTCTCAATGCCTCACCTGTACTCACAGTGACACACATGTACTCTCAGTGCCTCACCTCTACTCTCAATGCCTCACCTCTACTGTCAATGACTACCTCTACTCTTACTGCATCACCTGTACTCTCAGTAGCTCACCTGTACTCTCAGTGCCCCACCTGTACTCTCACTGCCTCACCTGTACTCTCAGTGCCTCACCTGTACCCTCAGTCCCTCACCTGTACTCTCAGTGCCTCACCTGTACTCTCAATGCATCACCTGTACTCACAGCAACACACATGTACTCTCAGTGCCTCACCTCTACTCCCCATGCCTCACCTCTACTGTCAATGACTACCTCTACTCTTACTGCATCACCTGTACTCTCAGTAGCTCACCTGTACTCTCAGTGCCTCACCTGTGCTCTCAGTGCCTCACCTGTACTCTCAGTGCCTCACCTCTACTATCTATGCCTCACCTGTACACTCACTGCCTCACCTGTACTCTCAGAGACTCAACTCTACTCACTCTGCCTCACCTGTGCTCTCAGTGCCTCACCTGTACTCCCAGTACCTCACCTGTACTCTCAGGGTCTCACCGGTACTCTCAGTGCAACACCTGTACACACATTGCACCACCTGTACTCTCAATGCCTCACCTATACTCACAGTGACACACCTGTACTCTCAGTGCCTCACCTCTACTCTCAATGCCTCACCTCTACTGTCAAAGACTACCTCTACTCTCACTGCATCACCTCTACTCTCAGTAGCTCACCTGTACGCTCAGAGCCTCACCTGTACTCTCAGTGCCCCACCTGTACTCTCAGTGCCTCACATGTACTATCTGTGCCTCACCTGTAACCTGACTGCCTCAACTATACTCTCAGAACCTCACCTGTACTCTCAGCACTTCACCTGTACTCTCAGAGCCTCTCCTGTACTCTCAATGCATCCCCTGTACTCTCACTGCCTCACCTGTACTCTCACTGCCTCACCTGTACGCTCATTGCCTCACTTGTACTCTCACTGACTCCCCTGTGCCCTCGGTGCCTCTCCTGTAAGCTCACTGCCTCACCTGCACTCTCAGTGGCTTACCTGTACGCTCAGAGCTTCACCTGTGCGCTCAGTGCTTCACCTCTACTCCCAGTGCCTCACCTGTACTCTCACTGCCTCACCTGTACTCACAGTGCCTCACCTGTACTCTCACTGCCTCTCTAGTACTCTCAGTGCTTCACCTCCACTCTCAGTGCCTCACCTGTACCCTCACAGCCTCACCTGTACTCTCAGTGCCTCATCTGTACACTCACTGCCTCAGTTGTACACTCAGATCCTCACTTGTGCTCCCTCTGCCTGATCTTTGCACTCAGTGCCTCACCTGTACTCTCACTGCCTCACCTTTACTCTCAGTGCCTCACCTGTACTCTCAAAGCATCACCTGTACTCTCAGTGCCTCACCTATACTCTCAGTGCTTTACCTGTAATCTCAGTGCCTCACCTGTACACATACTACCGCCCACCCTGTGCTCTCGGTTCCTCTCCTGTACTCTCAGTGCCTCACCTGTACTGTCACTGCCTCACCTGTACTCTCAGTGCCTCACCTGTACTCTCAGAGCACCACCTGTACTCTCACTGCCTGACCTGTACTCTCACTGCTTCACCTGTACTCTCAGTGCCCCACCTGTACTCTCACTGCCTCACCTGTACTCTCAGTGCCTCACCTGTACCCTCAGTGCCTCACCTGTACTCTCAGTGCCTCACCTGTACTCTCAATGCCTCACCTGTACTCACAGTGACACACATGTACTCTCAGTGCCTCACCTCTACTCTCAATGCCTCACCTCTACTGTCAATGACTACCTCTACTCTTACTGCATCACCTGTACTCTCAGTAGCTCACCTGTACTCTCAGTGCCCCACCTGTACTCTCACTGCCTCACCTGTACTCTCAGTGCCTCACCTGCACCCTCAGTCCCTCACCTGTACTCTCAGTGCCTCACCTGTACTCTCAATGCATCACCTGTACTCACAGCAACACACATGTACTCTCAGTGCCTCACCTCTACTCTCCATGCCTCACCTCTACTGTCAATGACTACCTCTACTCTTACTGCATCACCTGTACTCTCAGTAGCTCACCTGTACTCTCAGTGCCTCACCTGTGCTCTCAGTGCCTCACCTGTACTCTCAGTGCCTCACCTCTACTATCTATGCCTCACCTGTACACTCACTGCCTCACCTGTACTCTCAGAGACTCAACTCTACTCACTCTGCCTCACCTGTGCTCTCAGTGCCTCACCTGTACTCCCAGTACCTCACCTGTACTCTCAGGGTCTCACCGGTACTCTCAGTGCAACACCTGTACACACATTGCACCACCTGTACTCTCAATGCCTCACCTATACTCACAGTGAGACACCTGTACTCTCAGTGCCTCACCTCTACTCTCAATGCCTCACCGCTACTGTCAAAGACTACCTCTACTCTCACTGCATCACCTCTACTCTCAGTAGCTCACCTGTACGCTCAGAGCCTCACCTGTACTCTCAGTGCCCCACCTGTACTCTCAGTGCCTCACATGTACTATCTGTGCCTCACCTGTAACCTGACTGCCTCAACTATACTCTCAGAACCTCACCTGTACTCTCAGCACTTCACCTGTACTCTCACTGCCTCTCTGGTACTCTCAGTGCTTCAACTCCACTCTCAGTGCCTCACCTGTACCCTCACAGCCTCACCTGTACTCTCAGTGCCTCACCTGTACACTCACTGCCTCAGTTGTACACTCAGATCCTCACTTGTACTCTCTCTGCCTGATCTGCATGCTCAGTGCCTCACCTGTACTCTCAGTGCCTCACCTGCACTCTCAGTGCCTCACCTGTACTCTCAGAGCATCACCTGTACTCTCAGTGCCTCACCTATACGCTCAGTGCATTACCTGTAATCTCAGTGCCTCACCTGTACACACACTACCCCCCCACCCTGTGCTCTCGGTGCCTCTCCTACACTCTCAGTGCCTCACCTGTACTGTCACTGCCTCACCTGTACTCTCAGTGCCTCACCTGTACTCTCAGAGCCCCACCTGTACTCTCACTGCCTTACCTGTACACTCAATGCCTCACCTGTTCCCTCAGTGCCTCACCTGTACTCTCAGTGCCTCACCTGTACTCTCCATGCCTCACCTGTACTCACAGCGACACACCTGTACTCTCAGTGCCTCACATGTACTATCTGTGCCTCACCTGTAACCTGACTGCCTCAACTATACTCTCAGAACCTCACCTGTACTCTCAGCACTTCACCTGTACTCTCAGAGCCTCTCCTGTACTCTCAATGCATCCCCTGTACTCTCACTGCCTCACCTGTACTCTCACTGCCTCACCTGTACGCTCATTGCCTCACTTGTACTCTCACTGACTCCCCTGTGCCCTCGGTGCCTCTCCTGTAAGCTCACTGCCTCACCTGCACTCTCAGTGGCTTACCTGTACGCTCAGAGCTTCACCTGTGCGCTCAGTGCTTCACCTCTACTCCCAGTGCCTCACCTGTACTCTCACTGCCTCACCTGTACTCACAGTGCCTCACCTGTACTCTCACTGCCTCTCTGGTACTCTCAGTGCTTCAACTCCACTCTCAGTGCCTCACCTGTACCCTCACAGCCTCACCTGTACTCTCAGTGCCTCACCTGTACACTCACTGCCTCAGTTGTACACTCAGATCCTCACTTGTACTCTCTCTGCCTGATCTGCATGCTCAGTGCCTCACCTGTACTCTCAGTGCCTCACCTGCACTCTCAGTGCCTCACCTGTACTCTCAGAGCATCACCTGTACTCTCAGTGCCTCACCTATACGCTCAGTGCATTACCTGTAATCTCAGTGCCTCACCTGTACACACACTACCCCCCCACCCTGTGCTCTCGGTGCCTCTCCTACACTCTCAGTGCCTCACCTGTACTGTCACTGCCTCACCTGTACTCTCAGTGCCTCACCTGTACTCTCAGAGCCCCACCTGTACTCTCACTGCCTTACCTGTACACTCAATGCCTCACCTGTTCCCTCAGTGCCTCACCTGTACTCTCAGTGCCTCACCTGTACTCTCAATGCCTCACCTGTACTCACAGCGACACACCTGTACTCTCAGTGCCTCACATGTACTATCTGTGCCTCACCTGTACCCTCACTTTCTCACCTGTACACACAGCAGCACACCTGTACTCTCAGTGCCTCACCTGTACTCACAGTGCCTCACCTGTACTCTCACTGCCTCTCCGGTACTCTCAGTGCTTCAACTCCACTCTCAGTGCCTCACCTGTACCCTCACAGCCTCACCTGTACTCTCAGTGCCTCACCTGTACACTCACTGCCTCAGTTGTACACTCAGATCCTCACTTGTACTCTCTCTGCCTGATCTGCATGCTCAGTGCCTCACCTGTACTCTCAGTGCCTCACCTGCACTCTCAGTGCCTCACCTGTACTCTCAGAGCATCACCTGTACTCTCAGTGCCTCACCTATACTTTCAGTGCTTTACCTGTAATCTCAGAGCCTCACGTGTACACACACTACCCCCCCACCCTGTGCTCTCGGTGCCTCTCCTGTACTCTCAGTGCCTCACCTGTACTGTCAATGCCTCACCTGTACTCACAGCGACACACCTGTACTCTCAGTGCCTCACATGTACTATCTGTGCCTCACCTGTACCCTCAATTTCTCACCTGTACTCACAGCAACACACCTGTACTCTCAGTGCCTCACCTCTACTCTCAATGCCTCACCTCTACTATCTGTGCCTCACCTGTACACTCACTGCCTCACCTGTACTCTCAGAGCCTCAACTCTACTCACTCTGCCTCACCTGTGCTCTCAGTGCCTCACCTTTACTCTCAGTGCCTCACATGTACTATCTGTGCCTCACCTGTAACCTCACTGCCTCAACTATACTCTCAGAACCTCACCTGTACTCTCAGCACTTCACCTGTACTCTCAGAGCCTCTCCTGTACTCTCAATGCATCCCCTGTACTCTCACTGCCTCATCTGTACTCTCACTGCCTCACCTGTAGGCTCATTGCCTCAATTGTACTCTCACTGACTCCCCTGTGCCCTCGGTGCCTCTCCTGTAAGCTCACTGCCTCACCTGCACTCTCAGTGGCTTACCTGTATGCTCAGAGCCTCACCTGTGCGCTCAGTGCTTCACCTCTACTCTCAGTGCCTCACCTTTACTCTCACTGCCTCACCTGTACTCACAGTGCCTCACCTGTACTCTCACTGCCTCTCTGGTACTCTCAGTGCTTCAACTCCACTCTCAGTGCCTCACCTGTACCCTCACAACCTCACCTGTACTCTCAGTGCCTCACCTGTACACTCACTGCCTCAGTTGTACACTCAGATCATCACTTGTACTCCCTCTGCCTGATCTGCATGCTCAGTGCCTCACCTGTACTCTCAGTGCCTCACCTGTACGCTCAGTGCCTCACCTGTACTCACAGAGCACCACCTGTACTCTCAGTGCCTCACCTATACTCTCAGTGCTTTACCTGTAATCTCAGTGCCTCACCTGTACACACACTACCCCCCCACCCTGTGCTCTCGATGCCTCTCCTGTACTCTCAGTGCCTCACCTGTACTGTCACTGCCTCACCTGTACTCTCAGTGCCTCACCTGTACTCTCAGAGCCCCACCTGTACTCTCACTGCGTTACCTGTCCTCTCAATGCCTCACCTGTACCCTCAGTGCCTCACCTGTACTCTCAGTGCCTCACCTGTACTCTCAATGCCTCACCTGTACTCACAGCGACACAGCTGTACTCTCAGTGCCTCACATGTACTATCTGTGCCTCACCTGTACCCTCAATTTCTCACCTGTACTCACAGCAACACACCTGTACTCTCAGTGCCTCACCTCTACTATCTGTGCCTCACCTGTACACTCACTGCCTCACCTGTACTCTCAGAGCCTCAACTCTACTCACTCTGCCTCACCTGTGCTCTCAGTGCCTCACCTGTACTCCCAGTATCTCACCTGTACTCTCAGTGCCTCACTGGTAATCTCAGTGCCTCACCTGTACACACATTGCACCACCTGTACTCTCAATGCCTCACCTGTACTCACAGTGACACACCTGTACTCTCAGTGCCTCACCTCTACTCTCAATGCCTCACCTCTACTGTCAAAGACTACCTCTACTCTCACTGCATCACCTCTACTCTCAGTAGCTCACCTGTATGCTCAGAGCCTCACCTGTACTCTCAGTGCCCCACCTGTACTCTCAGTGCCTCACATGTACTATCTGTGCCTCACCTGTAACCTGACTGCCTCAACTATACTCTCAGAACCTCACCTGTACTCTCAGCACTTCACCTGTACTCTCAGAGCCTCTCCTGTACTCTCAATACACCCCCTGTACTCTCACTGCCTCACCTGTACTCTCACTGCCTCACCTGTACTCTCATTGCCTCACTTGTACTCTCACTGACTCCCCTGTGCCCTCGGTGCCTCTCCTGTAAGCTCACTGCCTCACCTGCACTCTCAGTGGCTTACCTGTATGCTCAGAGCCTCACCTGTGCGCTCAGTGCTTCACCACTACTCTCAGTGCCTCACCTGTACTCTCACTGCCTCACCTGTACTCACAGTGCCTCACCTGTACTCTCACTGCCTCTCTGGTACTCTCAGTGCTTCAACTCCACTCTCAGTGCCTCACCTGTACCCTCACAGCCTCACCTGTACTCTGAGTGCCTCACCTATACACTCACTGCCTCAGTTGTACACTCAGATCCTCACTTGTACTCCCTCTGCCTGATCTGCATGCTCAGTGCCTCACCTGTACTCTCACTGCCTCACCTGTACTCAGTGCCTCACCTGTACTCTCAGTGCCTCACCTGTACTGACTCTGCCTCACCTGTACTCTCAGAGCCCCACCTGTACTCTCACTGCCTTACCTGTACACTCAATGCCTCACCTGTTCCCTCAGTGCCTCACCTGTACTCTCAGTGCCTCACCTATACTCTCAGTGCTTTACCTGTAATCTCAGTGCCTCACCTGTACACACACTACCCCCCCCTCCCACCCTGTGCTCTCGGTGCCTGTCCTGTACTCTCAGTGCCTCACCTGTACTGACAATGCCTCACCTGTACTCTCAGAGACCCACCTGTACTCTCACTGCCTTACCTGTACACTCAATGCCTCACCTGTTCCCTCAGTGCCTCACCTGTACTCTCAGTGCCTCACCTGTACTCTCAATGCCTCACCTGTACTCACAGCGACACACCTGTACTCTCAGTGCCTCACATGTACTATCTGTGCCTCACCTGTACCCTCAATTTCTCACCTGTACTCACAGCAACACACCTGTACTCTCAGTGCCTCGCCTGTACTCTCAGTGCCTCACCTCTACTATCTGTGCCTCACCTGTACACTCACTGCCTCACCTGTACTCTCAGAGCCTCAACTCTACCCACTCTGCCTCACCTGTGCTATCAGTGCCTCACCTTTACTCCCAGTATCTCACCTGTACTCTCAGTGCCTCACTGGCACTCTCAGTGCCTCACCTGTACACACATTGCACCACCTGTGCTCTCAATGCCTCACCTGTACTCACAGCGGCACACCTGTACTCTCAGTGCCTCACCTCTACTCTCAATGCCTCACCTCTACTGTCAAAGACTACCTCTACTCTCACTGCATCACCTCTACTCTCAGTAGCTCACCTGTATGCTCAGAGCCTCACCTGTACTCTCAGTGCCCCACCTGTACTCTCAGTGCCTCACATGTACTATCTGTGCCTCACCTGTACCCTCAATATCTCACCTGTACTCACAGCGACACTCCTGTTCTCTCAGTGCCTCACCTCTACTCTCAATGCCTCACTCTACTGTCAATGACTACCTCTACTCTCACTGCATCACCTGTACTCTCAGTGCCTCGGCTGGACTCTCAGTGCCTCAGCTCTACTATCTGTGCCTCACCTGTACACTCACTGCCTCACCTGTACTCTCAGAGCCTCACCTGTACTCGCTCTGCCTCAATTGTGCTCTCAGAGCCTCACCTGTATTCCCTCTGCCTCACCTGTACTCTCAGTACCTCACCTGCATCCTCACTGCCTCACCTGTATTCTCCAAACCTCACCTGTACTCTCTGTGCCTCACCTGTAACCTCACAGCCTCAGCTATACTCTCAGAACCTCACCTGTACTCTCACCGCTTCACCTGTACTCTCATTGCCTCACTTGTACACTCACTGCCTCCCCTGTGCTCTCGGTGCCTCTCCTGTAAGCTCAGTGCCTCACCTGCACTCTCAGTGGCTTACCTGTATGCTCAGACCCTCACCTATACTCTCAGTGCCTCACCTCTACTCTCAGTGCCTCACCTGTACTCTCACTGCCTCACCTGTGCTCACAATGCCTCACCTGTACTCTCACTGCCTCTCCGGTACTTTCAGTGCTTCACCTCTACTCTCAGTGCCTCACCTGTACCCTCACAGCCTCACCTGTACTCTCAGTGCCTCACCTGTACACTCACTGCCTCAGTTGTACACTCAGGTCCTTACTTGTACTCCCTCTGCCTGACCTGTACTCTCAGTGCCTCACCTGTACTCTCACTGCCTCACCTGTACTCTCAGTGCCTCACCTGTACTCTCAGAGCATCACCTGTCCTCTCACTGCCTCCCCTTTACTCTCCGAACTCCACCTGTACTCTCAGTGCCTCACCTGAACTCTCACTGCCTCACCTATACTCTCAGTGCCTCACCTATACTCTCAGTGCTTCACCTGTACTCTCAGTGCCCAACCTGTGCACACATTACCCCCCCCGTGCACTCGGTGCCTCACCTGTACTCTCAGTGCCTCACCTGTATTGTCACTGCCTCACCTTTACTCTCAGTGCCTCACCTGTACTCTCAGAGCCTCAACTGTACTCTCAGAGCCTCACCTGTACTATCACAGCCTCACCTGTACTCTCACTGCCTCACCTGTACTCTCAGAGCCTCACCTGTACTCTCAGTGCCTCTGCTGTACTCTCAGAGCCTCACCAGCACTCTCAGTGCCTCACCTGTACTCTCACTGCCTCACCTGTACTCTCAGTGCCTCACCTGTACTCTCAATGCCTCACCTGTACTCACAGTGACACACCTGTACTCTCAGTGCCTCACCTCTACTCTCAATGCCTCACCTCTATTGTCAATGACTACCTCTACTCTCACTGCATCACCTGTACTCTCAGTAGCTCAACTGTACTCTCAGTGCCTCACCTGTACTCGCAGTGCCTCACCTGTACTCTCAGTGCCTCACATTTACTATCTGTGCCTCACCTGTACCCTCAATATCTTACCTGTATGCACAGTAACACACCTGTACTCTCAGTGCCTCACCTCTACTCTCAATGCCTCAATCTACTGTCAATGACTACCTCTACTCTCACTGCATCACCTGTACTCTCAGTAGATCACCTGTACTCTCAGTGCCTCACCTGTACTCTCAGTGCCTCACCTGTACTTTCAGTGCCTCACCTCTACTATCTGTGCCTCACCTGTACACTCACTGCCTCACCTGCACTCTCAGAGCCTCAGCTGTACTCCCTCTACCTCACCTGTGCTCTCAGTGCCTCACCTGTACTCCCTCTGCATCACCTGTATTCTCAGCACCTCACCTGTACTCTCAATGCCTCACCTGTACTCTCTGTGTCTCAGCTGTACTTTCAATGCCTCACCTGTACTCTCACAACATCCCCTGTACTCTTAGAGCCTCACCTGTACTCTCAGTGCCTCAACTGTACTCTCAGTGCCTCACTTTTACTCTCAGAGCCTCACCTGTACTCTCAGTGACTCACCTGTACTCTCAGGGCCTCTCCTGTACTCCCTCTGCCTCACCTGTGCGCTCATTGCCTCACCTGTACTCTCAATGCTTCACCTGTACTTGCAGTGCTTCAGCTGCAACCTCACTGCCTCACCTGTACTCTCCAAACCTCACCTGTATGCTCTGCGCCTCACCTGTAACCTCACTGCATCAACTACACTCTCAGAACCTCACCTGTACTCTCACCACTTCACCTGTACTCTCAGAGCCTCTCCTGTACTCTCAATGCATCCCCTGTACTCTCACTGACTCACCTGTACTCTCACTGCCTCACCTGTACGCTCATTGCCTCACTTGTACTCTCACTTCCTCACCTGTGCTCTCGGTGCGTCTCCTGTAAGCTCAGTGCCTCACCCGCACTCTCAGTGCCTCACCTGTACTCACAGTGCCTCACATGTACTCTCACTGCCTCACCTGTACTCTCTACACCTCACCTGTGCTCTCAGAGCCACAAGTGTACTCTCAGAGTCGCACTTGTACTCTCAGTGACTCACCTGTACTCTCACTGCATAACCTGTACTCTTAGTAGCTCACCTGTACTCTCACTGCCTCACCTGTACTCTCAGTGCCTCACCTCTACTATCGGTGCCTCAACTCTACTCTCACTGCCTCACCTGTACTCTCAATGCCTCACCTGCACTCTCACTGCCTCTCCTGTACTCTCAGTGCCTCACCTGCACTCTCACTGCCTCACCTGTACCCTCAGTGCCTCACCTGTACTCTCAATGCCTCACCTGTACTCTCAGTGCCTCACCTGCACTCTCACTGCCTCTGCTGTACTCTCAGTGCCACACCTGTACTCCCTCTGCCTCACCTGTACTCTCAATGCCTCACCTGTACTCACAGTGCCTCAGCTGTAACCTCACTGCCTCGCCTGTACTCTCCAAACTTCACCTGTACTCTCTGTGCCTCACCTGTACACTCAGTGCCTCACCTCTCCACTCACTGCCTCACCTATACTCTCAGTGCCTCACCTGTATTCTCAGTGCCTCACCTGTACTCTCAGTGCCTCGCCTTTACTCTCACAACCTCCCTTGCACTCCCAGTACCTCACCTGTACTCTCAGTGCCTCACCTGTACTCTCAATGGCTCACCAGTATTCTCACTGGCTCACCTGTACTCTCAGTGCCTCACCTATACTCTCACTGCCTCACCTGTACTCTCAGTGCCTCAACTGTACTCTCAGTGCCTCACTTGTACTCTCAGAGCCTCACCTGTACTCTCAGTGCCTCACCTGTACTCTCAGGGCCTCTCCTGTACTCCCTCTGCCTCACCTGTGCTCTCATTGCCTCACCTGTACCCTCAATGCTTCACCTGTACTTGCAGTGCTTCAGCTCCAACCTCACTGCCTCACCTGTACTCTCCAAACCTCACCTGTACGCTCTGTGCCTCACCTGTAACCTCACTGCATCAACTACACTCTCAGAACCTCACCTGTACTCTCACCACATCACCTCTACTCTCAGAGCCTCTCCTGTACTCTCAATGCATCCCCTGTACTCTCACTGCCTCACCTGTACTCTCACTGCCTCACCTGTACTCTCACTGCCTCACCTGTACTCTCATTGCCTCACTTGTACTCTCACTTCCTCACCTGTGCTCTCGGTGCGTCTCCTGTAAGCTCAGTGCCTCACCCGCACTCTCAGTGGCTTACCTGTATGCTCAGAGCCTCACCTGTACTCTCAGTGCCTCACCTCTACTCTCAGTGCCTCACATGTACTCTCACTGCCTCACCTGTACTCACAGTGTCTCACCTGTACTCTCACTGCCTCACCTCTGTACTCTCAGCACCTCACCTGTGCTCTCAGAGCCGCAAGTGTACTCTCAAATTCGCACTTGTACTCTCAGTGGCTCACCTGTACTCTCACTGCATAACCTGTACTCTTAGTAGCTCACATGTACTCTCACTGCCTCACCTGTACTCTCAGTGCCTCACCTCTACTATCGGTGCCTCAACTCTACTCTCACTGCCTCACCTGTACTCTCAATGCCTCACCTGCACTCTCACTGCCTCTCCTGTACTCTCAGTGCCTCACCTGCACTCTCACTGCCTCACCTGTACTCTCAGTGCCTCACCTGTACTCTCAGTGCCTCACCTGTACTCTCAGTGCCTCACCTGCACTCTCACTGCCTCTGCTGTACTCTCACTGCCACACCTGTACTCCCTCTGCCTCACCTGTACTCTCAATGCCTCACCTGTACTCACAGTGCCTCAGCTGTAACCTCACTGCCTCGCCTGTACTCTCCGAACTTCACCTGTACTCTCTGTGCCTCACCTGTACACTCAGTGCCTCACCTCTCCACTCACTGCCTCACCTATACTCTCAGTGCCTCACCTGTACTCTCAGAGCATCACCTGTACTCTCAGTGCCTCACCTGTACTCTCACAACCTCCCGTTTACTCTCAGTGCCTCACCTGTACGCTCAGTGCCTCACCTGTACTCTCAGTGCCTCGCCTTTACTCTCACAACCTCCCTTGCACTCCCAGTACCTCACCTGTACTCTCAGTGCCTCACCTGTACTCTCAGAGCCTTACCTGTGTGCTCAGTGCCTCTCCTGTACTCTCACTGCCTCACCTGTATTCTCAGAGGCTCACCAGTTCTCTCACTACCTCCCCTGTACTCTCACTGCCTCATCTGTATTCTCAGAGCCTCACCTGTACTCGCAGCGCCTCACCTGTACTCTCAGTTTATCACTTGTACTCTCACTGCCTCACCTCTACTCTCAGTGCCTCACCTGCACTCTGTTCCTCACCTGTGCTCTCAGAGCCTCATGTGTACTCTCAGTGCCTCACCTGTACTCTCAGTGCCTCACCTGTACCCTCATTGCCTCACTTGTGCACTCACTGCCTCACCTGTACTCTCAGTGCCTCACCTGTACTCTCAGAGCTGCACTTGTACTCTCAGTGACTCACCTGTACTCTCACTGCATCACCTGTACTCTTAGTAGCTCACCTGTACTCTCACTGCCTCATATATACTCCCAGTGCTTCACCTGTACTATCAGTGCCACACCTCTACTCTCACTGCCCCGCCTCTACTCTCAGTGCCTCACCTGCACTCTCACTGCCTCTCCTGTACTCTCAGTGCCTCACCTGTACTCTCAGTGACACACCTGTACTCTCACTGCCTCACCTCTACTCTCAATGCCTCACTTCTACTCTCAATGACTTCCTGTACACTCACTGCATCACCTGTACTCTCAGTAGCTCACCTGTACTCTCAGTGTCTCTCCTGTACTCTCAGTGCCTCACCTGTACTCTCAGAGCCTCACCTGCACTCCCTCTGCCTCACCTGTACTCTCAGAGCCGCACCTGTACTCCCTCTGCTTCAGCTGTACTCTGGAGTGGGCCTTTGGCATAATGGTAGCTTCCCCGGCGCTGGGCCAGAAGGCGTAGGGTTATGAACCCCGCTCCAGAGATTCCCGGCAAGTGGAGTCGGAGCTCCGGCTCTAAATTCTGGGTTGACATCCAGCGGGACACTTGCGTCCATGGGTGTGGGTGCCCCCCCCCCGTCGTATGGGTTGCGGAAGCCCGTAAAACCCTCCTGCCATGGGACTAACCACCCTAATGGCTGGTAAGAAGATGGTTACGGTCACGGAAGGAACGTTAAATGCGGCCAGAAATCCTTCCACCACCTCATACAGATCCCCAAAGGGAACAGTGTGAAGACACGTACGACGATGACCTGTACTCTCAGAGCCTCACCTGGACTCCCAGAGCCTCTCCTGCACTCCCAGAGCCTCTCCTGTACTCTCAACACCTCTCCTGTACTCTCAGTGCCACATCTGTACTCTCACTGCCTCACCTGTAATATCTGAGCCTCACCTGTACTCTTAGAGACGCACCCGTACTCCCTCTGCCTCACCTGTGCTCTCAGTGCCTCACCTGTACTCCCTCTGCCTCACCTGTACTCTCAGTGCCTCAACTGTACTCTCAATGCATCACCTGTACCCACAGTGCATCAGCTGTAACCTCACTGCCTTGCCTGTACTCTCCGAACCTCACCTGTACACTCAGTGCCTAAACCGTACTCTCACTGCCAAACCTATACCCTCAGTGCCTCACCTGTACTTTCAGAGCTTCACCTGTACTCTCAGTGCCTCGCCTGCACTCTCACAACCTCCCCTGTACTCTCAGTGCCTCGCCTGTACTCTCAGAGCCTCACCTGTACTCTCAGAGCCTCTCCTGTACTCTCAATGCATCTCCTGTACTCGCAGTGCCTCATCTGTACTCTCACTGACTCACCTGTACACCCAGTGCCCCACCTGTACTCTCAGTGCCTCACCTGCACTCCCAGTAGCTCACCTGTACTCTCAGAGCATCACCTGTACTCTCAGAGCCTCACCTGTACTCTCAGTGCCTCACCTGTACTCTCAGTGCCTCACTTGTACTCTCAGTGCCTCACCTTTACTCTCAGTGCCTCACCTGTACCCTCAGTGCCTCACCTGTACATTCAGTGCCTCACCTGTACTCTCAGTGCCTCACCTCCACTCTCAGTGCCTCACATGTACTCTCAGTGCCTCATTTGCGCTCTCACAACTTCCCCTGTACTCTCAGTGCCTCACCTGCACTCTCAGTGCCTCACCTGTACTCTTAGAGCCTCATCTGTACTCTCAGAGACTCTCCTGTACTCTCAAAGCATCTCCTGTACTCTCAGTGCCTCACCTGTACTCTCACTGCCTCACCTGTACTCCCAGTGCCTCACCTGCACCCCCAGTACCTCACCTGTACTCTCAGAGCCTCACCTGTACACACAGTGCCCCACCTGTACTCTCGGAGCATCACCTGTACTCTCAGAGCCTCACCTGTACTCTCAGTGCCTCACCTGTACTCTCAGTGCCTCGCCTGTACTCTCAGGGCCTCACCTTTACTCTCAGTGCCTCACCTGTACTCTCAATGCCTCACCTGTACTTTCAGTGCCTCACCTGTACTCTCAGTGCCTCACCTGTACTCTCAGTGCCGCACTTGTACTCTCAGTGCCTCCCTTGTACTCTCACTGCATCACCTGTACTCTCATTGCCTCACTTGTACTCTCACTGCCTCACCTGTACTCGCAGTGCCTCAGCTGTACTCTCAGTGCATCACTTGTACTCTCACTGCCTCACCTGTACTCTCACTGCCTTACTAGTACTCTCACTGCCTCACCTGTACTCTCAGTGGCTCACCTGTACTCTCAGTGCCTCACCTTTGCACTCAGTGCCTCACCTGTACTCCCTCTGCCTCACCTGTACTCTCAGTGCCTCACCTGTACTCCCTCTGCCTCACCCTTACTCTCAGTGCCTCACCTGTACTCTCAATGCATCACCTGTACTCACAGTGCCTCAGCTGTACTCTCAGTGCCTCACCTTTACTCTCAGTGCCTCACCTTTACTCTCAGTGCCTCATCTGTACCCTCAGTGCCTCGCCTGTACTTTCAGTGCCTCACCTGTACTCTCAGTGCCTCACCTCTACTCTCAGTGCCTCACCTGTACTCTCAATGCCTCACTTGCGCTCTCACAACTTCCCCTATACTCTCAGTGCCTCACCTGCACTCTCAGTGCCTCACCTGTACTCTCAGAGCCTCTCCTGTACTCTCAATGCATCTCATGTACTCTCAATGCCTCACCTGTACTCTCACTGCCTCACCTGTACAACCAGTGCCTCACCAGCACTCCCCATACCTCAACTGTACTCTCAGTGCCTCACCTGTACTCTCAGAGCCTCACCTGTACTCTCAGTGCCTCGCCTGTACTCTCAGTGCCTCACCTTTACTCTCAGTGCCTCACCTGTACTCTCAGTGCCTCACCTGTGCTTTCAGTGCCTCAGCTGTACTCTCAGTGCCTCACCTGTACTCTCAGTGCCTCCCTTGTACTCTCACTGCATCACCTGTACTCTTATTGCCTCACTTGTACTCTCACTGCCTCACCTGTACTCTCAGTGCCTCAGCTGTACTCTCAGTGCATCACTTTTACTCTCACTGCCTCACCTGTACTCTCACTGTCTTACTAGTACTCTCACTGCCTCACCTGTACTCTCAGTGCCTCACCTGCACTCTCAGTGCCTCACCTTTGCTCTCAGTGCCTCACCTGTACTCCCTCTGCCTCACCTGTACTCTCAGTGCCTCACCTGTACTCTCAATGCATCACCTGTACTCACATTGCCTCAGCTGTAACCTCACTGCCTTGTCTGTACTCTCCGAACCTCACCTGTACTCTCAATGCCTCACCTGTATTCTCAATGCCTCACCTATACTCTCAGAGCCTCACCTGTACTATCAGAGCCTCACCTGTACTCTCAGTGCCTCACCTGCACTCTCACAATCTTCCCTGTTCTCTCAGTGCCTCACCTGTACTCTCAGTGCCTCACCTGTTCTCTCCGAGCCTCACCTGTACTCTCAGAGCCTCTCCTGTACTCTCAATGCATCTCCTGTACTCTCAGTGCCTCATCTCTCCTCTCACTGACTCATCTGTACTCCCAGTGCCTCACTGGTACTCTCAGTGCCTCACCTGTACACACAGAACTCCACCTGTACTCTCAGAGCCTCACCTGTAGTCTCAGTGCCTCAACTGTACTCTCAGTGCCTCACCGGTACTCTCAGTGCCTCACCTTGTACTCTCAGTGCCTCAACTGTACTCTCAGTGCCTCATCTGTACTCTCAGTGCCTCACCTGTACTCTCAGTGCCTCACCTGTACTCTCAGTGCCTCACCTGTACTTTCAGTGCCTCACTTGTACTCTAACTGCATCACCTGTACTCTCATTGCCTCACTTTTACTCTCACTGCCTCACCTGTACTCTCAGTGCCTCACCTGTACTCTCAGTGCCTCACCTGTACTCTCACTGCCTCACTAGTACTCTCACTGCCTCACCTTTACTCTCATTGCCTCAACTGTACTCTCAGAGCCACACCTGTACTCCCAGTGCCTCACCTGTATCTCAGTGCCTTCCCTGTACTCTCAGTGCCTCACCTGTACTCTCGCAGCCTTACCTGTACTGTCACTGCCTCACCTGTACTCTCAATGCCTCACCTGTACTATCAATGCTGCACCTGCACTCTTTCTATCTCACCTGTACTCTCACTGCCTCACCGGTACTTTCAGAGCATCACCTGTATTCTCAGTGCCTCACCTGTACTCTCAGAGCCTCCTGTACACTCATTGACTCACCTATAATCTCAGTGCCTCAGCTGTACACTAGGTGCCTCACCTGTACTCTCACTTGCACACCTGTACTCTCAGTGCCTCAACTGTACTCACAGTAGCTCACCTGTACTCTCAGTGCCTCTCCTGTACTCTCAGTGCCCCACCTGTACTCTCACTGCCTCACCTGTACGATCTGTTCCTCACCTGTGCTCTCAGAGCCTCACCTGTACTCCCTCTGCTTCACCTATACTCTCAGTGCCTCTCCTGTACTCTCAGTGCCTCACCTTTACTCTTACTGCCTCACCTGTACTATCTGTGCCTCACCTGTACATTCATTGCCTCACCTGCACACTCAGAGCCTCACCTGTTATCCCTCTGCCTCAGCTCTGCTCTCAGAGCCTCACCTGTACTCCCTCTGCACCACCTGTACTCTCAATGCCTCACCTGTACTCGCAGTGCCTCAGCTGTAACTTCACTGCCTCGCCTGTACTCTCTGAACCTCACCTGTACTCTCAGTGCCTCACCAGTACTCTCACTGCCTCACCTCTATGATCTGCTCCTCACCTGGACTCTCAGAGCCTCACCTGTACTCCCTCTGCTTCCCCTATACTCTCAGTGCCTCTCCTGTACTCTCCGTGCCTCACCTGTACACTTACTGCCTCACCTGTACTATCTGTGCCTCACCTGTACTATCAGAGCCTCACCTGTACTCTCGCTGCCTCACCTATACTCTCAGAGCCTCACCTGTACTATCAGAGCCTCACCTGTACTCTCAGCGCCTCACCTGCACTCTCACAACCTCCCGTGTACTCTCAGTGCCTCACCTGTACTCTCAGTGCCTCATCTGTACTCTCCGAGCCTCACCTGTACTCTCAGAGCCTCTCCTGCACTCTCAATACATCTCCTGTACTCTCAGTGCCTCATCTCTCCTCTCACTGCCTCATCTGTACTCCCAGTGCCTCACTGGTACTCTCAGTGCCTCACCTGTACACACAGAATACCACCTGTACTCTCAGAGCCTCACCTGTACTCTCAGTGCCTCAACTGTACTCTCAGTGCCTCACCGGTACTCTCAGTGCCTCACCTTGTACTCTCAGTGCCTCACCTTTACTCTCAGTGCCTCACCTGTACTCTCAGTGCCTCACCTGTACTCTCAGTGCCTCACTTGTACTCTAACTGCATCACCTGTACTCTCATTGCCTCATTTTTACTCTCACTGCCTCACCTGTACTCTCAGTGCCTCACCTGTACTCTCAGTGCATCACTTGTACTCTCACTGCCGCACCTGTACTCTCACTGCCTCACCTGTATAATCTGGTCCTCACCTGTGCTCTCAGAGCCTCACCTGTACTCCCTCTGCTTCACCTATACTCTCAGTGCATCTCCTGTACTCTCAGTGCCTCACCTGTACTCTTACTGCCTCACCTGTACTATCTGTGCCTCACCTGTACACTCATTGCCTCACCTGCACTCTCAGAGCCTCACCTGTACTCCCTCTGCCTCACCTGTGCTCTCAGAGCCTCACCTGTACTCCCTCTGCTCCACCTGTACTCTGAATGCCTCACCTGTACTCGCAGTGCCTCAGCTGTAACCTCACTGCCTCGCCTGTACTCTCTGAACCTCACCTGTACTCTCAGTGCCTCACCTGTACTCTCAGAGCCTCACACGTACTCTCAGAGCCTCACCTGTACTCTCAGAGCCTCACCTGTACTCTCAGTGCCTCAACTGTACTCTCACTACCTCCCCTATACTCTCTGTGCCTCACCTGTACTCTCAGTGCCTCACCTGTACTCTCAGTGCCTCAACTGTACTCTCAGAGTCTCACCTGTACTCTCAGAGACTCCCCTGTACTCTCAATGCCTCTCCTGTACTCTCAGTGCCTCTCCTGTACTCTCCCTGCCTCACCTGTACTCTCAGAGCCTCACCTGTTCTCTCACTACATCCCCTGTACTCTCACTGCCTCACTTTTACTCTCAGAGTATCACCTGTACTCTCAGTGCCTCACCTGTACTCTCAATGCCTCACCTGTACTCTCAGTGCCTCACTTTTACTCTCAGAGTATCACCTGTACTCTCAGTGCCTCACCTGTACTCTCAATGCCTCACCTGTACTCTCAGTGCCTCACCTGTACTCTCAGTGCATCACTTGTACTCTCACTGCCTCACCTGTACTCTCACTGCCTCACCTGTACTCTCAGTGCCTCAGCTGTACTCTCAGTGCATCACCTTTGCTCTCAGTGCCTCACCTGTACTCCCTCTGCCTCACCTGTACTCTCAGTGCCTCACCTGTACTCTCAATGCATCACCTGTACTCACATTGCCTCAGCTGTAACCTCACTGCCTTGTCTGTACTCTCCGAACCTCACCTGTACTCTCAATGCCTCACCTGTATTCTCACTGCCTCACCTATACTCTCAGTGCCTCACCTGTACTATCAGAACCTCACCTGTACTCTCGCTGCCTCACCTATACTCTCAGAGCCTCACCTGTACTATCAGAGCCTCACCTCTACTCTCAGTGCCTCACCTGCACTCTCACAATCTCCCCTGTACTCTCAGTGCCTCACCTGTACTCTCAGTGCCTCACCTGTACTCTCCGAGCCTCACCTGTACTCTCAGAGCCTCTCCTGTACTCTCAATGCATCTCCTATACTCTCAGTGCCTCATCTCTCCTCTCACTGCCTCATCTGTACTCGCAGTGCCTCACTGGTACTCTCAGTGCCTCACCTGTACACACAGAATTCCACCTGTACTCTCAGAGCCTCACCTGTAGTCTCAGTGCCTCAACTGTACTCTCAGTGCCTCACCGGTACTCTCAGTGCCTCCCCTTGTACTCTCAGTGCCTCACCTGTACTCTCAGTGCCTCATCTGTACTCTCAGTGCCTCACCTGTACTCTCAGTGCCTCACCTGTACTCTCAGTGCCTCACCTGTACTTTCAGTGCCTCACCTGTACTCTCAGTGCCTCACTTGTACTCTAACTGCATCACCTGTACTCTCATTGCCTCACTTTTACTCTCACTGCCTCACCTGTACTCTCAGTGCCTCACCTGTACTCTCAGTGCCTCACCTGTACTCTCACTGCGTCACTAGTACTCTCACTGCCTCACCTTTACTCTCAATGCCTCACCTGTACTCGCACTGCCTCAGCTGTAACCTCACTGCGTCGTCTGTACTCTCCGAACATCACCTATACTCTCTGTGCCTCACCTGTACTCTCAGTGCCTCACCTGTACTCTCAATGCCACACCTATACTCTCAGTGCCTCACCTGTACTCTCAGAGCCTCACCTGTATGCTCAGTGCCTCACCTGTACTCTCAGAGCCTCACCTGTACTCTCAGTGCTTCGCCTGTACTCTCAGAGCCTCACCTGTACTCTCAGAGCTTCTCCTGTACTCCCAATGCCTCTACTGTACTCTCAATGCCTCATCTGTACGCTCAGTGCCTCACCTGTACACACAGTGCACCACCTGTTCTCTCAGTGCCTCACCTGCTCTCCCATTACCTCACCTTTACTCTCAGTGCCTCACCTCTACTCTCAATGCCTCACCTGTACTCTCATTACCTCACCTGTACTCTCAATGCCTCACCTGTACTTGCAGTGCTTCAGCTGCAACCTCACTGCCTCACCTGTACTCTCCAAAACTTACCTTTACTCTCTGTGCCTCACCTGTAACCTCACTGCCTCAACTATACTCTCAGAACCTCACCTGTACTCTCACCACTTCACCTGTACTTGCAGAGCCTTTCCTGTACTCTCAATGCATCCCCTGTGCTCTCACTGCCTCACCTGTACTCTCACTGCCTCACCTGTACTCGCATTGCCTCACTTGTACTCTCACTGCCTCCCCTGTGCCCTCAGTGCCTCTCCTGTAAGCTCACTGCTTCACCTGCGCTCTCAGTAGCTTACCTGTATGCTCAGAGCCTCACCTGTACGCTCAGTGCCTCACCTCTACTCTCAGTACCTCACCTCTACTCTCAGTACATCACCTGTACTCTCATTGCCTCACCTGTACTCACAGTGCCTCACCTGTACTCTCACTGCCTCTCCAGTACTCTCAGTGCTTCACCTCCACGCTCAGTGCCTCACCTTTACCCTCACAGCCTCACCTGTACTCTCAGTGCCTCACCTGTACTCTCACTGCCTCACCTGTACTCTCAGTGCCTCACCTGTACTCTCAAAGCATCACCTGTACTCTCAGTGCCTCACCTATACTCTCAGTGCTTTACCTGTAACCTCAGTGCCTCACCTGTACACATACTACCGCCCACCCTGTGCTCTCGGTTCCTCTCCTGTACTCTCAGTGCCTCACCTGTACTGTCACTGCCTCACCTGTACTCTCAGTGCCTCACCTGTACTCTCAGAGCCCCACCTGTACTCTCACTGCCTGACCTGTACTCTCACTGCTTCACCTGTACTCTCAGTGCCACACCTGTACTCTCACTGCCTCACCTGTACTCTCAGTGCCTCACCTGTACCCTCAGTGCCTCACCTGTACTCTCAGTGCCTCACCTGTACTCTCAATGCCTCACCTGTACTCACAGTGACACACATGTACTCTCAGTGCCTCACCTCTACTCTCAATGCCTCACCTCTACTGTCAATGACTACCTCTACTCTTACTGCATCACCTGTACTCTCAGTAGCTCACCTGTACTCTCAGTGCCCCACCTGTACTCTCACTGCCTCACCTGTACTCTCAGTGCCTCACCTGTACCCTCAGACCCTCACCTGTACTCTCAGTGCCTCACCTGTACTCTCAATGCATCACCTGTACTCACAGCAACACACATGTACTCTCAGTGCCTCACCTCTACTCTCCATGCCTCACCTCTACTGTCAATGACTACCTCTACTCTTACTGCATCACCTGTACTCTCAGTAGCTCACCTGTCCTCTCAGTGCCTCACCTGTACTCACAGTGCCTCACCTGTACTCTCAGTGCCTCACCTCTACTATCTATGCCTCACCTGTACACTCACTGCCTCACCTGTACTCTCAGAGACTCAACTCTACTCACTCTGCCTCACCTGTGCTCTCAGTGCCTCACCTGTACTCCCAGTACCTCACCTGTACTCTCAGGGTCTCACCGGTACTCTCAGTGCAACACCTGTACACACATTGCACCACCTGTACTCTCAATGCCTCACCTATACTCACAGTGACACACCTGTACTCTCAATGCCTCACCTCTACTGTCAAAGACTACCTCTACTCTCACTGCATCATCTCTACTCTCAGTAGCTCACCTGTACGCTCAGAGTCTCACCTGTACTCTCAGTGCCTCACCTCTACTATCTATGCCTCACCTGTACACTCACTGCCTCACCTGTACTCTCAGAGCCTCAACTCTACTCACTCTGCCTCACCTGTGCTCTCAATGCCTCACCTTTACTCTCAGTGCCTCACATGTACTATCTGTGCCTCACCTGTAACCTCACTGCCTCAACTATACTCTCAGAACCTCACCTGTACTCTCAGCACTTCACCTGTACTCTCAGAGCCTCTCCTGTACTCTCAATGCATCCCCTGTACTCTCACTGCCTCATCTGTACTCTCACTGCCTCACCTGTACGCTCATTGCCTCAATTGTACTCTCACTGACTCCCCTGTGCCCTCGGTGCCTCTCCTGTAAGCTCACTGCCTCACCTGCACTCTCAGTGGCTTACCTGTATGCTCAGAGCCTCACCTGTGCGCTCAGTGCTTCACCTCTACTCTCAGTGCCTCACCTGTACTCTCACTGCCTCACCTGTACTCACAGTGCCTCACCTGTACTCTCACTGCCTCTCTGGTACTCTCAGTGCTTCAACTCCACTCTCAGTGCCTCACCTGTACCCTCACAGCCTCACCTGTACTCTCAGTGCCTCACCTGTACACTCACTGCCTCAGTTGTACACTCAGATCATCACTTGTACTCCCTCTGCCTGATCTGCATGCTCAGTGCCTCACCTGTACTCTCAGTGCCTCACCTGTACGCTCAGTGCCTCACCTGTACTCACAGAGCATCACCTGTACTCTCAGTGCCTCACCTATACTCTCAGTGCTTTACCTGTAATCTCAGTGCCTCACCTGTACACACACTACCCCCCCACCCTGTGCTCTCGATGCCTCTCCTGTACTCTCAGTGCCTCACCTGTACTGTCACTGCCTCACCTGTACTCTCAGTGCCTCACCTGTACTCTCAGAGCCCCACCTGTACTCTCACTGCCTTACCTGTCCTCTCAATGCCTCACCTGTACCCTCAGTGCCTCACCTGTACTCTCAGTGCCTCACCTGTACTCTCAATGCCTCACCTGTACTCACAGCGACACACCTGTACTCTCAGTGCCTCACATGTTCTATCTGTGCCTCACCTGTACCCTCAATTTCTCACCTGTACACACAGCAACACACCTGTACTCTCAGTGCCTCACCTCTACTATCTGTGCCTCACCTGTACACTCACTGCCTCACCTGTACTCTCAGAGCCTCAACTCTACTCACTCTGCCTCACCTGTGCTCTCAGTGCCTCACCTGTACTCCCAGTATCTCACCTGTACTCTCAGTGCCTCACCGGTAATCTCAGTGCCTCGCCTGTACACACATTGCACCACCTGTACTCTCAATGCCTCACCTGTACTCACAGCGGCACACCTGTACTCTCAGTGCCTCACCTCTACTCTCAATGCCTCACCTCTACTGTCAAAGACTACCTCTACTCTCACTGCATCACCTCTACTCTCAGTAGCTCACCTGTATGCTCAGAGCCTCACCTGTACTCTCAGTGCCCCACCTGTACTCTCAGTGCCTCACATGTACTATCTGTGCCTCACCTGTACCCTCAATATCTCACCTGTACTCACAGCGACACACCTGTTCTCTCAGTGCCTCACCTCTACTCTCAATGCCTCACTCTACTGTCAATGACTACCTCTACTCTCACTGCATCACCTGTACTCTCAGTGCCTCAGCTGGACTCTCAGTGCCTCACCTGTACTCTCAGTGCCTCACCTCTACTCTCAATGCCTCACTCTACTGTCAATGACTACCTCTACTCTCACTGCATCACCTGTACTCTCAGTGCCTCAGCTGGACTCTCAGTGCCTCAGCTCTACTATCTGTGCCTCACCTGTACACTCACTGCCTCACCTGTACTCTCAGAGCCTCACCTGTACTCCCTCTGCCTCAATTGTGCTCTCAGAGCCTCACCTGTATTCCCTCTGCCTCACCTGTACTCTCAGTACCTCACCTGCATCCTCACTGCCTCACCTGTACTCTCCAAACCTCACCTGCACTCTCTGTGCCTCACCTGTAACCTCACAGCCTGAACTATACTCTCAGAACCTCACCTGTACTCTCACCGCTTCACCTGTACTCTCATTGCCTCACTTGTACACTCACTGCCTCCCCTGTGCTCTCGGTGCCTCTCCTGTAATCTCAGTGCCTCACCTGCGCTCTCAGTAGCTTACCTGTATGCTCAGAGCCTCACCAGTACGCTCAGTGCCTCACCTCTACTCTCAGTACCTCACCTGTACTCTCACTGCCTCACCTGTACTCACAGTGCCTCACCTGTACTCTCACTGCCTCTCCAGTACTCTCAGTGCTTCACCTCCACTCTCAGTACCTCATCTGTACCCTCACAGCCTCACCTGTACTCTTAGGGCCTCACCTGTACACTCACTGCCTCAGTTGTACACTCAGATCCTCACTTGTACTCCCTCTGCCTGATCTTTAAGCTCAGTGCCTCACCTGTACTCTCACTGCCTCACCTGTACTCTCAGTGCCTCACCTGTACTCTCAAAGCATCACCTGTACTCTCAGTGCCTCACCTATACTCTCAGTGCTTTACCTGTAATCTCAGTGCCTCACCTGTACACATACTACCCCCCACCCTGTGCTCTCGGTTCCTCTCCTGTACTTTCAGTGCCTCACCTGTACTGTCACTGTCTCACCTGTACTCTCAGTGCCTCACCTGTACTCTCAGAGCCCCACCTGTACTCTCAGTGCCTCACCTGTACACTCACTGCCTCAGTTGTACACTCAGATCCTCACTTGTACTCTCTCTGCCTGATCTGCATGCTCAGTGCTTCACCTGTACTCTCAGTGCCTCACCTGCACTCTCAGTGCCTCACCTGTACTCTCAGAGCATCACCTGTACTCTCAGTGCCTCACCTATACTTTCAGTGCTTTACCTGTAATCTCAGTGCCTCACGTGTACACACACTACCCCCCCCCCCCACCCTGTGCTCTCGGTGCCTCTCCTTTACTCTCAGTGCCTCACCTGCACTGTCACTGCCTCACCTGTACTCTCAGTGCCTCACCTGTACTCTCAGAGCCCCACCTGTACTCTCACTGCCTTACCTGTCCTCTCAATGCCTCACCTGTACACTCAGTGCCACACCTGTACTCTCAGTGCCTCACCTGTACTCTCAATGCTTCACCTGTACTCACAGCGACACACCTGTACTCTCAGTGCCTCACATGTACTATCTGTGCCTCACCTGTACCCTCAATTTCTCACCTGTACTCACAGCAACACACCTGTACTCTCAGTGCCTCACCTCTACTCTCAATGCCTCACCTCTACTATCTGTGCCTCACCTGTACACTCACTGCCTCAACTGTACTCTCAGAGCCTCAACTCTACTCACTCTGCCTCACCTGTGCTCTCAGTGCCTCACCTTTACTCTCAGTGCCTCACATGTACTATCTGTGCCTCACCTGTAACCTCACTGCCTCAACTATACTCTCAGAACCTCACCTGTACTCTCAGCACTTCACCTGTACTCTCAGAGCCTCTCCTGTACTCTCAATGCATCCCCTGTACTCTCACTGCCTCATCTGTACTCTCACTGCCTCACCTGTACGCTCATTGCCTCAATTGTACTCTCACTGACTCCCCTGTGCCCTCGGTGCCTCTCCTGTAAGCTCACTGCCTCACCTGCACTCTCAGTGGCTTACCTGTATGCTCAGAGCCTCACCTGTGCGCTCAGTGCTTCACCTCTACTCTCAGTGCCTCACCTGTACTCTCACTGCCTCACCTGTACTCACAGTGCCTCACCTGTACTCTCACTGCCTCTCTGGTACTCTCAGTGCTTCAACTCCACTCTCAGTGCCTCACCTGTACCCTCACAGCCTCACCTGTACTCTCAGTGCCTCACCTGTACACTCACTGCCTCAGTTGTACACTCAGATCATCACTTGTACTCCCTCTGCCTGATCTGCATGCTCAGTGCCTCACCTGTACTCTCAGTGCCTCACCTGTACGCTCAGTGCCTCACCTGTACTCACAGAGCATCACCTGTACTCTCAGTGCCTCACCTATACTCTCAGTGCTTTACCTGTAATCTCAGTGCCTCACCTGTACACACACTACCCCCCCACCCTGTGCTCTCGATGCCTCTCCTGTACTCTCAGTGCCTCACCTGTACTCTCAGTAGCTCACCTGTACTCTCAGTGCCTCACCTGTACTCTCAGTGCCTCACCTGTACTCTCAGTGCCTCACCTCTACTATCTATGCCTCACCTGTACACTCACTGCCTCACCTGTACTCTCAGAGACTCAACTCTACTCACTCTGCCTCACCTGTGCTCTCAGTGCCTCAACTGTACTCCCAGTACCTCACCTGTACTCTCAGTGCCTCACCTGTACACACACTACCCCCCCACCCTGTGCTCTCGATGCCTCTCCTGTACTCTCAGTGCCTCACCTGTACTGTCACTGCCTCACCTGTACTCTCAGTGCCTCACCTGTACTCTCAGAGCCCCACCTGTACTCTCACTGCCTTACCTGTCCTCTCAATGCCTCACCTGTACCCTCAGTGCCTCACCTGTACTCTCAGTGCCTCACCTGTACTCTCAATGCCTCACCTGTATTCAGAGCGACACACCTGTACTCTCAGTGCCTCACATGTACTATCTGTGCCTCACCTGTACCCTCAATTTCTCACCTGTACTCACAGCAACACACCTGTACTCTCAGTGCCTCACCTCTACTATCTGTGCCTCACCTGTACACTCACTGCCTCACCTGTACTCTCAGAGCCTCAACTCTACTCACTCTGCCTCACCTGTGCTCTCAGTGCCTCACCTGTACTCCCAGTATCTCACCTGTACTCTCAGTGCCTCACCGGTAATCTCAGTGCCTCGCCTGTACACACATTGCACCACCTGTACTCTCAATGCCTCACCTGTACTCACAGCGGCACACCTGTACTCTCAGTGCCTCACCTCTACTCTCAATGCCTCACCTCTACTGTCAAAGACTACCTCTACTCTCACTGCATCACCTCTACTCTCAGTAGCTCACCTGTATGCTCAGAGCCTCACCTGTACTCTCACTGCGCCACCTGTACTCTCAGTGCCTCACATGTACTATCTGTGCCTCACCTGTACCCTCAATATCTCACCTGTACTCACAGCGACACACCTGTTCTCTCAGTGCCTCACCTCTACTCTCAATGCCTCACTCTACTGTCAATGACTACCTCTACTCTCACTGCATCACCTGTACTCTCAGTGCCTCAGCTGGACTCTCAGTGCCTCACCTGTACTCTCAGTGCCTCACCTCTACTCTCAATGCCTCACTCTACTGTCAATGACTACCTCTACTCTCACTGCATCACCTGTACTCTCAGTGCCTCAGCTGGACTCTCAGTGCCTCAGCTCTACTATCTGTGCCTCACCTGTACACTCACTGCCTCACCTGTACTCTCAGAGCCTCACCTGTACTCCCTCTGCCTCAATTGTGCTCTCAGAGCCTCACCTGTATTCCCTCTGCCTCACCTGTACTCTCAGTACCTCACCTGCATCCTCACTGCCTCACCTGTACTCTCCAAACCTCACCTGCACTCTCTGTGCCTCACCTGTAACCTCACAGCCTCAACTATACTCTCAGAACCTTACCTGTACTCTCACCGCTTCACCTGTACTCTCATAGCCTCACTTGTACACTCACTGCCTCCCCTGTGCTCTCGGTGCCTCTCCTGTAATCTCAGTGCCTCACCTGCGCTCTCAGTAGCTTACCTGTATGCTCAGAGCCTCACCAGTACGCTCAGTGCCTCACCTCTACTCTCAGTACCTCACCTGTACTCTCACTGCCTCACCTGTACTCACAGTGCCTCACCTGTACTCTCACTGCCTCTCCAGTACTCTCAGTGCCTCACCTCCACTCTCAGTACCTCACCTGTACCCTCACAGCCTCACCTTTACTCTCAGGGCCTCACCTGTACACTCACTGACTCAGTTGTACACTCAGATCCTCACTTGTACTCCCTCTGCCTGATCTTTACGCTCAGTGCCTCACCTGTACTCTCACTGCCTCACCTGTACTCTCAGTGCCTCACCTGTACTCTCAAAGCATCACCTGTACTCTCAGTGCCTCACCTATACTCTCAGTGCTTTACCTGTAATCTCAGTGCCTCACCTGTACACATACTACCCCCCACCCTGTGCTCTCGGTTCCTCTCCTGTACTTTCAGTGCCTCACCTGTACTGTCACTGCCTCACCTGTACTCTCAGTGCCTCACCTGTACTCTCAGAGCCCCACCTGTACTCTCACTGCCTGACCTGTACTCTCACTGCCTCACCTGTACTCTCAGTGCCCCACCTGTACTCTCACTGCCTCACCTGTACTCTCAGTGCCTCACCTGTACCCTCAGTGCCTCACCTGTACTCTCAGTGCCTCACCTGTACTCTCAATGCCTCACCTGTAGTCACAGCGACACACATGTATTCTCAGTGCCTCACCTCTACTCTCAATGCCTCACCTCTACTGTCAATGACTACCTCTACTCTTACTGCATCACCTGTACTCTCAGTAGCTCTCCTGTACTCTCAGTGCCCCACCTGTACTCTCACTGCCTCACCTGTACTCTCAGTGCCTCACCTGTACCCTCAGTGCCTCACCTGTACTCTCAGTGCCTCACCTGTACTCTCAATGCCTCACCTGTACTCACAGCGACACACATGTACTCTCAATGCCTCACCTCTACTCTCAATGCCTCACATCTACTGTCAATGACTACCTCTACTCTTACTGCATCACCTGTACTCTCAGTAGCTCACCTGTACTCTCAGTGCCTCACCTGTACTCTCAGTGCCTCACCTGTACTCTCAGTGCCTCACCTCTACTATCTATGCCTCACCTGTACACTCACTGCCTCACCTGTACTCTCAGAGACTCAACTCTACTCACTCTGCCTCACCTGTGCTCTCAGTGCCTCAACTGTACTCCCAGTACCTCACCTGTACTCTCAGTGCCTCACCGGTACTCTCAGTGCCTCACCTGTACACACATTGCACCACCTGTACTCTCAATGCCTCACCTGTACTCACAGTGTCACACCTGTACTCTCAGTGCCTCACCTCTACTCTCAATGCCTCACCTCTACTGTCAAAGACTACCTCTACTCTCACTGCATCACCTCTACTCTCAGTAGCTCACCTGTACGCTCAGAGCCTCACCTGTACTCTCAGTGCCCCACCTGTACTCTCAGTGCA
Source organism: Somniosus microcephalus (assembly GCF_052327205.1). NCBI lineage: Eukaryota > Metazoa > Chordata > Chondrichthyes > Squaliformes > Somniosidae > Somniosus > Somniosus microcephalus. Next base: position 229,839,582 of record NC_140989.1, on the reverse strand, counting down.
TCACATGTACTATCTGTGCCTCACCTGTAACCTCACTGCCTCAACTATACTCTCAGAACCTCACCTGTACTCTCAGCACTTCACCTGTACTCTCAGAGCCTCTCCTGTACTCTCAATGCACCCCCTGTGCTCTCACTGCCTCACCTGTACTCTCACTGCCTCACCTGTACTCTCATTGCCTCACTTGTACTCTCACTGACTCCCCTGTGCCCTCGGTGCCTCTCGTGTAAGCTCACTGCCTCACCTGCACTCTCAGTGGCTTACCTGTATGCTCAGAGCCTCACCTGTGCGCTCAGTGCTTCACCTCTACTCTCAGTGCCTCACCTGTACTCTCACTGCCTCACCTGTACTCACAGTGCCTCACCTGTACTCTCACTGCCTCTCTGGTACTCTCAGTGCTTCAACTCCACTCTCAGTGCCTCACCTGTACCCTCACAGCCTCGCCTGTACTCTCAGTGCCTCACCTATACACTCACTGCCTCAGTTGTACACTCAGATCCTCACTTGTACTCCCTCTGCCTGATCTGCATGCTCAGTGCCTCACCTGTACTCTCACTGCCTCACCTGTACTCTCAGTGCCTCACCTGTACTCTCAGAGCATCACCTTTACTCTCAGTGCCTCACCTATACTCTCAGTGCTTTACCTGTAATCTCAGTGCCTCACCTGTACACACACTACCCCCCACCCACCCTGTGCTCTCGGTGCCTCTCCTGTACTCTCAGTGCCTCGCCTGTACTGTCACTGCCTCACCTGTACTCTCAGTGCCTCACCTGTACTCTCAGAGCCCCACCTTTACTCTCACTGCCTTTCCTGTACACTCAATGCCTCACCTGTTCCCTCAGTGCCTCACCTGTACTCTCAGTGCCTCACCTGTACTCTCAATGCCTCACCTGTACTCACAGCGACACACCTGTACTCTCAGTGCCTCACATGTACTATCTGTGCCTCACCTGTACCCTCAATTTCTCACCTTTACTCACAGCAACACACCTGTACTCTCAGTGCCTCGCCTGTACTCTCAGTGCCTCACCTCTACTATCTGTGCCTCACCTGTACACTCACTGCCTCACCTGTACTCTCAGAGCCTCAACTCTACTCACTCTGCCTCACCTGTGCTATCAGTGCCTCACCTTTACTCCCAGTATCTCACCTGTACTCTCAGTGCCTCACTGGCACTCTCAGTGCCTCACCTGTACACACATTGCACCACCTGTGCTCTCAATGCCTCACCTGTACTCACAGTGGCACACCTGCACTCTCAGTGCCTCACCTCTACTCTCAATGCCTCACCTCTACTGTCAAAGACTACCTCTACTCTCACTGCATCACCTCTACTCTCAGTAGCTCACCTGTATGCTCAGAGCCTCACCTGTACTCTCAGTGCCCCACCTGTACTCTCAGTGCCTCACATGTACTATCTGTGCCTCACCTGTACCCTCAGTATCTCACCTGTACTCACAGCGACACTCCTGTTCTCTCAGTGCCTCACCTCTACTCTCAATGCCTCACTCTACTGTCAATGACTACCTCTACTCTCACTGCATCACCTGTACTCTCAGTGCCTCAGCTGGACTCTCAGTGCCTCAGCTCTACTATCTGTGCCTCACCTGTACACTCACTGCCTCACCTGTACTCTCAGAGCCTCACCTGTACTCCCTCTGCCTCAATTGTGCTCTCAGAGCCTCACCTGTATTCCCTCTGCCTCACCTGTACTCTCAGTACCTCACCTGCATCCTCACTGCCTCACCTGTATTCTCCAAACCTCACCTGTACTCTCTGTGCCTCACCTGTAACCTCACAGCCTCAGCTATACTCTCAGAACCTCACCTGTACTCTCACCGCTTCACCTGTACTCTCATTGCCTCACTTGTACACTCACTGCCTCCCCTGTGCTCTCGGTGCCTCTCCTGTAAGCTCAGTGCCTCACCTGCACTCTCAGTGGCTTACCTGTATGCTCAGAGCCTCACCTATACTCTCAGTGCGTCATCTCTACTCTCAGTGCCTCACCTGTACTCTCACTGCCTCACCTGTGCTCACAATGCCTCACCTGTACTCTCACTGCCTCTCCGGTACTTTCAGTGCTTCACCTCTACTCTCAGTGCCTCACCTGTACCCTCACAGCCTCACCTGTACTCTCAGTGCCTCACCTGTACACTCACTGCCTCAGTTGTACACTCAGGTCCTTACTTGTACTCCCTCTGCCTGACCTGTACCCTCAGTGCCTCACCTGTACTCTCACTGCCTCACCTGTACTCTCAGTGCCTCACCTGTACTCTCAGAGCATCACCTGTACTCTCACTGCCTCCCCTTTACTCTCTGAACTCCACCTGTACTCTCAGTGCCTCACCTGAACTCTCACTGCCTCACCTCTACTCTCAGTGCCTCACCTATACTCTCAGTGCTTCACCTGTACTCTCAGTGCCCAACCTGTGCACACATTACCCCCCCGTGCTCTCGGTGCCTCACCTGTACTCTCAGTGCCTCACCTGTACTGTCACTGCCTCACCTTTACTCTCAGTGCCTCACCTGTACTCTCAGAGCCTCAACTGTACTCTCAGGGCCTCACCTGTACTATCACAGCCTCACCTGTACTCTCACTGCCTCACCTGTACTCTCAGAGCCTCACCTGTACTCTCAGTGCCTCTGCTGTACTCTCAGAGCCTCACCAGCACTCTCAGTGCCTTACCTGTACTCTCACTGCCTCACCTGTACTCTCAGTGCCTCACCTGTACTCTCAATGCCTCACCTGTACTCACAGTGACACACCTGTACTCTCAGTGCCTCACCTCTACTCTCAATGCCTCACCTCTATTGTCAATGACTACCTCTACTCTCACTGCATCACCTGTACTCTCAGTAGCTCAACTGTACTCTCAGTGCCTCACCTGTACTCGCAGTGCCTCACCTGTACTCTCAGTGCCTCACATTTACTATCTGTGCCTCACCTGTACCCTCAATATCTTACCTGTACGCACAGTAACACACCTGTACTCTCAGTGCCTCACCTCTACTCTCAATGCCTCAATCTACTGTCAATGACTACCTCTACTCTCACTGCATCACCTGTACTCTCAGTAGATCACCTGTACTCTCAGTGCCTCACCTGTACTCTCAGTGCCTCACCTGTACTTTCAGTGCCTCACCTCTACTATCTGTGCCTCACCTGTACACTCACTGCCTCACCTGCACTCTCAGAGCCTCAGCTGTACTCCCTCTACCTCACCTGTGCTCTCAGTGCCTCACCTGTACTCCCTCTGCCTCACCTGTATTCTCAGCACCTCACCTGTACTCTCAATGCCTCACCTGTACTCTCTGTGTCTCAGCTGTACTTTCAATGCCTCACCTGTACTCTCACAACATCCCCTGTACTCTTAGAGCTTCACCTGTACTCTCTGTGCCTCAACTGTACTCTCAGTGCCTCACTTTTACTCTCAGAGCCTCACCTGTACTCTCAGTGCCTCACCTGTACTCTCAGGGCCTCTCCTGTACTCCCTCTGCCTCACCTGTGCTCTCATTGCCTCACCTGTACTCTCAATGCTTCACCTGTACTTGCAGTGCTTCAGCTGCAACCTCACTGCCTCACCTGTACTCTCCAAACCTCACCTGTATGCTCTGCACCTCACCTGTAACCTCACTGCATCAACTACACTCTCAGAACCTCACCTGTACTCTCACCACTTCACCTGTACTCTCAGAGCCTCTCCTGTACTCTCAATGCATCCCCTGTACTCTCACTGCCTCACCTGTACTCTCACTGCCTCACCTGTACGCTCATTGCCTCACTTGCACTCTCACTTCCTCACCTGTGCTCTCGGTGCGTCTCCTGTAAGCTCAGTGCCTCACCCGCACTCTCAGTGGCTTACCTATATGCTCAGAGCCTCACCTGTACTCTCAGTGCCTCACCTCTACTCTCAGTGCCTCACATGTACTCTCACTGCCTCACCTGTACTCACAGTGCCTCACCTGTACTCTCACTGCCTCACCTGTACTCTCAACACCTCACCTGTGCTCTCAGAGCCACAAGTGTACTCTCAGAGTCGCACTTGTACTCTCAGTGACTCACCTGTACTCTCACTGCATAACCTGTACTCTTTGTAGCTCACCTGTACTCTCACTGCCTCACCTGTACTCTCAGTGCCTCACCTCTACTATCGGTGCCTCAACTCTACTCTCACTGCCTCACCTGTACTCTCAATGCCTCACCTGCACTCTCACTGCCTCTCCTGTACTCTCAGTGCCTCACCTGCACTCTCACTGCCTCACCTGTACCCTCAGTGCCTCACCTGCACTCTCAATGCCTCACCTGTACTCTCTGTGCCTCACCTGCACTCTCACTGCCTCACCTGCACTCTCACTGCCTCTGCTGTACTCTCAGTGCCACACCTGTACTCCCTCTGCCTCACCTGTACTCTCAGTGCCACACCTGTACTCTCAATGCCTCACCTGTACTCTCAGTGCCTCACCTGCACTCTCACTGCCTCTGCTGTACTCTCAGTGCCACACCTGTACTCCCTCTGCCTCACCTGTACTCTCAGTGCCTCACCTGCACTCTCACTGCCTCTGCTGTACTCTCACTGCCACACCTGTACTCCCTCTGCCTCACCTGTACTCTCAATGCCTCACCTGTACTCACAGTGCTTCAGCTGTAACCTCACTGCCTCGCCTGTACTCTCCAAACTTCACCTGTACTCTCTGTGCCTCACCTGTACACTCAGTGCCTCACCTCTCCACTCACTGCCTCACCTATACTCTCAGTGCCTCACCTGTATTCTCAGTGCCTCACCTGTTCTCAATGCCTCGCCTTTACTCTCACAACCTCCGTTGCACTCCCAGTACCTCACCTGTACTCTCAGTGCCTCACCTGTACTCTCAATGGCTCACCAGTATTCTCACTGGCTCACCTGTACTCTCAGTGCCTCACCTATACTCTCACTGCCTCACCTGTACTCTCAGTGCCTCAACTGTACTCTCAGTGCCTCACTTGTACTCTCAGAGCCTCACCTGTACTCTCAGTGCCTCACCTGTACTCTCAGGGCCTCTCCTGTACTCCCTCTGCCTCACCTGTGCTCTCATTGCCTCACCTGTACCCTCAATGCTTCACCTGTACTTGCAGTGCTTCAGCTCCAACCTCACTGCCTCACCTGTACTCTCCAAACCTCACCTGTACGCTCTGTGCCTCACCTGTAACCTCACTGCATCAACTACACTCTCAGAACCTCACCTGTACTCTCACCACATCACCTGTACTCTCAGAGCCTCTCCTGTACTCTCAATGCATCCCCTGTACTCTCACTGCCTCACCTGTACTCTCACTGCCTCACCTGTACTCTCACTGCCTCACCTGTACTCTCATTGCCTCACTTGTACTCTCACTTCCTCACCTGTGCTCTCGGTGCGTCTCCTGTAAGCTCAGTGCCTCACCCGCACTCTCAGTGGCTTACCTGTATGCTCAGAGCCTCACCTGTACGCTCAGTGCCTCACCTCTACTCTCAGTGCCTCACATGTACTCTCACTGCCTCACCTGTACTCACAGTGTCTCACCTGTACTCTCACTGCCTCACCTGTACTCTCAGCACCTCACCTGTGCTCTCAGAGCCGCAAGTGTACTCTCAAATTCGCACTTGTACTCTCAGTGGCTCACCTGTACTCTCACTGCATAACCTGTACTCTTAGTAGCTCACATGTACTCTCACTGCCTCACCTGTACTCTCAGTGCCTCACCTCTACTATCGGTGCCTCAACTCTACTCTCACTGCCTCACCTGTACTCTCAATGCCTCACCTGCACTCTCACTGCCTCTCCTGTACTCTCAGTGCCTCACCTGCACTCTCACTGCCTCACCTGTACTCTCAGTGCCTCACCTGTACTCTCAGTGCCTCACCTGTACTCTCAGTGCCTCACCTGCACTCTCACTGCCTCTGCTGTACTCTCACTGCCACACCTGTACTCCCTCTGCCTCACCTGTACTCTCAATGCCTCACCTGTACTCACAGTGCCTCAGCTGTAACCTCACTGCCTCGCCTGTACTCTCCGAACTTCACCTGTACTCTCTGTGCCTCACCTGTACACTCAGTGCCTCACCTCTCCACTCACTGCCTCACCTATACTCTCAGTGCCTCACCTGTACTCTCAGAGCATCACCTGTACTCTCAGTGCCTCGCCTTTACTCTCACAACCTCCCTTGCACTCCCAGTACCTCACCTGTACTCTCAGTGCCTCACCTGTACTCTCAGAGCCTTACCTGTGTGCTCAGTGCCTCTCCTGTACTCTCACTGCCTCACCTGTATTCTCAGAGGCTCACCAGTTCTCTCACTACCTCCCCTGTACTCTCACTGCCTCATCTGTATTCTCAGAGCCTCACCTGTACTCGCAGTGCCTCACCTGTACTCTCAGTTTATCACTTGTACTCTCACTGCCTCACCTCTACTCTCAGTGCCTCACCTGCACTCTGTTCCTCACCTGTGCTCTCAGAGCCTCATGTGTACTCTCAGTGCCTCACCTGTACTCTCAGTGCCTCACCTGTACCCTCATTGCCTCACTTGTGCACTCACTGCCTCACCTGTACTCTCAGTGCCTCACCTGTACTCTCAGAGCTGCACTTGTACTCTCAGTGACTCACCTGTACTCTCATTGCATCACCTGTACTCTTAGTAGCTCACCTGTACTCTCACTGCCTCATATATACTCCCAGTGCTTCACCTGTACTATCAGTGCCACACCTCTACTCTCACTGCCCCGCCTCTACTCTCAGTGCTTCACCTGCACTCTCACTGCCTCTCCTGTACTCTCAGTGCCTCACCTGTACTCTCAGTGACACACCTGTACTCTCACTGCCTCACCTCTACTCTCAATGCCTCACTTCTACTCTCAATGACTTCCTGTACACTCACTGCATCACCTGTACTCTCAGTAGCTCACCTGTACTCTCAGTGTCTCTCCTGTACTCTCAGTGCCTCACCTGTACTCTCAGAGCCTCACCTGCACTCCCTCTGCCTCACCTGTACTCTCAGAGCCGCACCTGTACTCCCTCTGCTTCAGCTGTACTCTGGAGTGGGCCTTTGGCATAATGGTAGCTTCCCCGGCGCTGGGCCAGAAGGCGCAGGGTTATGAACCCCGCTCCAGAGATTCCCGGCAAGTGGAGTCGGAGCTCCGGCTCTAAATTCTGGGTTGACATCCAGCGGGATACTTGCGTCCATGGGTGTGGGTGCCCCCCCCCGTCGTATGGGTTGCGGAAGCCCGTAAAACCCTCCTGCCATGGGACTAACCACCCTAATGGCTGGTAAGAAGATGGTTACGGTCACGGAAGGAACGTTAAATGCGGCCAGAAATCCTTCCACCACCTCATACAGATCCCCAAAGGGAACAGTGTGAAGACACGTACGACGATGACCTGTACTCTCAGAGCCTCACCTGGACTCCCAGAGCCTCTCCTGCACTCCCAGAGCCTCTCCTGTACTCTCAACGCCTCTCCTGTACTCTCAGTGCCACATCTGTACTCTCACTGCCTCACCTGTACTATCTGTGCCTCACCTGTACTCTCAGAGACGCACCCGTACTCCCTCTGCCTCACCTGTGCTCTCAGTGCCTCACCTGTACTCCCTCTGCCTCACCTTTACTCTCAGTGCCTCACCTGTACTCTCAGTGCCTCGCCTGTACTCTCAGTGCCTCACCTTTACTCTCAGTGCCTCACCTTTACTCTCAGTGCTTCACCTGTACTCTCAGTGCCTCACCTGTACTCTCAGTGCCTCCCTTATACTCTCACTGCATCACCTGTACTCTTATTGCCTCACTTGTACTCTCACTGCCTCACCTGTACTCTCAGTGCCTCAGCTGTACTCTCAGTGCATCACTTTTACTCTCACTGCCTCACCTGTATACTCACTGTCTTACTAGTACTCTCACTGCCTCACCTGTACTCTCAGTGCCTCACCTGCACTCTCAGTGCCTCACCTTTGCTCTCAGTGCCTCACCTGTACTCCCTCTGCCTCACCTGTACTCTCAGTGCCTCACCTGTACTCTCAATGCATCACCTGTACTCACATTGCCTCAGCTGTAACCTCACTGCCTTGTCTGTACTCTCCGAACCTCACTTGTACTCTCAATGGCTCACCTGTATTCTCACTGCCTCACCTATACTCTCAGAGCCTCACCTGTACTATCAGAGCCTAACCTGTACTCTCAGTGCCTCACCTGCACTCTCACAATCTCCCCTGTACTCTCAGTGCCTCACCTGTACTCTCAGTGCCTCACCTGTACTCTCCGAGCCTCACCTGTACTCTCAGAGCCTCTCCTGTGCTCTCAATGCATCTCCTGTACTCTCAGTGCCTCATCTCTCCTCTCACTGACTCATCTGTACTCCCAGTGCCTCACTGGTACTCTCAGTGCCTCACCTGTACACACAGAACTCCACCTGTACTCTCAGAGCCTCACCTGTAGTCTCAGTGCCTCAACTGTACTCTCAGTGCCTCACCGGTACTCTCAGTGCCTCACCTTGTACTCTCAGTGCCTCACCTGTACTCTCAGTGCCTCATCTGTACTCTCAGTGCCTCATCTGTACTCTCAGTACCTCACCTGTACTCTCAGTGCCTCACCTGTACTTTCAGTGCCTCGCCTGTACTCTCAGTGCCTCACTTGTACTCTAACTGCATCACCTGTTCTCTCATTGCCTCACTTTTACTCTCACTGCCTCACCTGTACTCTCAGTGCCTCACCTGTACTCTCAGTGCCTCACGTGTACTCTCATTGCCTCACTCGTACTCTCACTGCCTCACCTTTACTCTCAATGCCTCAACTGTACTCTCAGAGCCACACCTGTACTCCCAGTGCCTCACCTGTATCTCAGTGCCTTCCCTGTACTCTCAGTGCCTCACCTGTACTCTCGCTGCCTTACCTGTGCTGTCACTGCCTCACCTGTACTCTCAATGCCTCACCTGTACTATCAGTGCTGCACCTGCACTCTCTCTACCTCACCTGTACTCTCACTGCCTCACCGGTACTTTCAGAGCATCACCTGTATTCTCAGTGCCTCACCTGTACTCTCAGTGCCTCACCTGTACACTCATTGCCTCACCTGTAATCTCAGTGCCTCAGCTGTACACTAGGTGCCTCACCTGTACTCTCACTTGCACACCTGTACTCTCAGTGCCTCAACTGTACTCACAGTAGCTCACCTGTACTCTCAGTGCCTCTCCTGTACTCTCAGAGCCTCACCTGTACTCTCACTGCCTCACCTGTACGATCTGTTCCTCACCTGTGCTCTCAGAGTCTCACCTGTACTCCCTCTGCTTCACCTATACTCTCAGTGCCTCTCCTGTACTCTCAGTGCCTCACCTTTACTCTTACTGCCTCACCTGTACTATCTGAGCCTCAAATGTACATTCATTGCCTCACCTGCACACTCAGAGCCTCACCTGTACTCCCTCTGCCTCACCTCTGCTCTCAGAGCCTCACCTGTACTCCCTCTGCACCACCTGTACTCTCAATGCCTCACCTGTACTGGCAGTGCCTCAGCTGTAACCTCACTGCCTCGCCTGTACTCTCTGAACCTCACCTGTACTCTCAGTGCCTCACCTGTACTCTCACTCCCTCACCTCTATGATCTGCTCCTCACCTGGGCTCTCAGAGCCTCACCTGTACTCCCTCTGCTTCCCCTATACTCTCAGTGCCTCTCCTGTACTCTCAGTGCCTCACCTGTACACTTACTGCCTCACCTGTACTATCTGTGCCTCACCTGTACTTTCAGAGCCTCACCTGTACTCTCGCTGCCTCACCTATACTCTCAGAGCCTCACCTGTACTATCAGAGCCTCACCTGTACTCTCAGCGCCTCACCTGCACGCTCACAACCTCCCCTGTACTCTCAGTGCCTCACCTGTACTCTCAGTGCCTCACCTGTACTCTCCGAGCCTCACCTGTACTCTCAGAGCCTCTCCTGCACTCTCAATACATCTCCTGTACTCTCAGTGCCTCATCTCTCCTCTCACTGCCTCATCTGTACTCCCAGTGCCTCACTGGTACTCTCAGTGCCTCACCTGTACACACAGAATACCAACTGTACTCTCAGAGCCTCTCCTGTACTCTCAGTGCCTCAACTGTACTCTCAGTGCCTCACCGGTACTCTCAGTGCCTCACCTTGTACTCTCAGTGCCTCACCTGTACTCTCAGTGCCTCACCTGTACTCTCAGTGCCTCACCTGTACTCTCAGTGCCTCACCTGTACTCTCAGTGCCTCACCTGTACTCTCAGTACCTCACTTGTACTCTAACTGCATCACCTGTACTCTCATTGCATCGTTTTTACTCTCACTGCCTCACCTGTACTCTCAGTGCCTCACCTGTACTCTCAGTGCATCACTTGTACTCTCACTGCCTCACCTGTACTCTCACTGCCTCACCTGTATGATCTGTTCCTCACCTGTGCTCTCAGAGCCTCACCTGTACTCCCTCTGCTTCACCTATACTCTCAGTGCATCTCCTGTACTCTCAGTGCCTCACCTGTACTCTTACTGCCTCACCTGTACTATCTGTGCCTCACCTGTACACTCATTGCCTCACCTGCACTCTCAGAGCCTCACCTGTACTCCCTCTGCCTCACCTGTGCTCTCAGAGCCTCACCTGTACTCCATCTGCTCCACCTGTACTCTCAATGCCTCACCTGTACTCGCAGTGCCTCAGCTGTAACCTCACTGCCTCGCCTGTACTCTCCGAACCTCACCTGTACTCTCAGTGCCTCACCTGTACTCTCAGAGCCTCACACGTACTCTCAGAGCCTCACCTGTACTCTCAGAGCCTCACCTGTACTCTCAGTGCCTCAACTGTACTCTCACTACCTTCCCTATACTCTCTGTGCCTCACCTGTTCTCTCAGTGCCTCACCTGTACTCTCAGTGCCTCAACTGTACTCCCAGAGTCTCACCTGTACTCTCAGAGACTCCCCTGTACTCTCAATGCCTCTCCTGTACTCTCAGTGCCTCTCCTGTACTCTCCCTGCCTCACCTGTACTCTCAGAGCCTCACCTGTTCTCTCACTACATCCCCTGTACTCTCACTGCCTCACTTTTACTCTCAGAGTATCACCTGTACTCTCATTGCCTCAACTGTACTCTCAGAGCCACACCTGTTCTCCCACTGCCTCACCTGTATCTCAGTGCCTTCCCTGTACTCTCAGTGCCTCGCCTGTACTCTCGCTGCCTTACCTGTACTGTCACTGCCTCACCTGTACTCTCAATGCCTCACCTGTACTATCAGTGCTGCACCTGCACTCTCTCTACCTCACCTGTACTCTCACTGCATCACCTGTACTTTCAGTGCATCACCTGTACTCTCAGTGACTCACCTGTACTCTCAGTGCCTCACCTGTACACTCATTGCCTCACCTGTAATCTCAGTGCCTCAGCTGTACACTAGGTGCCTCACCTGTACTCTCACTTGCACACCTGTACTCTCAGTGCCTCAACTGTACTCACAGTAGCTCACCTGTACTCTCAGTGCCTCTCCTGCACTCTCAGTGCCTCACCTGTACTCTTACTGCCTCACCTGTACGATCTGTTCCTCACCTATACTCTCAGAGCCTCACCTGTACTCTCAGCGCCTCACCTGCACTCTCACAACCTCCCCTGTACTCTCAGTGCCTCACCTGTACTCTCAGTGCCTCACCTGTACTCTCCGAGCCACACCTGTACTCTCAGAGCCTCTCCTGCACTCTCAATACATCTCCTGTACTCTCAGTGCCTCACCTGTACTCTCAGTGCCTCACCTGTATTCTCAGTGCCTCAAATGTACTCTCAAAGTCACACCTGTACTCTCAGAGACTCCCCTGTACTCTCAATGCCTCTCCTGTACTCTCAGTGCCTCTCCTGTACTCTCCCTGCCTCACCTGTACTCTCAGAGCCTCACCTGTTCTCTCACTACATCCCCTGTACTCTCACTGCCTCACTTTTACTCTCAGAGCCTCACCTGTACTCTCAGTGCCTCACCTGTACTCTCAATGCCTCACCTGTACTCTCAGTGCCTCACCTGTACTCTCAGTGCATCACTTGTACTCTCACTGCCTCACCTGTACTCTCACTGCCTCACCTGTACTCTCAGTGCCTCAGCTGTACTCTCAGTGCATCACTTTTACTCTCACTGCCTCACCTGTACTCTCACTTTCTTACTAGTACTCTCACTGCCTCACCTGTACTCTCAGTGCCTCACCTTTGCTCTCAGTGCCTCACCTGTACTCCCTCTGCCTCACATATACTCTCAGTGCTTCACCTGTACTCTCAATGCATCACCTGTACTCACATTGTCTCAGCTGTAACCTCACTGCCTTGTCTGTACTCTCCGAACCGAACCTGTACTGTCAATGCCTCACCTGTATTCTCACTGCCTCACCTATACTCTCAGTACCTCACCTGTACTATCAGAACCTCACCTGTACTCTCGCTGCCTCACCTATACTCTCAGAGCCTCACCTGTACTATCAGAGCCTCACCTGTACTCTCAGTGCCTCACCTGCACTCTCACAATCTCCCCTGTACTCTCAGTGCCTCACCTGTACTCTCAGTGCCTCACCTGTACTCTTCGAGCCTCACCTGTACTCTCAGAGCCGCTCCTGTACTCTCAATGCATCTCCTGTGCTCTCAGTGCCTCATCTCTCCTCTCACTGCCTCATCTGTACTCCCAGTGCCTCACTGGTACTCTCAGTGCCTCACCTGTACACACAGAATTCCACCTGTACTCTCAGAGCCTCACCTGTACTCTCAGTGCCTCAACTGTACTCTCAGTGCCTCACCGGTACTCTCAGTGCCTCACCTTGTACTCTCAGTGCCTCACCTGTACTCTCAGTGCCTCATCTGTACTCTCAGTGCCTCACCTGTACTCTCAGTGCCTCACCTGTACTCTCACTGCCTCACCATTACTCTCACTGCCTCACCTTTACTCTCATTGCCTCAACTGTACTCTCAGAGCCACACCTGTACTCCCAGTGCCTCACCTGTATCTCAGTGCCTTCCCTGTACTCTCAGTGCCTCACCTGTACTCTCGCTGCCTTACCTGTACTGTCACTGCCTCACCTGTACTCTCAATGCCTCACCTGTACTATCAGTGCTGCACATGCACTCTCTCTACCTCACCTGTACTCTCACTGGCTCCCCGGTACTTTCATAGCATCACCTGTACTCTCAGTGCCTCACCTGTACTCTCAGTGCCTCACCTGTACTCTCACTTGCACACCTGTACACTCAGTGCCTCAACTGTACTCACAGTAGCTCACCTGTACTCTCAGTGCCTCTCCTGTACTCTCAGTGCCTCACCTGTACTCTCACTGCCTCACCTGTACGATCTGTTCCTCACCTGTGCTCTCAGAGCCTCACCTGTACTCCCTCTGCTTCACTTATACTCTCAGTGCCTCTCCTGTACTCTCAGTGCCTCAACTTTACTCTTACTGCCTCACCTGTACTATCTGTGCCTCACCTGTACACTCATTGCCTCACCTGCACACTCAGAGCCTCACCTTTACTCCCTCTGCCTCACCTCTGCTCTCAGAGCCTCACCTGTACTCCCTCTGCTCCACCTGTACTCTCAATGCCTCACCTGTACTCGCAGTGCCTCAGCTGTAACCTCACTGCCTCGCCTGTACTCTCTGAACCTCACCTGTACTCTCAGTGCCTCACCTGTACTCTCACTGCCTCACCTCTATGATCTGCTCCTCACCTGGGCTCTCAGAGCCTTACCTGTACTCCCTCTGCTTCACCTATACTCTCAGTGCCTCTCCTGTACTCTCAGTGCCTCACCTGTACTCTTACTGCCTCACCTGTACTATCTGTGCCTCACCTGTACTATCAGAGCCTCACCTGTACTCTCGCTGCCTCACCTATACTCTCAGAGCATCACCTGTACTATCAGAGCCTCACCTGTACTCTCAGCGCCTCACCTGCACTCTCACAATCTCCCCTGTACTCTCAGTGCCTCACCTGTACTCTCAGTGCCTCACCTGTACTCTCCGAGCCTCACCTGTACTCTCAGAGCCTCTCCTGCACTCTCAATACATCTCCTGTACTCTCAGTGCCTCATCTCTCCTCTCACTACCTCATCTGTACTCCCAGTGCCTCACTGGTACTCTCAGTGCCTCACCTGTACACACAGAATACCACCTGTACTCTCAGAGCCTCACCTGTACTCTCAGTGCCTCAACTGTACTCTCAGTGCCTCACCGGTACTCTCAGTGCCTCACCTTTACTCTTACTGCCTCACCTGTACTATCTGTGCCTCACCTGTACACTCATTGCCTCACCTGCACACTCAGAGCCTCACCTGTACTCCCTCTGCCTCACCTCTGCTCTCAGAGCCTCACCTGTACTCCCTCTGCTTCACTTATACTCTCAGTGCCTCTCCTGTACTCTCAGTGCCTCACCTTTACTCTTACTGCCTCACCTGTACTATCTGTGCCTCACCTGTACACTCATTGCCTCACCTGCACACACAGAGCCTCACCTGTACTCCCTCTGCCTCACCTCTGCTCTCAGAGCCTCACCTGTACTCCCTCTGCTCCACCTGTACTCTCAATGCCTCACCTGTACTCGCAGTGCCTCAGCTGTAACCTCACTGCCTCGCCTGTACTCTCTGAACCTCACCTGTACTCTCAGTGCCTCACCTGTACCCTCACTGCCTCACCTCTATGATCTGCTCCTCACCTGGGCTCTCAGAGCCTCACCTGTACTCCCTCTGCTTCACCTATACTCTTAGTGCCTCTCCTGTACTCTCAGTGCCTCACCTGTACTCTTACTGCCTCACCTGTACTATCTGTGCCTCACCTGTACTATCAGAGCCTCACCTGTACTCTCGCTGCCTCACCTATACTCTCAGAGCCTCACCTGTACTATCAGAGCCTCACCTGTACTCTCAGCGTCTCACCTGCACTCTCACAATCTCCCCTGTACTCTCAGTGCCTCACCTGTACTCTCAGTGCCTCACCTGTACTCTCAGTGCCTCACCTGTACTATCAGAGCCTCACCTGTACTCTCGCTGCCTCACCTATACTCTCACTACCTCTTCTGTACTCCCAGTGCCTCACTGCTACTCTCAGTGCCTCACCTGTACACATAGAATACCACCTGTACTCTCAGAGCCTCACCTGTACTCTCAGTGCCTCAACTGTACTCTCAATGCCTCACCGGTACTCTCAGTGCCTCACCTTGTACTCTCAGTGCCTCACCTGTACTCTCAGTGCCTCACCTGTACTCTCAGTGCCTCACCTGTACTCTCAGTGCCTTACTTGTACTCTAACTGCATCACCTGTACTCTCATTGCCTCACTTTTACTCTCACTGCCTCACCTGTACTCTCAGTGCCTCACCTGTACTCTCAGTGCCTCACCTGTACTCTCAGTGCATCACTTGTACTCTCACTGCCTCACCTGTACTCTCACTGCCTCACCTGTATGATCTGTTCCTCACCTGTGCTCTCAGAGCCTCACCTGTACTCCCTCTGCTTCACCTATACTCTCAGGGCATCTCCTGTACTCTCAGTGCCTCACCGGTACTCTTACTGCCTCACCTGTACTATCTGTGCCTCACCTGTACACTCATTGCCTCACCTGCACTCTCAGAGCCTCACCTGTACTCCCTCTGCCTCACCTGTGCTCTCAGAGCCTCACCTGTACTCCCTCTGCTCCACCTGTACTCTCAATGCCTCACCTGTACTCGCAGTGCCTCAGCTGTAACCTCACTGCCTCGCCTGTACTCTCCGAACCTCACCTGTACTCTCAGTGCCTCACCTGTACTCTCAGAGCCTCACCTGTACTCTCAGTGCCTCAACTGTACTCTCACTACCTCCCCTATACTCTCAGTGCCCCACCTGTACTCTCAGTGCCTCACCTGTACTCTCAGTGCCTCAACTGTACTCTCAGAGTCTCACCTGTACTCTCAGAGACTCCACTGTACTCTCAATGCCTCTCCTGTACTCTCAGTGCCTCTCCTGTACTCTCAGAGCCTCACCTGTTCTCTCACTACATCCCCTGTACTCTCACTGCCTCACTTTTACACTCAGAGCCTCACCTGTACTCTCAGTGCCTCACCTGTACTCTCAATGCCTCACCTCTACTCTCAGTGCCTCACCTGTACTCTCAGTGCATCACTTGTACTCTCACTGCCTCACCTGTACTCTCACTGCCTCACCTGTACTCTCAGTGCCTCAGCTGTACTCTCATTGCCTCACTAGTACTCACACTGCCTCACCTGTCCCCAGTGCCTCACCTGTACTCTCACTGCCTCACCTGTACTCTCAGAGCCTCACCTGTACTCTCAGTGCCTCACCTGTACTTTCAGTGCCTCACCTGTACTCTCAGTGCATTGCCTGTACTCTCAGTGTATCGCTTGTATTCTCACTGCCTCACCTGTTCTCTCAGTGTCTCGCCTGTACTCTCAGTGCCTCACCTGTACTCTCAGTGCCTCCTGTTTACTTTCACTGCCTCACCTGTGCTCTCAGAGCCTCACGTGTACTCTCAGTGCCTCACCTGTACTCTCAGTGCCTCACCTGTACTCTCAGTGCCTCACCTTTTACTCTCAGTGCCTCACCTCTATGCTCAGTGCCTCACCTGTACTCTCAGTGCCTCACCTGTACGCTCAGTGCCTCACCTGTACTCTCATTGCCTCACTTGTACTCTCACTGCCTCACCTGTACTCTCAGTGCCTCACCTGTACTCTCAGTGCCTCACCTCTACTCTCAGAGCCGCACTTGTACTCTCAGTAACTCAGCTGTACTCTCACTGCATCACCTGTACTCTCAGAGCCTCACCTGTACTCTCAGTGCCTCACCTGTACCCTCAGTGTATCACTTGTACTCTTACTGCCGCACCTCTACTCTCAGTTGTAAGGTTTTTTTTTTGCTAGGTCTCTCTCTCTGGTGAGAGCTCTCTCTTTTGCACAGTAATTTACCGAGTGGTTCGACCCACTCACCCCTTAGGTTCTGTACACTGGACTTTGAGGCAGGAACTACAATGCAGAGAATACTCTGTAGACCAAGTTTAATGAAACAAGGTGAAATTTTATTGCATAAAGAAAAATTGAATGTAAGCCAAATAAGATACATGGGAGGGAAAAACAAATCATAATATAGTACTAACCAATATATCCACAGGCATATTATACTTTACAAGGTTCACCATGAAATAGGGAAACACACGGAACATCGAGGGACAACAACTCATTGTTAATTATCCCCTAAAATGCCCACCCCCTAAACCTAGCTAGATTAGATTATGAGGGGCCAGAAACATGCTCACCAGTCCCAGTTAGAAAATAGAGGTTTATGAAGTCTGCATTTTGGTCCTCTCAGGCGTCCTGTCGCCACGTGGTCAGCGGAACGCAGCGGGCTGCAACACACTCTTTTCTCCCTCGAGGTAATGGACACGGACAGGCTGGATGCTAGCAGGCCTGGACGTCGGTGTGGAGAGAGCCCATCTGTTTGACCATATTCATAAGGTTTCCTCTTGGAGGGTCATCGCCTTCTCGACTCGTCAATGGCCCGGGATTTGTCGATGATCTCCCGATAGCTACCCCGGGTATGAACGCTGACTCAACCTGAACCACCAATGGCTACTCTGAGTCTTCAAAACGTCTCCGATCCCAATCGTCTACCGAATCGTCTTCTTCTTCCGAGTCTGAACGGCCTCTCTACCGAACCTGAACTCCTAACCGAACTGCACCTTCTTCGGACACCCGAACGATCTCTTGAGAATGATCTCTACAATGCTCTCTCTATTTTTTTTAATGGCCACCCCAGGTCTCCAGTTATACTTCTCATGGAGGCCCTTATCTCCCATATCTAGATTACACTTTGTTTAATTTTTGGCGGGCTTGTAGCACAAAGGGGTAGTCATTGTGTTTAAAGTATTTTCGGGATGGCCGGTAACTGCCTGGAATGACCTTGTATTGTCTTTAATGGGTCTTGATGTCCCCCTTTGAACTTGAAGCTGTTTCCCTTTGTCTGGGTAAACATTTTGATGGCCTTTATCTACAGGCCGATCTGATTGGATCTGCATCCAATCCATATGTATGGGGTTCTGTCTGGTTTCGCATTCTCCGAAATTGCATTCCAGAACTTACTGTGGGCTGAATCCACAAAAGCTGTCTGTGGACTGCAGGAACCATTTTAAAATGTCCCAAAAAGCTGGTCACGGGGTCTGGTGGCCATTTTGTGTGCCCCTTTTCCTGGGCTTCTTTTAAAACAGTCTTTAAAATTAAGGCCTTTTCTGCCAATAGACCCTTATAGGACAATGTTCAATTTTGCGAATCCTACAGTCCCCCCTGATGATACTATAACTTGCTTGAAGTATCATAATTCTGGGTGAGTGAAATTTTCTGACTCTCCATAATCAAACCATCCCCTGTATTTACCTATCTATGACCCCACGACACATGCATTTCCCATTTCAGAAAACCCACAGTGTACATTAAGCATCTATAGATGGCAATACATTGGAGTTAAAATCTGACACACATATTTCCAAGCATGGAGGGGGGCCTAATACCCCATACACCACCTGGTTCATACATATTATCTTTTATTAATAACAACACACATAATAAACTTCAATAAAAATAATAAAGAAAGAAAATACACACAAAATCACAAATGAATACTATCAAAAATAAAGGAGGGAGGGAAACTCTAACTCTATACATAGCAGCAAAATTTAAATGGGTGTCTCCTCGTCTACCCGCACATAATGCTCTCTCCATTCTCCTCTGTTCTCATACTTCTGGAAACGTTTGTCCCTCTTACAATGTACAAAGAGTAGATAAGTCACAATAAAAATCTGACATACTACAAGGATGTGGGAGGCTATCCTAATCCATGAAGGGACTTCTATATTAGTGAACAGGTCCCACCACTGTGGGGTCACTATATCTAATATGTCTGCCCCTATTTCTAATGTCTTCTGCTCCAGCGTGTAAAAATGTTTCTGTGAAACGGCAATGGCTTTTAGTATCTTGGTGAGGTGTTCAGGGAGAGGGGGAATGACATAGCCAAAATGTGCAACGAATCATTGCAGATCGGTGAAATTTTCTTTGACAGTGAGGGGAACAGTGGAAGGTTCAGGAATAGGGACAATTCGCTCTTGGGCCACTTGAACTTCTGCCTTGGGTTTGAAGCAGAAACTGCTGTCACTGACCGGTCACCAGCCGTGCTGTCCATGTTGGTAGTGGGGCGCTGCAGTGGTGACACAGTATGTCCCACCTCCTATATATGCCACCTGCGGGGGCACATGGCTTTGTTCCATTGCCTCCATGGTGCAATTTATAGGCTTCGCGCCAGCAGTTCTGAACCCGCACTGTGGTTTCGAATAGGCATTCAAGTGCTGGGGACACAGGATGATGTGTGCTCCCCAGCTCCGGCACCCCGAGAGGTCAGTATCCGTCATTGCATGCTCCCATCGAATGACGTAAGGTGAGACCGCTGTGTAGCGAATGTGTGCACCCCCTTGAATGACTCCAATGTTCGCCATGCTGTATACCGGGGTGGGCTTAGCTGTCTTTCCCATAACCGGCATTCCTACCACTATACCCATAATGGTGTGATTAGACCGCCCACTGTCCACTGGGACTGGGTAGGCCTCTGAAGCTAGTCTGAGCTGGCACTGACTTAATGCGTTCTCAAAAGGGTGGAGGGCTGCGAGGTGCTTATTGCTGATCCAGGAGGGGACCAAACCTTGTTTTAAATCCTCCAGATTACTGCGGCCCTCGCCCAGTAACCACGCCCCATACAGCACGCACGCCTCGTTCTGCACAGCCTGATCTGACGCATTCCGATCCTCTCTGATGAGAGCATTTACCGTTTCAGCATGTTTCTCCAGCTCAGCTATGATTTCTTTTAAGTGTAGTGTCATGGCCTGGTCCTCATGTAACTCAGAACCCACTACCTTATTCTCGTCCGTCAGTATCTTTCTTAACCGTGCTTTTAAACCATTGATCTGGGTCTGCAGCTCCACGTCATCCAGAGTGTTGATGACTGAAGTCCCTGTGTTAAAGGCGGTAAAAATATAATTGACTGTACCCCTTCTTTGTCTCCCTACCCTGTCCAACACCTCATGTGGTGTAGTGTACAATCCGGCTCTTTCGACATCGGCAGTCGAACTCATAAAATTGTCTGAACATATTTGTTAACAGGACCTGGTACAATTGCTCCATTTCCTTGGGGCACCACTCTGGCAATCGCACCTCGGTGAGGTTTAAAATCACCGAGGCTACCATGCAGTGCACCCCTTGGTACAGCACCTGACCTGTGGGTACCAATACCAGTCCGTTCCCGGGTCCCTTGGTAGTGGCGGGGCACCCTTCCTTGCGGGCTTTGGCTACCGGAATCGTGGGCAGGGGCTTGCAGGGGCGGGTGATGAGCTCAGTGGCATTCACCGGGATCGGAGAGTATGGGACTCCGCACACCCGCGTGCTGACGTCCCACCTCATCCCTTTCCCAGCATCCTGCCACTGTCTATGGAAAAAGATGGAGACGCCTGTGGGGCAGACGCGTTCTGAGCCCCACATGCAGATGTAAATCCCCTCACCTGGTTCCCACCATTTGTCCCAACAGACACTCAATCCCCCATGAGTCCCCGTAATAATCCAATGGGTATTGTTACCCAGTCGCTCCCACTCGACCGTGGAGCTTTTCATGGTCTTACTCAGCTTCTGAAGCCACCACCATCTGTCCAAAGGAACATGTCTGCTGCACACTAAACAAATCTTCCTCCCGACGGTTACACTGACTCTGGGCATGATGATCCTCACCCTGGGACACATTAGAGAAGTCTCTCTGTATGCAAACCCGGACTGGCTGGAGTATTCCGTAGAGTTCGACCCCAGCCATCCTGGCCACCTCCCTTTGTGGAAGTAGGTGGCTGTTTCCTCAACGTCCCGTTCACCTGTCCCATCAGTCATGATGGGGGCTGTGTCGCCAGAGCATCCATACACGATGGAGTCCTTGGTGTAGCCCCGATAGGCCAAGCTACACCCGATCACCGCGAACACAATGAGAATCCTCTCCATGGTACCTTTGGTTCCTGCAACAGATTAAACGATACAGCCAGGCTCCCGAGAGATTCTGGCCTAGGTGAAGGCATGATTGGGCCTTTCGACCTCGATCCAAAACAAACACACATGCTGGGCAGATTCCAAAACTATTTCTTATAACACCCATCACCTTAAAAATTTACACACGTTATACTTAACCAAACTTAAACTTAACTAAACTTATGTACAGCGCCGCCCGTCCCCGGGTGGCCTGCTTAATCCCTGTTCGGACTGCAGCTCACCGCTCCCTGTGGCGGGGCCGCACTGACATAGAAACATAGAAACATAGAAGATAGGAGCAGGAGTAGGCCATTCGGCCCTTCGAGTCTGCTCCGCCATTCAATGAGATCATGGCTGATCATCCAAATTCAGTACCCTGTCCCTGCCTTCTCCCCATATCCCTTGATCCCTTTAGCTTTAAGAAATATATCCAACTCTTTCTTGAATATATTTAATGAACTGGCCTCCACCGCCCTCTGTGGCAGAGAATTCCACAGGTTCACCACTCTCTGGGTGAAGAAATTCCTCCTCATTTCAGTCCTAAATGGCTTACCCCTTATCCTTAGACTATGACCCCTGGTTCTGGACTCCCCGGCCATCAGAAACATCCTTCCTGCATCTAGTCTGTCCAGGCCTGACAGAATTTTATAGGTTTCGATGAGATCCCCTCTCAATCTTCTAAACTCCAGTGAGTATAAGCCCAATCGACACAATCTCTCCTCATACGTCATTCCTGCCATCCCAGGTATCAGCCTGGTGAATCTTCGCTGCACTCCCTCCATGGCAAGAACGTCCTTCCTTAGGTAAGGTGACCTGTAGCTTGAGTCCCCCGCAGCCTTTTGCTGCCAATTGGGGACTGCGTCTTTCTAGGGATTTCCCAAGTCAGTGTCTGCTGAAGTAGGGGGAATCTGGCCAGAGTTTTATTGGCTTAGGTGTCCGAGACGACCTGCGAGGGGGTACTTCGGGTGAGGCTCCCTTTGCGAGTGGACCTTTGGTTGGGACTTTAGCCCTCACAGCCCATGGCTTCTCCATGACTGTCGGCTTCGGCTCCCTTCCCTCAGGCTCCACCCCTTTGGGATTTGGGTCTGTGGCAGACGGCTCCTCCCTACCTGTCCCTACGGGTGGAGAATCTCTGCCCCCAAGTTCTACCTCCTCCAGAATCATGTCAGGGGCGGGGCCTAGCTGTTCGGGCTCCCCCCTAACTGTGCTCGGGTCAGGGGGAGGGCCTTGGTCTTCGGGCTCTTCCCCGTCCGAGTCCCAGGCCAATGGGGAAACCTCCCAGGTAAGCGGGATAGCTCCTCCCCTCAAGCAGGCTGCGGCGCCAGCATGTGTGGTCTGTGACTTTTTGCACGCGTCAGGCTGAGGATATTTACCCTCAGACCTGGCCTCGGTTGTTGGCTGTTTTGCACCCGGCTTAAATAGTTTGCACTGGTTTACGTGAAACCATTTAGTGCGTATAGTAATCTGGGATGTAATGTTTAAGTTATCCACCAGATGGAGCCAAATATTAAGAGTTCACATTCACCAGTATTTAAGGTAATGGGTCATGTATTCAATGTCCTGGTACACCAGTTTATACGGTAATGTGGCATTGCATTATGGGTATGACACGGAGGTTCATCCTCCATCTTGGCTCGTGCAGTAAGAAATGTGCCTGGCCTCCAGCTTGTAAGAGATATGTTCCTCTGCTACACCATGTAAATAAACAGTTGGGTTTGTTCCTAATATCTCGCTTCTCTCAGTTTCTGACCTTACCACTCGGATATCACATATTGGTGATGAGGATAAACAGATCACATCTTGACAAAGAAAAAAAAAGAAAAGGAACACTGAATAACGGATCATGGCTGCTACGGTAGGAAAGATCTCTGCTTTTGATGTTCAGATGCAGACCTGGGATGAATACTGCGAGGTGTTGATGCATTTCTTTGAAGCAAATGATATAAATGATGTCGGAAAAAGGAGAGCTATTTTGCTCACTTCCGTGGAAAGTCAGACGTATAGTTTAATGAGAAACTTATGCAGTCCTGCAAAGCCTGGAGACAGATCATTTGCTGACTTAGTGGCCTTGCTAAAGGACCATTTCAATCCCAGACCGAGTGAGATTGTACAGCGTTTCAAATTTAATTCACGGAACAGAAAACCGGGAGCGGCTGTATTGGATTATGTAGCGGTGCTGAGGAAATTGGCACATGATTGCAATTATGGCAACAACCTGAAAGACATGCTGAGAGATAGGCTAGTTTGCGGGATAATGGATGATCGAATGCAGCGGAGATTATTGTCCGAGACTGGGCTTACATATGAAAAAGCGTTGGAACTTGCTCAAGCCATAGAGACAGCGAACCGAGATGTAAAAGAAATACAAGGTTCAGACTGGGCTACTACAAAGCAAGTTGGAGGTCAGGTTATGGTGCACAAGTTAAACATGCGTCAGAAACCACAACGTGAGCATGTAAAAGCATGTTATAGATGCATTGGCGATCACCTGGTGAGGGAATGCAGGATTCTGGAGGAAAAGTGCCACAAGTGGGGGAAACAAGGGCACATACAACGTGCATGCAGGGCAAAAGCAACCATGGAGGAATACAAACTAAAAGGGGGGGAAAGCAAAACCTAGGAAGAGAAGTGAAAAAACAGGGAGCACATCACATCAGCGGAGAAGCTGAGAAAGAAGACGATATGTTCATAATGCATAGTATGGTAGAGAACATTCCAAAAGTGGATCCTATCACTTTGCAACTGACAGTAAATGACTCTAAGGTCAACTTTGAAGTGGATACAGGATGCGGTGTAACCATAATGAAAAGGGAGGAGTACTCAAAATTGTGGAACCGTGCAAAAGTTCCAGAGTTAAAGTCTTGCTCTATGCAGCTTAAAACATATACTGGTGAATGAGTGGCGACATTGGGTACAGCTACTGTAACTGTGCAACACAGGGACACTGTGGAACAGCTACCTGTAGTTGTAGTATCGGGTTCCGGACCAAACCTGTTAGGTCGGGGCTGGATTTTTACCAAACTTGGCAACAGTGTTAGCATCTCTTCACAAACTTCTGCATAAGGAGACACAGTGGCAGTGGGAAGAGGCACAGAGGGTTTCATTTGAACAGTCCAAGAAACTGATGCTGTCCTCGGATGTGCTGGTTCACTACAATGCAGAGAAAGACATCATTCTCTCTTGTGATGCTTCACCTTACGGGGTGGGGGCGGTTCTTTCACACAGCTTGGAAGATGGAACAGAAAGACCAATAGGGTTTATGTCTCGAACTCTGACACCGGCGGAAAAAACTATTCCCAGTTAGATAAAGAGGGATTAGCAGTAATGTTTGGGTTACGGAGGTTTCACAAGTGCATATATGGCAGGAAATTCACCATATGCACCGATCATAAACCTCTTCTATCTCTTTATAATGAAATGAAAGCAGTACCACAGATGGTGTCACCCCAGATCCAGAGGTGGGCAGTGACGTTGAGGGCATATGAGTATGTCATCATTTACAAGGTGGGCAAGAACCATGGGAACGCAGATGCCAGGTACACCTATCCGTGCATATCCAGAGGACAGAGTTTTGATGTTGGAGGACACGGACACGGCAATTGTGACCGCAGAACAAGTAAGGACATGGACCGGTAAAGATCCAGTACTGCCTTGAGTCCGAGAATATGTGATGAGGGGTTGGCCACAGCATCCGAAAGGGACAGAGCTGTGTGTGCAGGATGGTTGCGTGTTGTGGGGAGCACGAGTGATTATTCCACAGCCAGCACGACAGTCTATCCTAGGGCAACTACATCAGTGTCATCCTGGAGTTTCGCGTATGAAAGCCTTGGCAAGGAGTTACTTGTGGTGGCCAAAGCTAGATGAGGAGATAGAAAATCTAGTCAAGACATGCAGCACTTGTCAAGTACACAGGGAGTGGTCGGATAAACCATGGAGAAGATTACATGTAGATTATGCGGGTCCATTGATGCCCATTCCAAATGGATGGATGTTTATCCTATAAATTCTGCTTCATCTACTGTTACTATAGACTGCCTGCGTAGGAGTTTTAGTAATCAAGGGCTACCGGAGATCGTAGTAAGTGACAATGCCACGTGTTTTGTGAGTACAGAAACAATAGAGTTCATGAGAAACAATGGCATAGTGCACGTGACCTCAGCTCCATATCATCCGTCTTCAAATGGACTTGGGGAGAGAGCCGTACAAACATTTCAGGAGATGATGAAAAAAAGTGCGGAAGGGAGTTTGGCAGCCAAGGTGTCATGAGTTCTGTTCAGCTACAGAATAACACCTCAATCTACCACAGGACTCTCTCCTGCTGAGCTATTGTTAGGAAGTAGACTACGCTCTACTCTTGACCTGGTTCACCCAGATCTAAAAAGGAAGGTGGAAAACCGACAAATCAAACAAAATGAGAACCATGACAGAAGGACAAAGAGCTGCAGTTTTGGAGAAGGAGATGCGGTCCTTACCAGGAATTTCAGTTATGGTCCAAAATGGATTCCTGGCATCATAGACTCAATGACCGGTCCAATATCATATACGGTCATGGTGGGAACTGGTCAGGTAGTACGCAGACATGTAGATCAGATACTGACCAGACCAGGGGATATCAAAATGGAGGTTCCAGAGGAGATGTCGGAGGACAAGTTGGCCCCCAGTTATCCAAATGCATTGGTGGTACCACCACCACGAACAGAGCCAGTTCCACCTGGACCCCTTCGTCAAGAGGAAACCATCGTAGCAGAGTCAGATACTCTGAGTACTGCTCAGGAGCAGCAGGTGGCTCTACCACAACCAAGCAGGGACTGGACTGTAAGACATTCACCAAGGTCTCACAAGCCGCCAAAGAGATTGATAACGACCTGCTAAATTCGTTCAATATGGACTATCATTAAAGGAGTTTCCTTATGGGACTTTTTAAGAATGTTGTTAAGAAATTAATGTTCAACTTAAGAGGGGAGGGATATAGTAATCTGGGATGTAATGTTTAAGTTATCCACCAGATGGAGCCAAATATTAAGGGTTCACATTCACCAGTGTTTAAGGTAATGGGTCATGTATTCAATGTCCTGGTACACCAGTTTATACGGTAATGTGGCATTGCATTATGGGTATGACTCAGAGGTTCATCCTCCATCTTGGCTCGTGCAGTAAGAAATGTGCCTGGCCTCCAGCTTGTAAGAGATATGTTCCTCTGCTACACCGTGTAAATAAACAGTTGGGTTTGTTCCTAATATCTCGCTTCTCTCAGTTTCTGACCTTACCACTCGGATATCACAGTGCGCCAGGGCAACTTCACTGCGTATACCATGGGGCTGGCTTTAGCTACATGTACAGTGGTTCTAAACACCCCACTCGGGCAGAGTTTCCTACCATGACCTTGTCTCCTACTTCCCAATTCTGGGCTACGGTGGTGGGGACCGGTGGGTCTTGCACCGATTCCCATCTAGCCTTTTCTATGGCTCTCTCTCCAGCATGGATGGTCAGACCCAGGAATTTTACTTCCTGCTGGCCGATCCGTGCCTCCTTTGGATTTACCTTGAAACCCTTTCTGTCTAACAGCTCCAATAGCTCGGCCAATAGTGGGGTTGCTCCTCTCTGGAATCTGTGAACAGGAGCAGGTCATCCACATACTGCACTAGCTGATTGGGCTGGCTGAACTCTTTTAAGCTCCCTGCCATACATTGATGGAAAATGCTGGGGCTGTTATGGAAACCCTGTGGCAAGCAGTTCCAGGTGTACTGTTGCCCTTTAAAAGTAAAGGCAAACTTGTACTGATCGTCCCTCCTTAAAGGGATGGACCAAAACTCATTGGAAATATCCAGCACCGTGAACATGGTCGCGGATGCTGGAATACTCCCTATCATGTCGGCAACTGCTGCTACCGTCGGCACGCAGGCTGGGATGTTACTATTGAGGACTCTGTAGTCCACTGTGGCTCTCCAGGAATTGTCCGGCTTCTTCACCGGCCACAAAGGAGAGTTTACGTGGGTGGCTATCGGCCTCAACATGCCCTGCTGCACCAGTGAAGACATTGCTGTCTCCAAGTCGGGCTCCACTTCCCTGGGGAAGTTGTACTGTTTTTGGGGTCGGGCCATGGGGTCCCCGTCTACTCTGACCTCAAACCCAGTTACCCTCCCGCAATCATGTTTGTGAGTGGCAAACATAGTCAGGTGGTCTGACACGAATGCCTGCAGATCTTGTGGGACGCTGGCGACCATGAGCTCGAGGTCGTAGCCCTCTTTTGGCTTCATGGTACATAGGGTCCCTTTCCCTTCCTTCCCTGGGATGATGGCTACCTTGCCTTTCTTACCCATACTCGCTCCCCAGAGACAGTGATTTCTAAGATCCGCGAGGATCCCGTGTTCTACTAAGAAATCGGACCCAAGAATCCCTTTTCCACCCTCCACCTCCCACTTCATCAGTATACACTTCCACATGGTGCGGAGTGGTCCTAAATGAATGGAGAGGGGGATGGAGAATGCGCCAGCCTGTTCTTTGCCCGTGAAGCCCGACAGAATATATGGAACCCCGGTGGACAGAGGTGAGGTGGTAGGATTAGCTGTGTGAATCACGGTGCACGATGCCCCCGTATCCAACAGATAGGTCCCTTTTACCTTCTCTACCTCCATCACCATGAGGGGTCGCCGCCATAAATCATATCGCAACGAACACAGGTAAACGGGCTGCGCAGGCTCCAGTCATTGGGGTGAAGCGGTCGGGGCTGCGGGAACGACAGGACCGGTGGTGACTGCTATCTTCCCCTGTGAGATCATAAGAGACCGCATTGTCTCTAAAATTGATTCTATCGCAGTGGGATCTATAGCTGCACCGTCTCCTTTTTCTGGGACAGGGGCTGCGGCTTGGACCTGGACTCGTGCTGGGGCGGTGGTCTGGGCTGAGGGATCTCCCTTCTCGGAGAGTTTAGGGAGGAGGCTCACCATCGCTCTGATTTGTTGGGCACTGTGGGGCAGCACGAGATGGTTCTGGAGGGGTCCGTCATCGCCATTTGCGGTGGCGGGACCGTACCTCTGGTGCCGAGCAGGACACATTGGTGCCGGCTCCGGCTTCACTACCGGGGGTTGTTCTTCCTCCTGTTCTACCTCGGCTTCCTCCTCTTCTACCACCCCCCCTTCGGGCCAAACCTCAATATAGCTCGGCGGTGCTGAGGGTTCAGTGGCTGGCGCCACAACTGCTTCACATGGAATCGGTCTTGTGGATTCCTTTAGGAAATCTATGTGACCTGCCTTTGGGCTTACGAGGCATACCATGCCTTTTGCCTTAGCCAGGGCCATTCTTAGGTCTTCTATTGCCTTTTGGCAGGGGCCATGGTCTGCGCTTTCAAACCCCTGCTCGGTGGCCAGCTTGTAAGCTGCCTTAACCTCCACTATTTTCTCCTCCTGCGCTCTTAGCTGTTGTGCGAGGCGGGCACTTTTCTCCCGTACTCTCGCTTCATGAATCTTTGCCTCAGTAACCTGGCATTCCAGGTACTCTACTTTAGCCTGATGTTGGCTGGCTACAGTTTGGCGTTCCTGATTCAGCGCGTGAAGCGTTGCGATCAGCTTTTCCCCACCCATGGCCTTTTCCTCTATTTCTGATGCCTGGGTTTTGATCTTGGCTGCCTGCGCTGCAACGACTCTGTCCAAAATCTGGATTTGTCTTTTGTAGCACATCAGGCACACTGCCTTCTCTACTGACTTTTTATGTTCTTTACTCTCTGTCCACCTGACGGCTGCATCTACCGGACACCCATCCAGTAAGAGATCGGAAATCCACTGCTTAGTGAGATTTACCTTACCAAAAACATAATCCGCTATCCTCTCATCCATAACATTTCGTCCATTTAAACCTGGGCCTAATACATTGCAATCCTGCTGCCAATGTCCTGCCGCGGTCGCCATTTTCAGTAAGGGTTTTTTTTTTTTAGGTCTCTCTCTCTGGTGAGACCTCTCTCTTTTGCACAGTAATTTACCGAGTGGTTCGACCCACTCACCCCTTAGGTTCTGTACACTGGACTTTGAGGCAGGAACTACAATGCAGAGAATACTCTGTAGACCAAGTTTAATGAAACAAAGTGAAATTTTATTGCATAAAGAAGAATTGAATGTAAGCCAAATAAGGTACATGGGAGGGAAAAACAAATCATAATACAGTACTAACCAATATATCCACAGGCATATTATACTTTACAAGGTTCACCATGAAATAGGGAAACACACGGAACATCGAGGGACAACAACTCATTGTTAATTATCCCCTAAAATGCCCACCCCCTAAATCTAGCTAGATTAGATTATGAGAGGCCAGAAACATGCTCACCAGTCCCAGTTAGAAAATGGAGGTTTTTGAAGTCTGCGTTTTGGTCCTCTCAGGCGTCCTGTCTCCACGTGGTCAGTGGAACGCAGCAGGCTGTGACACACTCTTTTCTCCCTCGAGGTAATGGACACGGACAGGCTGGATGTTAGCAGGCCTGGACGTCAGCATGGAGAGAGCCCATCTGTTTGACCATATTCATAAGGTTTCCTCTTGGAGGGCCGTCGTCTTCTCGTCTCATCAATGGCCCAGGGTTTGTCGATGATCTCCCGATAGCTACCCCGGGTCTGGACGCTGACTCAACCTGAACCACCAATGGCTACTCTGAGTCTTCAAAACGTCTCCGATCCCAATCGTCTACCGAATTATCATCTTCTTCTGAGTCTGAACGGCCTCTCTACCGAACCCGAACTCCTAACCGAACTGCACCTTCTTTGGACCCCCGAACGATCTCTTGAAAATGATCTCTACAATGCTCTTCCTATAATGGCTACCCCAGGTCTCCAGTTATACTTCTCATGGAGGCCCTTATCTCCCGTCATATCAAGGTTAGTCTTTGTTTAATTTTTGGTGGGCTTGTAGCACAGAGGGGTAGTCATTGTGTTTAAAGTATTTTCATGATGGCCGGTAACTGCCATCTCTGGTCTGGAATGACCTTGTATTGTCTTTAATGGGCCTTGATGTCCCTCTTTGAACTTGAAGCTGTTTCCCTTTGTCTGGGTAAACATTTTTATGGCCTTTATCTACAGGCCGATCTGATTGGCTCTGCATCCAATCTATATGTATGGGGTTCTGTCTGGTTTCGCATTCTCCGAAATTGCATTCCAGAACTTACTGTGGGCTGAATCCACAGAAGCTGTCTGTGGACTGCAGGAACCATTTTAAAATGTCCCAAAAAGCTGGTCACGGGGTCTGGTGGCCATTTTGTGTGCCCCTTTTCCTGGGCTTCTTTTAAAACAGTTTTTAAAATTAAGGCCTTTTCTGCCAATAGACCCTTATAGGAAAATGTTCAATTTTGCGAATCCTACACAGTGCCTCACCTGTACTCTCAGTGCCTCACCTGTACTCTCAGTGCCTCAACTCTACTCTCAGAGCCGCACTTGTACTCTCAGTGACTCACCTGTACTCTCACTGCATCACCTGTACTCTTAGTAGCTCACCTGTACTCTCAGTGCCTCACCTGTACTCTCAATGGCTCACCTGTACTCTCAGGGCCTCACCTGTACTCTCAATGCCTCACCTTTACTCACAGTGCCTCACCTGTACTCTCAATGCCTCACCTGTACTCTCAGTGCCTCACCTGTATTCTCACTGCCTCACCTGTACTCTCAGAGCCTCACCTGTACTCTCAGTGCCTCACCTGTACTCTCAGAGCCTCACCTGTACTCTCAGTGCCTCAGCTGTACTCTCAGTGCGTCGCCTGTACTCTCAGTGTATCACTTGCTCTCTCACTGCCTCACCTGTACTCTCAGTGTCTCACCTGTACTCTCAGTGCCTCACCTGTACTCTCAGTGCCTCATGTTTACTCTCACTGCCTCACCTGTTCTCTCAGAGCCTCACCTGTGCTCTCTGAGCCTCACGTGTACTCTCAGTGCCTCACCTTGTACTCTCAGTGCCTCACCTGTACTCTCAGTGCCTCACCTGTACTCTCAGTGCCTCACTTGTACTCTCAGTGCCTCAGCTGTACTCTCACTGCCTCACCTGTACTCTCAGTGCATCACCTTTACTCTCAGAGCCTCACCTGTATGCTCAGTGCCTCACCTGTACCCTCACTGCCTCACTTGTACTCTCAGTGCCTCACATGTACTCTCACTGCCTCACCTGTACTCTCAGTGCCTCACCTGTACTCTCAAAGCCCCACCTGTACTCTCAGTGCCTCACCTGTACTCTCAGTGCCTCACCTGTACTCTCACTGCCTCACCTGTACTCTCAGTGCATCACCTGTACTCTCAGAGATTCACCTGTACTCTCAGTGCCTCACCTGTACTCTCAGTGCCTCACCTCTACTCTCAGTGCCTCACCTGTACTCTCAATGCCTCACCTGTACTCTCAGTGCCTCACCTGTACACTCAGTGCCTCACCTGTACTCTCAATGCCTCACCTGTACTCGCAGTGCCTCAGCTGTAACCTCACTGCCTCGCCTGTACTCTCCGAACCTCATCTGTACTCTCACTGCCTCACCTGCACTCTCAGTGGCTCCCCTGTACTCTCACTGCCTTACCTGTACTCTCAGAGCCTCACCTGCACTCTCATGCCTCACCTGTGCTCTCAGAGCCTCACATTTACTCTCAGTGCCTCACATGTACTCACAGTGCCTCACCTGTACTCTCAGTGCCTCACCTTGTACTCTCAGTGCCTCACCTTGTACTCTCAGTGCCTCACCTGTACTCTCTGTGCCTCACCTGTACTCTCACTGCCTGACCTGTACTCACAGTGCCTTACCTGTACTATCAGTGCCTCACCTCTACTCTCAATGCCTCACTTGTACTCTCAGTGCCTCAGCTGTACTCTCACTGCCTCACCTGTACTTGCAGTGTCTCACCTGTACTCTCAGTGCCTCTCCAGTACTCTCAGTGCCTCATGTGTACTCTCACTGCCTCACCTGTACTCTCAGAGCCTCACCTGTGCTCTCAGAGCCTCACGTTTACTCTCAGTGCATCACCTGTACTCTCAGTGCCTCACCTGTACTCTCAGAGCCTCACCTGTGCTCTCAGTGCCTCACCTGTACTCACAGTGCCTCACCTGTACACTCAATGCCTCACCTTTACTCTCAGTGCCACACCTGTGCTCTCAGAGCCTCATGTGTACTCTCAGTGCCTCACCTGTACACTCAGTGCCTCATGTTTACTCTCACTGCCTCACCTGTACTCTCAGAGTCTCACCTGTGCTCTCAGTGCCTCACCTGTACTCTCAGTGCCTCATGTTTACTCTCACTGCCTCATGTGTACTCTCAGAGCCTCACCTGTGCTCTCAGAGCCTCACCTGTACTCTCAGTGCCTCATGTTTACTCTCACTGCCTCATGTGTACTCTCAGAGCCTCACCTGTGCTCTCAGAGCCTCACGTGTACTCACAGTGCCTCACCTGTACACTCAGTGCCTCACCTTTACTCTCAGTGCCACACCTGTGCTCTCAGAGCCTCACGTGTACTCTCAGTGCCTCACCTGTACACTCAGTGCCTCACCTTTACTCTCAGTGCCACACCTGTACTCTCACTGCCTCACCCACATGCTCAGTGCCTCGCCTGTACCCTGTTATTTCTACTTAACTACAGAGATCAAGACTAAAAACTCTGTGGGAGAGTCATCTTGAAAATTATTTTGGGTTGTAATTTCTCTCTGAAAAAGGCAAGGTGCAGTTTGATTGAATGTTTGAAAACCCATGGCTCCAATATCTCCTGCACCTCATTCATACATGATCGCATTGCAAGCCACTATTCAGTGCACTTAGAATTTAACGTGCTGTCCTGTCCAGAGCAATTCGAGGTGACAGAACATAATTTGATTTGAAAAAGCATTCTAACACTTCACAGAGCCGGCAGCAGTAGAGAGAGCAGCCTTTCATATTAACGTGCTGCTATTTCAACTGGCAGTTCAAACATTATTCTCCTGAATTTATTATGTGACATCGTCTGAATGCTTCTCCATATGTCACAGGTGGCAAGTTCCAGGCAAGATGTTCATGAGTCACGTGGATGGTCTGTGGACCTGGGGTGTAATCCACCCCACGTGATTTTTATTGCTTACTTGTTTTTAGTTTCAGGGTAAATTTCCTTCGCTTTACTTCCCACTCCTTGCCCAGCCTCACCCCGCCGCGGGCCCTGTACCATCTGCCAGATGTAGAGTGCTCCAGACCCTCCTCCCAGTGCCACACTGAATTATCCAGCTGAAGAGTTGAGACAGTCTCAACATTTCCCTCCTTCACTGGGAATTCCAGGACCCTGACCCAGTGACGATGAAGGATGCTTATTGAAACATATAAGATACTGAGGGGGCTCGACAAGGTAGATGCAGAGAGGATGTTTCCCCCTCGTGGAGTAATCTAGAACTCGGGGGCACAGTTTCAGAATAAAGGGTCGCCCTTTTAGAACTGAGATGAGGAGGAATTTCTTCTCTCAGAGGGTCATAAATCTGTGGAATTCTCTGCCCCAGAGAGCTGTGGAGGCTGGGTCATTATATGCATTTAAGGTGGAGATAGACAGATTTTTGCAAGATAAGGGAGTGAAGGATTATGGGAGCGTGCAGTGAAGTGGCTTTGAGCCCAAGATCAGCCATGATCTTATTGAATGGGGAAGCAGGCTCGAGGGGCCTGCTCTTGTTTCTTATGTTCTTATGAACAGCAATATATGTCCAAGTCAGGACGGAGTGCGACTTGGAGGGGAACTTGGAGGTGATGGTGTTCCCACGACGTTGCTGCCCTTGTCCTTCTTGGTGGTAGAGGTTGCAGGTGAGGGAGCTGCTGTTGAAGTAGTCTTGGTGAGTTGCTGCCATCCATCCTGTAGATAGCACGCACTGCAGCCACAGTGCACCAGTGGTGGAGGGAGTGGGTACTGAGTGCAGTGGCAGCGTAGAGTTGCCAACTCTGGATGGACATATTCCTGGAGATATCGTCACATGACCTCCTGCCCCAGCACTCCTACCTTTTATGGCTACATTGCTATGGTAACCTCCTTAGGTGCTGCAGGCAAACCTGTTCCCCAATCACCCCACCCCACCACCCCCCCATCCTCTTTCCTTCTCTTTCCTTTAATCACTGCCACCGCATCCTTCTTCCTCATTACAGTGACAGCTTTATTAATTACCAGGTTTAATGGATCACTAAAACTAGCAGCTCATAAATCAATTTAAATCACAACAAATTAATCTCTAATATTGCCTTTTATCTTCATACATCAATGACTGTAATATTTACAACCGATTGCTCTCCTCTTTCAGTGCACATTCAGTTTAGTAGCAGGTGAAGAAAAATTCTCCTGGGCACCACAGGTGTTAGCAGGGAGCAGTTCTGCTGTGACATAGGCTCTCTGAGTAGAAGTAAAATTCTCATTCTGGTTTTCAAATCTCTCCAGGGCCTCGCCCCTCCCTATCTCCGTAGCCTCCTCCAGCCCAACAACCCTCCGTGATCTCTGCGCTCCTCCAATTCTGGTCTCTTGCACACCCCCAATTTTAATCGCTGTGCCTTCAGCTGCCTAGGCTCTGAGCTCTTTAGTTCCCTCCCTAAACCTCTCCGCCTCGCTACCTCTATCTGCTCCTTTAAGACTCTCCTTAAAACCTACCTCTTTGACCAAACCCTGCCCTAATATCTCCTTACGTGGCTCGGTGTCAAATTTTGTTTGATAATCGCTCCTGTGAAGCGCCTTGGGACGTTTTACTACGTTAAAGGTGCTACATAAATACAAGTTGTTGTTGTTGTTGAGACTGAATTGAATGTGTGGACCGCATTAGATCCCAATTAAGAACATTTGATTATTTTTATTGAGAAAACTAGGTGAAGATCCAAAGTGTAGAAAAGTACCAAACTGGAAAAGAGCAGGAGAGAAAATATGAACAATCCATGGGGATCAGGTGGTACAAAACTTGGGTTTTAAAAGCATAGAGAAGGTGGAGACAACTGAGGGAGGTGAGGAGTTCCACAACTTAGAGGTTCTAGGGAACAGTGTGTTAGACTCAGTGATCTTTATCCATTGTGTCTAGGTCTCTCTATGTACTATTGTTACACAGTTTAAAAAACAGATTATTTTAAGATAAGCACCACCCTGAAAATGGCTGCTGCCACTGCATGCTGGGAGTTTGGCTATGTTGCTCTGGCCTTGCCTGAAGCATATCAGCAAGAAGCCAGTCAAGCTGGTGATCAAGGGTCGATCTTCCTGGGTCTGCGCCCAGGCCACCCAGTGCACCTTGAGGCAGACCCAGGAAGATCTCCTCTCCTTGGGGCTGAGGAAGAACAATAACCAAAATGTTAGAAAATACTAGCTCACCGGGTAACTAATCAACATCAGAATCTATTCAGGATCACCTTTGGTTTAGGCGGCCCTCATCGACCTCCAGGTCACCCACGACAGGCTTTTCTATGTATGTTAGTGGAGCTGGCTGTCCATTATATGAGCGGCTTCTCGATCGCGAGGACTGCGAGGAGTATAAAGTTCAGGCAGTTCTAGTATTCTAGTCAAGTTGCAAATTTCAACCGAGCCACTTGGATATAAAAGCAACATGTAAACTCTATAGGTGTGCACAACATATATGGCGACATCCAGTAGGGATTACTGACAAAGCTAACAAAACTCTACTATCTATTATAGATCACATTTCGCGTAGACAAACGTCTCAAGGCACTTCACGGAGACGCAATCAAATAATGGACGCCAAGCCAAAGGAGGAAATATAAGGAGGGGTGAACAAAATCTTGGTCACTGAGATGGTTTTTAAGGAGGAGATGGAGCTGGAGAGGCAGAGGGGTTTAGGTAGGGAATTCCAAAGCATGGACAGCTAATAACATGGCCAACAGTGATGGGGCGAAGTTAGGTGGAGGGGAGGGGTGATGTACAAGAGGCCAGCGTCGGAAGAACGCAGAGTTTGGGGAGGAGGCTTGTAGGGATGGAGGAGGTTACAAAGATAAAGAAGGAGAAGCAATGAATTAAACACAAGAACTTAAATTTTGATTGAGCACCGGGAGCCAATGTAGGTCAGCAAGGACAGGAGTGAGAGTCTTGACATAGACCCCATGAGAGCATGCTCCCTCAAAATGCCAATTCCAGTATTTTCATATAACTTTTTCCGGTGTATTCCTCCGAGGGATTTAATTTGATTCCTCATCATGGAAACGAAGGCCAATTTCATTGCTCAGTGGAGCGATAATTCATAGCAGGATGAAAGAAAAACTGTAAAATGCACCTGGGAGATATCAGTTCCACAGATGGCAACCACGGAGAATGTGCTGGAATTAATTCAAAGCGCACCTAACATTTTCCAAGACGTGTTTTCACCCACTGCGCAGCTGAATTTTTAACACTTGCAGGGAAAAATTTCCAGTGGGACTACAAACTATGAGTAACTTGAGACATGACGTGTGGTGAGTGCTTGGGAGGA
Source organism: Somniosus microcephalus (assembly GCF_052327205.1). Taxonomy (NCBI): domain Eukaryota; kingdom Metazoa; phylum Chordata; class Chondrichthyes; order Squaliformes; family Somniosidae; genus Somniosus; species Somniosus microcephalus. Next base: position 229,803,138 of record NC_140989.1, on the reverse strand, counting down.
TCAGGTGACTTTGGACTTATGGTTCCCAAAGCTCTCCACTACTGGGGTCTTCCTCGTGTCATGTTTGGGTCTGTTGTAGACTAATTGAGAGAGATTGATTGCTGTGATTAGTCAACAACTCCATTATTGTTGTATCATGTGACTACCAGGATGATAGAAGGCGAACTAGATGGACCTCAGTCCTTTCTCGACTTTCAATTCCTATGTTTACAGGGGACGGCGCATTGCCTTGGCAACGAACCACTGTCTTCTCGCGTCTGACACATGGGTCTGAATTCAGCCCAGACTGATGGGATGAAAGGCTCTTTCCTCTGTTTTCTTTCAGTGTCCGACATGAAATGAGTTTGGGGCAGTCACAAGACACTTCCACATTTCACCCGTTGGAATTGCTGAATCCGATGCACAGATCGCACTCAGTTGCTGGGTTTTCCGATCTGGCATCATGGACGGTTCAGTACAAACATGAAGATGGATTCGTTGGAGGCGGGTCTGCTGTCAAAATCGAAATGATTGACAACCCGCTCCGAACACGCCTCAGTGTAAGTTTTCCAAAGTGTCGGGTCTGCGAATTCAGAACAGATCCGACACCAAGCGGCAGGGGAGGCAGTTAAGATAGTTAAATGCTTGTTAAACACTTGTTAACTACTATTTTGCCAGCCTATTTCTATTTTACCACTTTTTTTTACAAGATTCACGTCGTCCGGAGATAACATCAGGTAAGTAGGTCAGGTACTCTATGTCTCCCCTTTGCTGTGAATAGGTGTCAGCTGCAAAAGTGGTATGAAAGCAACCATTCCACAGCTGGTCACTTTCCAATGTCAGAAGCTTGAGCCTTCAGGACTTGGAAGACACTTTTGAGCTGTATGCAGTTTGGAAGTGTTTGGAGTAAACTCTCTATCCACTGTCACCCCCTTGGAGCAAGCTCTCTCACCATTGACAGATCGCTTCTGTCATCTCAACTTCAGCTGCCATCTATTCCAGTGCCCTTGAAAAAATCTCAGCTTGGCCCTCTGAATCCCACCACTATCAGCCCTAACACCAACAGCACCAGGCACACCAACATCACCAACAACAATACCAACCTTCTCTGCAATCACCTGATGCTGCACAGGACACAGGCATCAGCACCCGACAACATTGCTGCCCAGGAGGCCAGCGATGGCATCACCATGGCCAGATTTACTTCACTTGACGCTGTACACCCTGGCTGCCACATGATGCGCCAGGTTGACACCACCCCACACCAGCACCATAAAGCATCCCTACAATGTCCAAGCCATTCCTTTCACACTCTTCACATTTGTGGGGGCGAGGGGGGGAAGTTATATCTCAACATTCACTGGAACTCACTAAGACACTTCCAAAGGTGAGCACAGATCTGTACAATAAAGTAAAGTGTTGAAAATAAAGATTTCAATGTTTGACAACACATTAACAGAAAATTTACATGAACATTGCATAAGACACCCAAGTGCCTACCCTTGTGTGTTGTTAGTTGGTATGATTGCACTAGGATGAGGGTGAGGGTGAGGGGTGGCTATTGAGATGGGGAAGTGATAATGTAGATAGAGAGGGATGGGTGGAGGTGCAAGGTAAGTTGGTGTGAGTAAGGATGTGCAGGAGTAGGGTAGAGAAGGCAGAGTGATAGGGATGTGATGAGTGGCACAGCAGGGTGAGTTTGAGTGTGGCTTTGCAGTAACGTTTCGTGATCTACTGAGATCATTGAAAGGTTTGCGCCACTGCAGCCTCGTCCTCCTGATGACATCCCTGCTTGTCCCCGCCTGTGCTTTGTGCAACCAGGCTGCGTTGATCTCCTGGGGAGGTCTCATCTGCCCTTGGAAGGGAAGAGAACCTCCTTGCATGCTGTGGCTCCCTCCATAAGCATATGGAAGGAGTTATGTGAGAGCCTGGGTGCAACCGTCCACCTTTGTGTAATGCTTGTCAGTGTTTGCAGCACCTCAATGCTGCAGAACACTGATAGAACAACTGTCAAAATGAATGTGGACATGGCCCCTTTAAGGAAACCGGCTGATGACGCATCATCAGATGACGTCATCAGACCCGCTTCCGTTTAATTGGCTGGGAACCCTGCAAGGCGGGCTTAACAAGCCCAATCAACGTAAAATCACTCAGAGAGAGCGGACTGGAGCCGGGAGCGGGCTGGAACCGCGACACTGACCCCGGCCGTCCCGGACCCGCCTCGGTCGGCGAAATCACGGCTTTTGTGCATGTTGAGTCTAATAAAATGGCACAGCCACTTTCTCATCTGCAATTAAGCGAGTTTCAAAATCTAGAGATGGCCTACACAGATCATGGAGCTGTGGGGTGGTGGTGCACACAGATTGCTCTCGTGAGACCCCATCCCAGATTCCAATGAAATGTAAAAGCATCTTAAATCCAAAGTCTTGTGGGCACAGGCCCACAGTACAAAATTGCTCCTGATTTGGCACAGTAACAGCAATCCCATGGTCCTGTTATACACCATGACATGAATCTTGTCATTCATGTGGAAATGACTTATGAAGAAATACTGGGCGGCCTGCTGGTGGCGCTGTCCAGGCAGAGTATAAACACTCGGGCATGGGCCCAGCTTGCTCAGGACATTCTTTAACAGGAACTAGTGAACGACACAACTAGATCTCCATGTTAAAAAACAGTTGATTAAAGCCTTGTTTAATACTCAGGCCAAGTGCCTAGTAGTTTTCTTACATCACACCACATTCCCACTTTGAAATTGGTACCAGTTTTTGGAGCAGTGTAAGCAGACAATGTGAGGTACTAAAGAGATGCAAAGTTAGAGAAGAGCAGAGGGCTGAGTTGGTTGCTATGTAGTCGGCTCCCTTTTGCTCCCGTGGTATGAGGCCTGGGGAGCACAGACCTCAGGACGAGATGTAGTTTGTCTGTTCCTGTGATATGAGAGTATTGTAGAGACCTGGGGAGCACAGACCTCAGGACGAGATGTAGTTTGTCTGTTCCTGTGATATGAGAGTATTGTAGAGACCTGGGGAGCACAGGCCTCAGGACGAGATGTAGTTTGTCTGTTCCTGTGATATGAGAGTATTGTAGAGACCTGGGGAGCACAGGCCTCAGGACGAGATGTAGTTTGTCTGTTCCTGTGATATGAGAGTATTGTAGAGGCCTGGGGAGCACAGGCCTCAGGATGAGATGAAGTTTGTCTGTTCCCATGGTTACTTGCTTACAACTTAATTGTGCTGCATGGTGTGAGTTACTTGTTATTAAATGTTGTCTATTATAGAGCAGAGCGATTCGTTCAGTGTGAAACCTGATCATGCATTTCAACAGTTAGCTCACAACTGTGAAAATTCCACTTCCTATGTGTGTTCCTGCAAACCACACTTTCACGCATGTTCATTTTAATTTTAACGTTTGCAGTGGACAATGGTTTTTATCTCCAGTGCGAGAAATTAAACCTTGAGCCAAAAGGGCAGGATAAGCTCGAAATTACTGTTGGCGATATGATTGGATAACATTCCACTCTGGGCTATCTGACTGCAGGTGTTGTTAACCTGTTACAGTACTGATATTCTCGCGATCCCTGGCCCCGAGCTCCACTCGCGATCCACTAGTCGCTAGATCACTAGTCCAGTGGAGAAGCATAGTCTTGACGGCAGAGAGGTCTGGGAATTTGGAAGCTAAGTTTAAGTGAAGAGCCAGTGCTCACTGATGAGAACGGGGGACGGGCAGTGGGCTCAGGTAACTTTAACCTTGCAGATTGAACTTGCAGTTAGGGATAAAATGCACCCACTATTAGAGCCAGGGGAACTTAAACAGCAGAAGAGAGGAGACTGGGGGGAAAGAGAGCAAACGATGGCAACGGATGGCCAAGGATGGCAAAGGACCTCCTAGGGAGCTGCCAACCCAGGAGCCATCTTGTCATCCAAGTATGGGTGTATGTTGAATCCCAAAATCTTGGACGATCATATTACAAAATGGCTTTATATATTTAAATCTAAAATTATGAATAGCTTAAATAGTTCGATGGCTCTTAAATAAACAGGCAGGAATGTCACGTAGACTTGACAGGCTAGAGTTTGCACTTTGGCTGCAATCGGCGATCCGGGTGCAAATTGTGCCCAAATTTGTGCCCGTTTTGAGAAGCGTTTCTTTCCCTCAAGTTTCTGCTCAAAATCATTTGCATATCGCCGAATGTAAAATCTGCCGTGAACCAGTGCAGTCGGGCAGCAATTTAGAATATCTTTTGCTTTTAAAAAAATATTCCTTGCTATAATTTAAGAGCGGTAACCCGGCGCATTTTGATTAATACAGCTGAAAATGGCTTTATCACGTAAAATAAGTCATTTTAATCAGTGTCAATCCATCACCTGTGAGTAACCCGATCTTAAATAACTGAAATTGACTTTTTAAAAAACATGCACAGTTGCCACATTGGGGAAACACTGTGTGTATGTAGATAAACCTGTATAATCCCCTTTTAACTGCTGTATTCCCCTCCCCCCGCAAGACAGTTGCAAGCTGAGAGGAATAAGGCATGTTCAGACTTGCCTGCTGCTGAGAGAAGGAAAACCAATCAGGTTCCAGCAGGTGACCAATCCGTGAGTCATCACAGGCTCGCGTGCTTTACGAATTCAGTACTGTATTGTGAGAGTTGGAGTAAAGACCTATTTCTTGTAGCTCGCTGTGTTACCTATTTCTTTACACGGGAGACTGTAGTCTCCCACAACAGAACCATTTCCTAGTTATATTGGGGTACAGTAGTCAGTTTCTTAGTAAATTTAAAAAAAAATTATATTCAAAAGTTTTTAAAACGTGCCCATTAATGTCCTCGCGCCCAAAAGAATCAGCTCAATTTTAAGAGCCTCCTCAAAGACCCGCAATTAGTGGAAATTCTCAATGGTGATCAATTCGATTCTGGGGCCATGTCCAGTTTTGTGGGCAGGGCCAGCTTCTAGCGCAATATTTTTTAAACTGGCGCAAAAGATCGCGGAAACGCGAGTCGCGCTGAGTGTAATTTGCGCTTGAAATTCCGTGAGCTTTTGCACTGGTTTGGCCAATTTTGGGTGAATTGTGCTGGGAAAAACATCGCAATTTAGAAGAAACTCCAGGCCGATGTATATCATATAACTTTAATGTGATTCTTCTCTATTAGTGGTAACAAAAACCATAGCCTTGTGTTTTAAAGATTCAAGAACAGAAAGTGTTTGAAATGCATGAGCATTTAAAAGACGGGTTGACATGTTATCATAGATAATACAGAAAAGAAGGAGGCCATTCGGCCCATCCTGATTGTGCTGGTTCTTTGAACAAAGTGTTTCTTTTCCCCAAGTTTCTGCTCAAACTCATTTGCTTCGTCGAATATAAAATCTGCCATCAACCAGCGCAATTGGGCAACATTTTCAAATGTAATTTTTTAAAACATTTTTTGCTTTAAAAAATATTGCGCCCCATTAGTCCCATTCCCTCACTCCTTCCCCGTAGCCTTACAAATTTTTCCTTTTCAAGTATTTATCCAATTCCCTTTTGAAAGTTACCATTGAATCTGCTTCCACCGCCCTTTCAGGTGACGCATTCCAGATCACCACAACTCGCTGAGTAAAAAATGTCTCCTCAGCTTCCCGCTTTATGGTTGGTGTGGCCTTCATCAACGTTCAGTTATAAGGTTTCTATCAATGACGTTTCTTAATCATTGTGCCTCCTGAAGATACTTAAGAATAAAAATGGTTTATTTACAACAGTTTTGTAAAGTCTGTGGTTTGTGCAGTTAATAAATACACAGACTTCAGAAGTAACAAACAAACAGGTCTTTACTATTCGAAGGTCCGGGCGAATCTGCCCCAGCAATCCTGCCACAACACTTATATACTGGTGTGGTCACTATCGGTATTACAGTATACAGAAGCCAAACAAATAGTGCCACGCCTAAAGTAGTTCCCTTAAAGGTGAACGGTTACATTCAATAGTTCCCTTAAAGATAGACGGGTACATACACTACAATCCTCCCTTTTTAGCTTATTACTTACAGAGTCCCCGTTAAACATACATATCTTCAACTTCCTATAAAACAAATTACAGATATAATCTCGGTGGAGTCAATGTCATATAAAACAATTTACAGATATAATCTCGGTGGAAACAGTTCACAGGTTCAGTCTCTGCGGAAACAGTTCATAGATTCAATCTCTGATCTTGACTCGTTCCGAACAACATTTCTTTGGTGTAGCCGGTTCACCTGGCTAGCGTGACTCCTCCATAGCCTTTTTCTTGACGTAACAGCTTGAACTTTCGTCCTGTTGAACCAGCAGTGCGGACTTTTACAACCAACTGGCTGTCTTGACATTTTCCAGTTTTTCAACTAATTTAGCTCCTTTCGTAATGTCCCGCCTGGAATGGTAGAAGTGCTAATATTTTAGACAGTTATTATCTTCTGCTTCTTCTTTTTCTTTTCTGCCTTTTTGAAACTCTCGGAGCTCCTTTCTCGGCTGCCAGCTGTAGCGCCACCAACTCTCTATGTTCCTTAGACCTTAAGTGCTTCATCCAGATTTCAGCACTTTGAGAGTTTTCATCACAAGCTGGGCAGACCACATCCTCGTAATATTCAGTGTCACTCAACAGGTCATGGTAATATTCGGGTTCGTCCTGAGTTAGGCCAGCGAGAGAGCCTTCTTCTTCCTCCTCACCCGTCTGGACGTTAGCTGACGGTGGTTCCTTCCCTAGACGTCTTTCTTGAAAAGCCTTCTTCATGCATTCATATTCATCCCGCTCTTCCTGGGTTATCTGCCATTCCTTCACGACGGACCTCATTTGTGAGTTCAATACCTTCCCTTCCATCGGTAATTGCGTTATCAGGCTATTTAACCCTTCTACTGAAGTAACGGTTTCCCCATTCTTCTGTTCACCTTGACGTGATTCAACGTACTTTTGGCATCCTTGTAAAATTTGTGTTGCCACCTCAGCTATCTCCGTGACTTTTGAGAGCTCCGAACTCGTTCCCCCTGAAGATTGAAGCTCGTGTTCAGATTGTTCCCCTTGCAGAGTCTTGTCCTTCAGCATATGAAGGAGTTGGCTGACCGTTAACTCTTCCCTGGGAACACGGTGGATCAGAGTCTTCTCCATTTCATCCACCTCTTTCTCCAATACTTCCACCTTACGTTCCTCTTGAACTTTGGCTTTCAGCGCTCGGAAAAGTTGCGCCCTGATGCTCTCTAGTTCATGTTCAGGGACCATTCTTACAGTTTCCTTTTCTTCCACTGAAAGGATTCCCAGTTGAATCTGTTCTTCAAGTTGTTGAACCTCGGTCATTGCCGCCTCATATTTGTCTTGGGTGTCCTTCAATGTTTTTATAAGTTCTTGGACACCCTGTCTTTCATGCTCTGCCATGATTTCCACCTCTAATTTCTCATCTATGGATGGAACTTCTACCGATGAGTCTGTCTTGGCCTTGAGCTCATCAAGAATTTCCTGCAGCCTTTGGACTTCTTGCTCATGTTCAACCTTTAGTTGTTCATATGCTTCTACTGACACTAGCTTTTCGGAGGCTGCCGAGTTAACCCCCTCCAGAATTGTAGCCTGGGCCTGTTCATACTGTTCTTTCAACTTCTCACACTCTGCTTGTAAGGAGTCGTAGAGAAGAACTGGAATAAAATCCTGGCTCCCTGAAGATTCCTCTTCCTTTGGTTCGTTCTGTAAATATTCTAGTTCCTGAACAGCATCAGGGGAATGTGATTGGTATTTGACCACGATGGCTCTATGGTCGCTCTCTGCTTGAGCTAGCTGTCTCTGTTGTCTTTCCAGGTTCTCCCATTCGGTGTCCCAGAACTTTTCCATATTTTTCATCTCTTGTACGAGACGGTCACTCAACTGTTCTAATTGTTGTCGTACTTTGACATAAGTTTGCGTCCGAGCTCGGTGTTCTTCCGTCGTGGATGAATCCTTTGCTTGAACAGGCTCAGAATTCTCTGTCAACCTGGAGTTCTGCTCTGCAGCTTTATTCTTCTTGGTACCATAAGTCCTTCTGCATGTCTTCGTTTTCTTCCCCATCGTCGGCAAGTCCCTTTTAGCCTTGTCTTCCATATTCGACTTGGTCTTATCATCATCCATTTCAGAATCTGAGCTAATAGCTTGCACCGAGTCCTCCCTCATTATGGCTTTTAGGTAATGCCATTCCATGTCTATTTTCTTAATCCACTCCCATCCTAGAAGTGGTGGTCCTCCCTCAGGTAATACCTACAAGTTCATTCTTGGGTGTTCTTTACCCCTATCTCTCACCTTGACTCTTATTTTCCCCACGGGGTATACGTTATGCCCCGTGTATGTCTGTAATACGAACTTGGTATTTCTTAAAGGTATGTGAGAGAATAGCCGGTGGTAGTCCCTTCGGTTGATGACTGATAGAGCTGATCCAGTGTCCAGCTCCATTCTTACTTGGACTCCAGCTATTTTTAGTATGACCCAGATGGTCTGTAGATCCGTTTCTTTACCCACATTGTGGATTCTCAGACTACCCAGCTCCGGGTTGTTTGGGTCTGAGTCTGAATTCTGTTCGTCTGAACTCTTCTCAGCCACCTTGTGTACCTTGTTGTACTTTTCTTGTGGTGGCTTCCTTTGATTGTTGGTCTTTTTCCCGGACCGGCATACCTTCGCGATGTGACCCAGTTTGCCACATTTCCTACACTCTTGGTTCTTAAACCAGCATTGATTCTGGTCATGCGTTGTCTTCCCACAACGGTAGCATTTTGTTGTGCTTGAAGTAATTTGGTCCACCCCGAGTGCCGCCGCCTTTAGTTGCATTTCCGCCGTTCCTTTCACTGCGGCTTCGTGCGATGCAGCTATAAGGACAGCCCTGTCCAGTGTGAGGTCGTTCTCTTCCAGTAGTCGCTTCTGCGTCCCTTCTTTGGACAATCCGCATACGAACTTGTCCCGCAGCGCTTCTGTCAGATTCCCTCCGAACTGGCAGTATTTCGATAGCCTACGCAGTTCGACCAAGTATTCCGCATTGCTTTTGTCTTTCTTCTGCGTTCTTGCGTAGAATTTGAACCGTTCAGCCAGCATCAACGGTGTGGGGTTCAAGTGGTCCTTCAGCACAGCCACAATCTCTTCGAAGGTCTGATCCGCTGGTTTATTTGGTGCTATTAGATGCTTCAAGAGCCTGTATGTTTTTGCCCCCATCGAGTTTAGCAATGTTATCGCCTTGTCGTCTTCCTCTATTTTGTTGGCTTCGCAATAGATTTCTATGCGTTCCACGTACGTGGCCCAGTCTTCTATTTCAGAATTAAAGTCGTTAATATTCCCTCGCTTAGGCATCTTTCTTCCCTTGGGAGCAGCACCAGTATTTCTTTAAGTATTCTTATTTATTTGTTTATTTCTAAGATGGCGGGTTTCCCGCGAAATCGGCAGTTTCCCGCTCTTTCCTTCTCTCCCCGCCCACTTCAATGGCGGTATGTCAGTTAAGATGGCGGTTTTCCCGTGAAAATGGCGGTTTCCCGCTCTTCCTTTCTCGCCCCGCCCACTTCAATGGCGGTTTCCCGCTTCTGGCGTCTTCTCCGCCTAATGGCGGCTTCCCGCGTCTCTTCCCGGTGGAAGGGGTACGCTTCCCCCACAGCGGACAGGTTCAGCCGCTGGCTGGCTTCCGTACAGCTCCCCTTACCCGGCTCTGTCTTTTCCTCCCGCCCGCACGGCTCTACCGGCGCTGGGTACACCCCGTTAGTGGAGAACAGTTCAGCCGCTGGACTGGCTCTCGCACAGTCTCTCTCCCCTTGCTCGGCTCTGTCTCTCCCTCTCCCGCACGTTCGGTTCTACCGGCTCTGGGTACTCCGTTGGTGGAGGACAGCTCAGCCGCTGGACTGGCTCTCGCGCAGTCGCTCTCCCCTTGTTCGGCTCTGTCTCTCTCTCCCACCCGCACGGTTCCCGTTCGCCTCCCAGCCCTCTCGCCGACCGGTGTTTCCCTCCCCGGCTGCGGCTGGGTTTCTCTTCCTGCGCCTACTCCCAGTCTCAGCGCTTCGTGGCTGCGGTCGCTGCCCGGCTTTTCCCGCCGATCGCGGTCCGGCTGTCACCCGACGCCATTGGACCCGACTTCTGACCGGCTCAGCTCCCCCTCGACCGAGGTCGAGTGCTCTGCCCTTATCCTCCGGATACTTCTACACCTTCCCCTACTCACAGTCTCTTCGGCCGCCTTGTTTCCAGCTGATCGGCTCACTCCGCACCGTGGTAGACGGGTAGTCAGTGCCTGTTGCTAATGGAAGCTTTTGTTGCTAAAGTCTTCCACCTTTCTCCTGCTGCAGCCTCGTGTTTTCTTCCAGCAGCACGACGAGGGCGGTTGCCTCTCTTCGACGCTCTTCTTACTTTGGTAATCTTGCCGCAGGGTACGATCGGACTCGTCGCCACTGTAAAGTCTGTGGTTTGTGCAGTTAATAAATACACAGACTTCAGAAGTAACAAACAAACAGGTCTTTACTATTCGAAGGTCCGGGCGAATCTGCCCCAGCAATCCTGCCACAACACTTATATACTGGTGTGGTCACTATCGGTATTACAGTATACAGAAGCCAAACAAATAGTGCCACACCTAAAGTAGTTCCCTTAAAGGTGAACGGTTACATTCAATAGTTCCCTTAAAGATAGACAGGTACATACACTACAAGTTTAGTCAGCAATAATTCAATCTAGGTCATCTGCCACCTACCATAGGGTGTGGGACAGGGGCCAGAGGGAGGCAGTCTTGCCTCTTGAATGGTGAATACACTGCTGGTCAGGGTTATTGTGGGCAGGTGGTGTGCAGGGTTTGCATGTGCCTGGGGTCAGATTCCCAGTACAACTTTTATCTCCATATTTAAAATACCCCCGACCCGTCCAGGAGAAATTATTTTTAGTCTGAGAGACAGAACTGGTCTTAAAGCAGGTCCCAAAAATGGCAGAAATGCACCAAATGAAGTGTCAGAAACCAAGCTGTTCATGTCGGAGATGAGAGGGGACATCCCACACCTTTAACACTCATCATGCCACCTCCCCCCCGCTCTTAGTTTTCTTCAGGTTTATTCCCTGTAATAAAAGTGATGGAATGTTGGGTATAGTTGCAGCTTAATTTATGACAAGTTTATGTCCCACTGCACTTGCAGTCTACCTCCTTGGGCTGGATTTTACCTTCCAGGCCGAGTTCGAGGCGGGACTGCTGGTTTCCGGGTGCCAGTCCCGCCCCCAACAACGTCTGATGAACTGCCACTATTTTACCCTGATTGGCCTTGCTAAGCCCGCCCTGCGGGCTTGCCGGGCAATTAAGAGAAAGCTGGTGTCAGATCTGTCAGTTGATGACACTTCATCTGTCGGTTTTCTTAAAGACATATGCACCACACTTGTTTGATAGATGAATTGTCAGTGTTTGACAGCATTGAGGTGCTGTCAAACACTGATAATCACTGTCCAAAGGAGAGCCCTTGCACCCAGGCTCTCCAATTACTCTCTCCTTAGGATAAAACAGATGGCAGCTGCAGCTGAGATTGCAGAAGCCATCTGTCACTTCTCCCGATGAGATGAGGCTACACAAACACTTCACATCTTGTCACCTGCAGAAACATCTAAGCACATTAAAAGTTACTTTCACAACATTTCCTTACCTCTGATACTAACCAGTGTCCCATTGCATCCTTCACACCACTTCTGCAGCTGTCATCCAAACACCAACATAACAACAGACCCACAGCATGCCTCACTTACCCTGGCAGGATTCCCCGATGTCGGGAAGCCCGCAGCATCAATCATAAAATTGGAAACAGCCTCTTAACTGCCTGTTAATTACCTGTTAACAGGCAGTTAAGTGGATATAATCCTCTTCCCGCTGCTGGGAGTCGGGTCCCTGCGCAAATCGGGGACCCAAAACCCAGGAAGATTTGTTGGAGGCGGGTCCCAAACCCGCTCCCATTTTGGGGGATTTTCCCAGCAGTCCCACCTCCTCAGGGCTGGTAAAATCCAGTCCCTTGTCTTTGCATGTCATAGTCCTAAATGCAGATTTGAGCTGGCAGCTTTTTTTGTTCAACATTTGTTAGTGGACAAGGCTGGCATGTATAGTGATAGAGAAGAAAAAATTGTTAAGAGGAGGTACTAGAAAGACTGGCTGTACTTAAAGTAGATAAATCACCAGGACCAGATGGGATGCATCCTAGGACGCTGAGGGAATTGAAGGACGAAATCGCGGAGGTATTGGCCATAATCTTCCAATCATCCTTAGAAACGGGGATGGTGCCAGAGGACTGGAGAGTTGCAAATGTTGCACCCTTGTTCAAAAAAGGGTGTAAAGGTAAACCCAGCAACTATAGGCTGGTCAGTTTAACCTCGGTAGTGGGGAAGCTTTTAGAAAGAATAATCAGGGACAAAATTAACAGTCACTTGGACAAGTGTGGATTAACTAAGGAAAGCCAGTGTGGATTTGTTGAAGGCAAATCGTGTTTTACCAACTTGATCGAGTTTTTTGATGAGTAAACAGAGAGGGTTGATGAGGGCAATGCAGTTAACATGATGTGCGTGGATTTCCAAAAGGTATTCGACAAAGTGCCACATAATAGGCTTACCAGCAAAGTTGAAGCCCATGAAATAAAAGGGACAGTGGCAGCATGGATACAAAATTGGCTAAGTGACAGGAAACAGAGAGTAATGGTGAATGGTTGTTTTTCGGACTGGAGGAAGGTATACAGTGGTATTCCCCAGGGGTCGGTTCTAGGACCACTGCTTTTCTTGATATATATTAATGATGACTTGGATGTGGGTGTACAGGGCACAATTTCAAAATTTGCAGATGACACAAAACTTCGACGTATAGTGAACATTGAGGAGGATAGTGATTAGCTTCAAGAGGACATAGATAGGTTGGTGGAATGGGCGGACACATGGCAGATGAAATTTAATGCAGTAAAGTGCAAAGTGATACATTTTGGTAGAAAGAATGAAGAATATACTAAAGGGTACAATCCTAAAGGGGGTGCATGAACAGAGAGACCCGGGGATATATGTGCACAAATCGTCGAAGGTGGCAGGGCAAGTTGAGAAAGCAGTTAAAAAAGCTTACGGGATCCTGGGCTTCATGAATAGAGGCATAGGGGTCGATTTTCTGGCTGCCGTTGGCGGCTTTTCATGCGGCCGGGGGCCGAAAATCGCCGAAAAAGCAGGTCGGGACCCCCCCCCGCCTGATTCCCCGCCCCGTCCGACTTTTGGACCGCCATTTCCCCGCGACCCGCTTCAGTCCCGGCCGCCGCTGGCGGGACTGGTCGTCGGAGCACTAACAAGCAATTATCAGCTTGTTGAGGTAGTTTTTCCGGGGCCGTTGCAACTTTGGGGCTTTCCCCACATCAAACCCGCCTGCGGGGAACCCCGCTGCTGAGACCTGGCGTGAAGCTTGCCGGATTGCTTGCTGTCATCTGCAGGTCAATCGGAGAAGCTGCGATTTAAAGGGACAGCACTTGTATGTTGAAGGACCTTGTTGTTGCGGGTTTGGGGCTACTTCTTCAAGGCTTGGGCACAGCTGTGGAAGGTTGCAGCCTCACACACTTCTCCAATGCGATCTCCTGGGAAGCCCCTCTCGCCACCCTCACTCAGTGCTTCCTCAGCGGAGGCATCTACGAGAAGCATGGGACGCCTTTTTTTCCTTCCTTTCTTGCCATTAGAGGATCTCCAGCAGCAGAGGCGGCAGCAGCAGAACCAGGAACAGCAGGATCAGCAACAGGAGAACCAGGCTGCTGCTCACTCACCTGAAGCTGCACAGGCCAGAAGGGGCCAGCGCTTGGAAGTGGCTTGAGAGCACCTTGCTGCGCTTTAGGGGGCCATGGGGACCCGTATCTGCACTGGCAGTCCTACTCAGAAGGACTTCCATGAAGGTCTGGTTTCTCTGTTCAACAGATGGCCAACGCTCCTCAAGAGATATCATTCTCTTATGAGAACTCACCATGTTTTCCGTACCCTGGCGAGTTATCTCCTCCATGGAGGTTGCCAACCTTTCCATGGTGATGCGTTCATGCGCGAATGACTCCACAAAGGCTCTGCTCATGGTCGCTATGGACTCCTCCATTCGCTCCACACTCGCAGTGACCCTGGAGACCAAACCTGCCAGAGACTCCTGCATCTGTGCATGGAGATCCATCACCTCTTCTCTTGTGGATGGACCCAGAGGCAGAGGGTCGACATGCAGCGCAGCTGAGCTGAGCTGGCAGAGTCCTGCACCCTCCGACGAGGACTCTCCACTGCTGTCCCTGTCTCCAGAATCTGCTGAGGCTCACTTGTGAGCTGTGAAACACCAGGTGACAACACTACTCTATGTCCCGAAGGTCCCCCGAGGTGCAAGTGTCTGCGCTGGTGCTGGGTGCGCTTACTTCTGCTGACGCTGCGCCCTCAGAGGTTGGAGCTTCCTCTGAGGAGTCTGGCTGCACAGCCTCTTCCTCCTCCACAGTGAGGACGGGGGCTCTGGATGGTACTGTGGGGGAGTAAAGGAAGGAGTTAGAGTTGTAATGCCAAGGTTCTTCTGGTGACTCCCAGCGAGTTGGCATCTGCTGACACCTGCATCCATGCAGCATTGGTCTCAGTGGGAGGCCTCTTCCTCCCTGACCTAGGGAAGAGGACCTCCCTGTGGGCCCTAACCCCATCCAATAATGCCTGCAGTGAAGCCTTGTCGAATTGGAAGGCAGCTCGGGGTCTGGCACTGGCCACAGCTGCTGCAGGCTCCTCTGCCATCCTGTATGGTTCGTTTGGAAGCCTTCAGAGGATGCAGTGCTTGCTATGGACCTTGAAAGCACCACAAATGATGACATCATAATGTGGGGATTTCTGACTCGAATTGGACAATTTGCAAGGCTTCCCACATGCTGGGAATTAATTGGCCAATTGAGGGAAAATTGCATGGAGCTGGCTGACACTTTTTTATGTGTGTCAGAAACCCCACATTCGGGGAAACCCGACCATTTCCCACACAAGCCGAAAATCGGGGCCATAGAGTACAAAAGCGTGTTAATTATGATGAACCTTTATAAAATACACATTTGGCCTCAACTGGAGTATTTGGTCCAATTCTGGGCACTGCACTTTAGGAAGGGTGTGAAGACATTAGAGAGGATGCAGAAAAGATTTATGAGAATGATTCCAGGAATGAGGGACTTCAGTTATGTGGATAGACTGTAGAAGCTGGGGTATTTCTCTTTAGAACAGAGAAGATTAAGAAGAGATTTGATAGAGGTGTTCAAAATCATGAGGGGTCTGGACAGGGTAGATAGAGAGAAACTGTTCCCATTGGCAGAAGGGTCGAGAACCAGAGGACACAGATTTAATGTAATTGGCAGAAGAACTATAGAAGCATAGAAAGCAGAGAAAAATATGAGCAGGAGTAGGCCATTCAGTCCTTTGAGCCTGCTCCGCCATTCAATATGATCATGGTTGATCCTCTATCTCTATACCATATACCCGCTCTCTCCCCATACCCCTTGATGCATTTTGTGTCTAGAAATCTATCTATCCTTCTTAAATATATTCAGTGACTTGGCCTCCACAGCCTTCTGTGGTAGAGAATTCCACAGGTTCACCACCCTCTGAGTGAAGAAATTTCTCCTCATCTCAGTCCTAAATGTCCTACCCCTTATCCTGAGACTGTGACCCCTCGTTCTAGATGCCCCAGCCAGGGGAAACATCCTCCTTGCATCCAATCTGTCTAGCCCTGTCAGAATTTTATACGTTTCAATGAGATCCCCACTCATTCTTCTAAACTCTAGTGCATACAGGCCTAGTCGACTCAATCTCTCCTCATACGACAGTCCCACCATCCCAGGAATCAGTCTGGTGAACATTCGCTGCACTCCCTCTATGGCAAGCATATCCTTTCTTAGGTAAGGAGACCAAAACTGCACATAGTATTCCAGGTGTGATCTCACCAAGGCCCTGTATAACTGTAGTAAGACATCCTTGCTCCTGTACTCAAATCCTCTTGCAACAAAGGCCAACATACCATTTGCCTTCCTAACTGCTTGCTGCACCTGCATGTTTGCTTTCAGTGACTGGTGTACAAGGACACCCAGGTCCCTTTGTACATCAACATTTCCCAATCTATCACCATTTAAATAATACTTTGCCTTTCTGTTTTTCACCTTTATCCACATTATACTGCATCTGCCATGTATTTGCCCACTCACTCAGCTTGTCTAAATTGCCTTGAAGCCTCTTTGCATCCTCCTCACAACTCACGATCCCGCCTAGTTTCATGTCGTCAGCAAACTTGGAAATATTACATTTGGTTCCCTCATCCAAATCATTGATATATATTGTGAATAGCTGGGGCCCAAGCACTAATCCCTGCGGTACCCCACTAGTCACCGCCTGCCACCGCAAAAAAGACCCATTTATTCCTACTTTCTGTTTCCTGTCTGCTAACCAATTTTCAATCCATGCTAGTATATTACCCCCAATCCCATGTGCTTTAATTTTGCACACTAACCTCTTATGTGGGACTTTATCAAAGGCCTTCTGAAAATCCAAATACACTACATCCACAGGTTCTCCCTTATCTAATCTATCAGTTACAACCTCAAAAAACTCCAGTAGGTTTGTCAAACACAATTTCCCTTTCATAAATCCATGTTGACTTTGTCTAATCCCGTTGAAATTTTCTAAGTGTCCTGCTATCA
This sequence comes from Somniosus microcephalus, assembly GCF_052327205.1. Taxonomy (NCBI): domain Eukaryota; kingdom Metazoa; phylum Chordata; class Chondrichthyes; order Squaliformes; family Somniosidae; genus Somniosus; species Somniosus microcephalus. The sequence continues at coordinate 229,786,516 of NC_140989.1, read as the reverse complement.
CATCCTTTATAATAGACTCTAGCATTTTCCCTACGACTGATGTGAGTAGGGAAAATGGTGACATGGGGGAAAACTTTTTTTACTCAGCGAGTGGTTAGGATCTAGAATGCACTGCCTGAAAGAGTGGTGGAGGCAGACTCAATCACGGCTTTCAAACGGGAATTGGATAAGTATCTAAAGTAAAAAAATTTGCAGGGCTACGGGGAAAGGGCGGGGGAGTGGGACTCGCTGAAGTGCTCTTGCAGAGAGCTGGCACAGGCTCGATGGGCCGAATGGCCTCCTACTGTGTTGTTACCATTCTATGGTTCTATAAGGTGTCTGTCCTCCTGTGGACTCTGGTTAATTTGTGTCAGCCTTGGTTCAGTGGTAACACTCCTGTTTCTAAGCCAAAAGGTTGTGGGTTCAAGTACCACTCCAATGACTTGAGCACATGCTCTAGGCTGACTGATGTGTGTTGCCTTTGGGCCCCACCTGCCCTTGCAGGTGGACATAAAAGATCCCATGACACTTTTCAAAGAAGAGCAAGGGCATTCTCCCTAGTGTCTGGGCCAACATTCAACCCTTCTAAAAAAAACAGGTGATCTGCTCATTTATTTCATTGCTGTTTGTGGGAGCTTTGCTGTGCACAAGTTGGCTGCTGTGTTTGCTACATTACAAAGGTGACTACACTTCAAAAGTATTTTATTGGCTCCGAAGCATTTTGGCACATCCTGTGGATGTGAAAGGTGCTACATAAATGCAAGTTCCCTGTTTGTGTGTTAGCGACAGTGTAAACTCCACACTTATTTATAACATTGTAAATGCTTTATAAAAAGAACAAGTTTGATTTCTTCAGAGGAAATCATCCCACTGTGTTTGTTATTGGAGCTCAGATGCCCTGAAGGTTCTGTGCATGTGAGCGATCCTGGGCATTATGTGTGCTTATGAGTTACTTGCACAGTATTTAAAGTTTTCTGTGTGGGGGGCCACCTTGCAAATACAAAGACATTCTCGGGGACTTCCTACACATATAAAGACACTCTCGGGGACCCCCTGCAAATTCGGAAAGCAAATGGTATGTTGGCTTTTATTACAAGAGGATTTGACGATAAGAGTAAAGATGTCTTACTGCAATTATATAGGGCCCTGGTGAGACCACACCTGGAGTACTGTGTGCAGTTTTGGTCTCCTTACCTAAGGAAGGATATACTTGCCATAGAGGGAGTGCAACGAAGGTTCACCAGACTGATTCCTGGGATGGGGGGATTGTCCTGTGAGGAGAGATTGAGTAGAGTAGGCCTATATTCTCTAGAGTTTAGAAGAATGAGAGGTGATCTCATTGAAACATACAAAATTCTTACAGGGCTTGACAGGGTAGATGCAGAGAGGATGTTTCCCCTGGCTGGAGCGTCTAGAACCAGGGGTCACAGTCTCAGAATAAGGGGTCGGCCATTTAGGACAGAGATTAGGAGAAATTTCTTCACTCAGAGGGTGGTGAATCTTTGGAATTCTCCACCCCAGAGGGCTGTGGAGGCTCAGTCATTGAGTATATTCAAGACAGAGAGCGATAGATTTTTGAATGTTAAGAGAATCAAGGGATATGGGGATAGTACGGGAAAGTGATGAGGTAGATCAGCCATGATCTTACTGAATGGCGGAGCAGGCTCGAAGGGCCAAATGGCCGACTCCTGCTCCTATTTCTTATTTTATATTTATAAAGACACTCTCGGGGACCCCCTGCAAATATAAAGACACTCTTGGGGTCCCCCTGCATATATTAACCACTTTGAGGACTCCTTGTAAATAAAATGCAGAAAATATACAGAATTCTCGAGATGCTGTACGTGTAGTGCACAGAAATGCCAAGCCCCAGACACACAGAAAGCGGATAGCCTTGCAGACTCTGTTGAATCCCCTCACGGCGAACAGTTTGTAAACCGATGTTGTACTGTAATGTAATGATGCTTCTTATTAACAATAGGCTCTGGTTTCTTATTTCTGCTCCACAGACAGACCCGTCAGGCTCGAAATGTATCTAGGAGCTGGTTTGCACTTGCTTTGTAGTCAGACAAATAACTGCTGTGACCTCATGAACTGCAGCAGCAACAAGAAGCCTCATTACCCGAGACAGCCTTTCTAACTTCTGCCTGGGCCCGGGCACCATGTGAAGGTTGGCGCTGCCATTCCCCTGGGATCGGACTTGGCAAATAGGCAATCACAGTTCCACTGAGGTCTCTGTACCTTGATGCCAACTTCCCTGTGGATTGTGTGTCTGTGGGCATATAGGTGGGCATGTGGGGGTGAGGGTATATGTGTGGGTGTGAGCGCTTGTAGGTTTGGAGGGATGCATGTGGGTGTTGGAGGTGTAATTGTTAGGAAGACCAAAGCCATTGTCTCTGCCAACAAATTCCATACCCTTGCCAGCAACTGCATTCCCTCTCCCCAGCCACCGTTTCAGATTGAAACAGGCTGTTCACAACCTTGGCATCCTATTCGACTGTGACCTGAACTACTGACCCCACATCCTCTCCATCACAAAGACTTCCACCTCCGTAACATCACCCACTGTTAGATCCGTGATTTTGAGGGTATGCTGTTTTTCAATAACCACATGGATGCTGTAACTTAACAATAAACAGGTATTTACTGGAGGAGGGTAGTCTCAAGACTGGGGGTACAGAGGCATGCGCAAAGCTTATATACAGGTGTGGTCACTGCCGGTACTACAGTATACAGGAGCTGTAAAAGTAGTTCTGTCTTAAAGGCACATACACTACAATTCCTCCCCTTTTAGATTAGTAGTACCCTTAATATTCAAATAACAATTAACACTTTAACATGTACATTAAACAACAATAGTCCATTTATAGATTCAATCTTTGGGGCAGCTTCCTGACCCTTTCGGGATAGCGCCTTTCCTGAGGTTCTTGTTCTTGGTGCAGAGGCGATTCTGACCCCTTTTCATCGGGTAGTTCATCGGGTTCCACTGCTACTGGTTCTGAGGTAGATGCTACCGGTATGTCGGGTTCATCCCCAGGTACTCGAGACATGGGGTTGATGCGTTCCTGTGACGCTAAGATCTGATCGACGTGGCGTCTCACAATGTTCTCCCCGACATCCACTGTGCACATTAATGGCCCCTGCCTTGTGCATATCGTTCCAGGTTGCCATTTCTCTGTTTGATAGTCACGGGCCAAGACTGGTTGCCCTACATTGAAGCTCCTTGTTGGCTTCTCATTGATGTGCTGGAATTGTTTGTCCTCAACATTTCTTCGCACATTTGGTCTGAGCAAGTCCAGACGAGATCTCAACCTTTGGTTAAAGAACATCATGGCCGGAGTCTGGTTGGTGACTGCATGTGTCGCGTCTTGGTAGGCTAATAAGAAATTGTCCATCTTATGCTGTAGTGGAATTTCATCGTCGCACATGGCCTTTATCGCTTTCTTAAAGGTTTGTACGAACCTCTCAGCCAATCCATTTGTGGCTGGATGATAAGGGGCGGATGTGGAATGCCTTACCCCATTCCTTCTCATAAATTTTTGAAACTCTTCGGACACAAACTGTGGTCCATTATCAGAGCAAATCTGCTCTGGCAAACCGTTTCTGGCAAATATGGTCCGTAGGACTGCAATCGTTTTCTCTGTAGTGGCTGAAGACATTTTTATCGCCTCAGGCCACTTTGAATGAGCATCCACTGCTATTAAGAACATTGAGTCCATGAATGGACCAGCGAAATCAATATGCACCCGTTGCCATGGAGAGGAGGGCCACTCCCATGGATGTAGAGGGGCATGTGGTGGTGCACTTTGGACCTTCTGGCATCCTAAGCAGCTCTTAGTTAGGTCTTCGATTTGTTGATCGATTCCCAGCCACCACACATAAGCCCTAGCAAGGCTTTTCATTTTCACTCCCCCCAGATGACCTTCATGTAGCTCATTTAGCACTCTCTCCCTTAACTTGGGTGGAATCACCACACTGGACCCACACATCACTGTCCCCTGGCATACTGACAGCTGTTCTCTTCTGGATGAGAATGCTGGCAACAGTGAGTCGCCATGTGTTGGCCATCCCCTCACCATCAAATCATATACCCGAGACAGCGTCGGATCATTTCGGGTCTCCTTCTCTATATCCGTGTTCGCTACTGGCAATCGTTCAATTATTGATGAATAAAATATCTCGATAGGGTCCACTGCTGGTGCTTCCTCCACAGTAGGCAGTGGCAGGCGCGATAGCCCATCAGCGTTCCCATGCTGTTTCGTGCCTTTATATTCGATTTCATATTGATTCGCCCCTAGAAACAGGGACCATCTTTGTAACCGTTGTGCAGTCATCACTGGAACGCCCTTCTTAGGATTAAAGATGGAGACAAGTGGTTGGTGGTCAGTCAGCAAGGTGAACTTCTGCCCATGCAGATAGTGGTTGAATTTTTTTACTCCCCATACTAGGCTGAGGGCCTCCCTGTCAATCTGGGCGTAGTTGCACTCGGCTGAGGTTAGTGACCGAGACGCAAAGGCTACTGGCCTCTCCAACCCATCTGGGAATTTGTGCGACAGCACCGCTCCAATACCATAGGGTGATGCATCACATGCCAAAGGAATTGGTAGTGCTGGGTTGAAATGGGCCAACACCTCTTTTGATGTGATCAATTCTGTACACTTCTGGAAAGCTCATCTACGTTCGTCATCCCACTTCCATGGTACCCCTGTTTGCAGTAGGGTGTTCAGTGGGTGCAATACCGTGGACAAATTTGGTAAGAACTTGTGGTGGTAGTTTACCAGCCCGAGGAACGACTTCAGTTGTGACACATTTTCCGGTGCTGGAGCCTTTACTACTGCCTCAATCTTTTCAGGGGACTTATGTAACCCCTCTTCATCGATGACGTGGCCACAATACGAGGTCTGTTTCTGGAAAAACTCGCACTTGTGGCGATTAGCTCGTAGCCCATACTCCTTTAATCTGGTGAGCACCTTCTCCAAGTTGGCGAGGTGATCACTGTCATTTTCGCCCGTGACCAAGATGTCGTCCAAATAACACTGGCTTTTATTGACTAAGAACTAGAGCATGCCTCTGCTAGTGAATCCATCCTAAGAGCTCCCGGGGGAAGGGTGGTGAGTCACCTTTATACCCGGGCTTAGGGGTGGAGCCAGGGGCTGAGACATGCCTGAACTTGTACAGGGTTAACAGTGGTTTACCACACAGGCATGTACAGGTTAACAGTGGTTTACCACATTCACCCCTCGTTTAAAAAAGAGTCCGGCGGGGTGAAGTGTTTCAAAAGTTTGTATACGAAAGTCTCTCCGGGGGTCTTGTCTGCCGTAATGATCTTCGTGGTGCCGGTTGTGGCGGTTCTTTGCCCGCGGCTGCTTCTCGCGTGGGACGGAGCACTGGCGTGTCGTCCTCTCGGGGTAGGGATGGCACCGGCATGTCGTCAGTTCGTGGTAGACACCCCGGTGGTGCGTCATGGGTAGTGGTGGTGGGTGGAGGTAGTGGATGGTGATCGATGGTGTTTCGGGTGGTACCTGAGGGTGCGAGGTCTCGAATTGAGACTGTGTCCTCCCGCCCGTCAGGATATGCCACGTAGGCGTACTGTGGGTTGGCGTGGAGGAGGTGAACCTTTTCGACCAGGGGGTCCGTCTTATGGCTCCTCACGTGTTTCCTGAGCAGGACGGGTCCCGGAGACGTCAGCCATGGTGGTAGTGATGTCCCCGAGGTGGATTTCCTGGGGAAGACGAACATCCTCTCGTGAGGGGTGGCGTTTGTGGCAGTACAGAGCAGTGATCGTATGGAGTGGAGCACATCGGGGAGGACATCTTGCCAGCGGGAGATTGGGAGGCCCTTGGATTTTAGGGCGAGCATGGCGGTCTTCCACACCGTTGCGTTCTCCCTCTCTACCTGTCCGTTACCCCGGGGGTTGTAGCTGGTAGTCCTGCTCGTGGCTATGCCCTTCTCGAGCAGGTACTGGCACAGCTCGTCGCTCATGAACGACGAGCCCCTGTCGCTGTGGATGTAATTGGGGAAGCCAAATATGACAAACAGGTCGTGGAGGCACCTGATGACTGTGGCGCTGGTCATGTCCGGGCAGGGGATGGCGAAGGGGAAACGGGAGTACTCGTCAATAATATTGAGGAAGTACGTGTTGCGGTCAGAGGAGGGAAGGGGCCCCTTGAAATCGACGCTGAGACGTTCGAAGGGGTGGGTGGCTTTAATCAGGTGTGCCCTGTCTGGCCTATAAAAATGCGGTTTGCATTCGGCGCAGACCTGGCAGTTCCTGGTCATGGTCCTGACCTCCTTGATGGAGTAAGGCAGGTTGCGAGCTTTAATAAAGTGGAAGAACCTGGTGACCCCCGGGTGGCAGAGATCATTGTGGAGGGTCCGTAGCCTATCGACTTGTGCGTTGGCACATGTCCCACGGGATAGGGCGTCTGGGGGCTCATTAAGTTTCCCGGGCCGGTATAAGATATCATAGTTGTAGGTGGATAACTCGATCCTCCACCGCAATATCTTATCATTTTTGATTTTCCCCCTTTGCCTGTTGTTAAACATAAATGCTACTGACCGTTGGTCAGTGAGAAGGGTGAAACGTTTACCGGCCAGGTAATGCCTCCAGTGCCGTACAGCCTCCACTATCGCCTGGGCCTCCTTCTCGACTGAGGAGTGTCGAATTTCGGGGCCCTGGAGGGTCCGTGAAAAGAAGGCCACGGGTCTCCCCGCCTGGTTAAGTGTTGCGGCTAGGGCGAAGTCGGATGCATCGCTCTCCACTTGGAAAGGGATGGACTCATCCACTGTGTGCATTGTGGCCTTCGCAATGTCCTCTTTTATGAGGGTGAAGGCCGCACGGGCCACTGCCGTCAGGGGGAAGGAGGTTGACTTGATGAGGGGCCAGGCTTTGTCCGCATAGTTGGGCACCCACTGGGCGTAGTAAGAGAAGAACCCTAGGCATCTCTTCAGGGCTTTTAGGCAGTGGGGGGGGGGTAGTTCCAGGAGGGGGCGCATTCGGTCGGGGTCGGGGCCGATGACTCCGTTTTCCACCACGCAGCCAAGAATAGCGAGGCGCGCGGTGCGGAACATATATTTTTCTCTGTTGTATGTCAGATTCAGCCGTTGGGCCGTACGGAGGAATTTTTCTAGGTTGGCGTCGTGGTCCTGCCGGTCATGGCCGCAGATGGTGATGTTGTCTAGATAGGGGAAGGTGGCCTGCAGCGCGTTCTGGTCAACCATCCGGTCCATCTCCCTTTGGAAGACCGAGACCCCGTTGGTGACGCCGAAGGGGACTCGGAGGAAGTGGTAGAGGCGACCGTCAGCCTCGAAGGCCGTGTACTGGCAGTCCTCAGGCCTGATGGGGAGCTGGTGGTATGCCGACTTCAGATCAATCGTCGAGAATACCCGGTATTGTGCTATCTGGTTGACCATGTCAGATATGCGGGGAAGTGGGTATGCATCTAATTGCGTGTATCGATTGATCGTCTGGCTATAATCAATAACCAGGCGCTGTTTTTCGCCGGTCTTTACTACCACCACTTGGGCTCGCCATAGGCTGGTGCTGCCCTCGATAATCCCTTCCCTCAGGAGTCTTTGTACTTCTGATTTAATAAAGCTCCTATCCCCGGCACTGTACCGCCTGCTTTTAGTAGCAATTGGCTTGCAGTCTTTGGCGAGGTTAGCGAACAACGGGGGGGGGGGTTTGACCTTCAGGGTGGACAGGCTGCATACTTTGCGCGGCGCCGTGTTTAAATTCTGCTGGCTGCAGACTGTAAGTGGGGGCAGGGGACCGCCATATGCCATCGTGACGCTTTCCAGATGGCACTGGAAGTCTAATCCTAGCAGTACGGGAGCGCAGAGCTGTGGCAGGACGAGGAATTTAAACTCTCTGTACTCCACGCCGTTCACTGTCAGAGTCGCTACACAGTAGCCGCCGACGTCCGCCATATGGGACTTTGAGGCCATAAAAACCTGGTGGCGTGTGCGCATAACCGATAGGGAGTAGCGTCGCACCGTCTCGGGGTGGATGAAGCTCTCCGTGCTTCCGCAGTCGAAAAGGCAATTTGTGGCATGGCCATTTACCTTTACGTTCATCATGGACCTGGCTAGTAGATGGGGCCTAGATTGGTCCAGGGTGATGGAGGCCATCGTCGAGGTCGGTGGGTCGCTGTAGTATTCGCCCGCGCCGAGGGCCTGGTCCCGAGATGGTGTCCAAGATGGCGGCTCTCCCTCGGCTGGTGGTGTCCAAAATGGCGGCCCGCACGGCTCACACGTGGTTGGTGGGGTCCAAAATGGTGGCCTGTACGGTTCACACGTGGCGCTGCTGGAATTGGGGGTCGATTTCGCCTTGCACACTCTCGCGTAGTGGCCTTTCTTGCCGCATTTGGAGCAGGTCGCGTCCTTTGCTGGGCATTGCTGTCTGGGGTGCTTGGCCTGGCCGCAGAAGTAACATTTCTGGCCTCTGGTCATTGCAGCTGTAGTTGGGCTGCTGGCGGCTTGTGGCCTTACTGGGTCCCAAGATGGCTGCTCCTGTGGCATCCACGTGGCCATCCGGTCAGGGGGGTAGGCGTCCATGTTCTGGAGGGCCACGTCTAACGAGTTAGCGAGGGCCACCGTCTTCTGCAGGTTGAGCCCCCTCTGTTCCAGCAGCCTCTGCCGAGTATAGTTGGACCTGATGCCGGCTACGTAGGCGTCTCGGATCAGGTCTTCCGTGCATTCCTTGGCCGTCACCGCTTTGCAATTACAGTCCCGGCCGAGGACTCTCAGTGCCAGTAAATATTCAGCGCCCGATTCCCCGGGGCGCTGTTTTCGGGTAGCCAGGAGGTGTCTGGCGTAGACCTCGTTAACAGGCCTCGCGTATTGTTCCTTTAGCGTCGCGATGGCGGCCACGTAAGTAGTGGCGTCTCGGATGATCGAGTAGACTCGGTGGCTCACCCGTGAGTTCAAGACAAGCCGTTTCGCGTCATCTGTGGTGACAGTAGTGCTGGAGACCTCCAGGAAGGCTTCGAAACAGCTCAGCCAGTGTTCAAAGTTATTGGCTGCATCTGCTGCTTGAGGATCCAGGTCTAAACGTTCCGGCTTCAAGATTTGCTCCATGTTGAAAATTAGTCAATAAAATTGATGCGCTATCAACAATACCAAAGACTACGAAATGGACTTATATGAAGTAGGCTTTTATTGACTAAGAACTAGAGCATGCCTCTGCTAGTGAATCCATCCTAAGAGCTCCCGGGGGAAGGGTGGTGAGTCACCTTTATACCCGGGCTTAGGGGTGGAGCCAGGGGCTGAGACATGCCTGGAGTTGTACAGGGTTAACAGTGGTTTACCACACAGGCATGTACAGGTTAACAGTGGTTTACCACACTCCCGCGCTTTCCTTCCTTCCCGCACTCGCCCTTCTTCTCCACTGCGGCTTCTAAAAATGGCGTCTCCCGTGCTCTTCCTTCTTCTCCGCGGCTCAATGGTGTCTCCCGTGCTCTCCCTTCTTCTCCCCGTGGACACTGTTCAGCCCGTGAGCCCTGGCTGTGCTCTGCGCGCTCTTCTTTTTATTTTATTTTTTCTCGACGCCGCTCGGTCTTGAACCCGGCTGTTGCTTTACCCTCTCTCTCTCCGGTTTGTTTTTTTGTTTTGTTTTTTTCTCGACGCCGCTCGGTTTTCAACCCCCGGCTGCGCCCTGTGCGCTTCACCCTCTGTCTTACCCCGTCGATGCTGCTCGGCTTTCTCTCTGCCGTCGGTCGGCTCCAGCCGCCGCTGCCCGGTAAGGGTCTGCGCTGGACCTGTCGTCAGTCTCTTGCTGATCGTCGTGGCTGGGGAACCAAGCCCGGCTCTCCACAGCCTCCCCTGCGATGTTCACTCTCTGCCTGACGACTGAGCGGTTGCTCGTGGTCGACGCCCGTGTTCCTGGCCTCGACTTTTTTTTTAGTTGCAGGTAGATTCGAATCGACACTCGTCGCCACTGTTAGATCCGTGATTCTGAGGGTATGCTGTTTTTCAATAACCACACAGATGCTGTAACTTAACAATAAACAGGTATTTACTGGAGGAGGGTAGTCTCAAGACTGGGGGTACAGAGGCATGCGCAAAGCTTATATACAGGTGTGGTCACTGCCGGTACTACAGTATACAGGAGCTGTAAAAGTAGTTCTGTCTTAAAGGCACATACACTACACCCACCTCTGCCCCTGCCTCAGCTCATCTGCTGCTACAACCCTCATCCATGCCTTTGTCACCTCCAGACATGACTATTTCTGCCGGCCTCACATCATCCCACCCTCTGTAAACTTCAGCTCATCCAAAACGCTGCTGCCTGTAACTGAACCTGCACCTAGTCCTGTTCACCCATCACCCCTGTCCTTGATGAATTACATTGGCTCCCAGTCCAGCAACGCCTCCAATTTAAAATTCTTATCCTCGTGTTTAAATCCTTCACCCCTCACTTTCCCTGCAGCTCCGCCAGCTCTACAAACTTCCCTTCCCCCCATCCCCGCCCACCAAATTCTCTGTTCCTCTAACTCTGGCCTTTGGTTCATCCCCCCGCCCCTCCCTTTTGCCCCACCATTGGTGACTTTGTCTTCAGGCACCTCAGCCCAAGCTCTGGAATTCCACCCTAAACTCCGATGCCTCCCTCTCCTTCCTTAAGGCTTTCCTTAAAACCCATATCTTTGACCAAGCTTATGATCACCTCTCCTAATATCTCCTTTGGCTTAGCATCCAATTTTATTTTTTTGCTTACACCTCTGTAACACACCTTAGAAGGGTTTCCTACATTAAAGGTGTTATATAAATGCAAGTTGTTATTATAGGAGAGATGTTAGCTCCCCCGCTTATGTTATTAAGAAGCCTCCAGCAATTGGAAAAAAATCATCGTCAGCCTGGAACCTATCAAACTACAGCTCTTCCAATGGCCCAATGGCTAAATGCACTGCTTGGTGTGGGACTGAGACATCCAGAGCTGAAAGGTCCCAGGTTCACTCCCTGCTTTGTGCTGAACTCCAGCCCTACAACCCTCTGAGAACTCTGCATTCCTCCGACTCTGGCCTCTTATACATCCTCCACTCCCTTTGTCCCACCATTGGCGACCGTGCCTTCAGCCACCTCGACCTTAAGCTCTGGAATTCCCTCCCAAAATCTCTCTGCCTCTCTCTCCTCCATTAAGACCATCCTTAAAACCTACCTCTTTGACAAAGGTTTTAGTCACCCCTCCTAATATCTCCTTCTTTGGCTCAGTGTCAAATTTTGTCTTATTACGTTCCTGTGATGCACATTGGGACATTTTCCTTGGTTAAAGGTGCTATAAGTTCTTATTGAGTTAGCAATGGGTTTCTATAATTGGCTTCAGAGCCCCTGGACCAGGGTAACGGAATAATCAGTCTGGGCCTCTGCTCCTGATCACTCTCCTGCTGGAAAGTTGCCTCATGTAGATGTCCAGGTGAAGACAGGATGGGATCAAATTGATCTACACCAGTAGCATAAAACAGGCTTGTAGCGAATCGGCAGTCAATGGAAGAGAAAACTGGGTACTGTGTAAAATGAGCTGCTGATTCGCTGCCAAACCAACCCATTGTGTGCTACAGACATTGACCAATTGCATCTCCAATCAATCTCCACTGAAATACCCAGTGCAGTCAAATAGTCCACTGACACCCATTGTCTAGTCTCACACGTGGGACCACAGGGCTGCCATGGCCCATGGGACTACACTACAGGATGGATCAGCACCTTCAGGACCGTGGGGGTGTAAGGGAAGAACACTGGAAAATGGAAACACAAAACAAGTCTTGTGTCCACTCAAAAACATCTTGACCCAATGTAGAGGCCTCTGTTGCTTTGAATGTCGGTGCATGTCGCTCTCCATAATGTTTGTGTAATAAATAACAGCATGGATCCTATTTATAAAATCTTACCCGACAGATTTATAAACAGCCAAGAGGAAAAATATCCCCATCTCCTCCGGTAATGTCACCCCCTGCCGTTTAATGAGTGTTAATAAAGAACCACAGAATGAACATCATTAATATGTTGCCATTAATAAGCTTCCATTAAATAACAGACATAAAGTAGGAGGATAAAGTTCCATTCACTCTGTGTTATTGTCAAACCAGCAGCTGGAGTCGGGGGAATTTTGATGTCCCCAGGCTGTAGCTTGCACTGTCGCAGAGTATTAAGATAAAGGGGGGAGCCAAAATGGGCAATAAACTGCTCATCTCATCTCTCTCACTTTATTGTTACTCATCTTTCTCTCTCTGCCCATCCGTCTGTCTTTCTAGCCGTGATTTTAACTCGGGACCCCGAGTGCGATGGAGGGTGGGGGGTGGGGGGGAGGGGTGGTGGTGAAGCTCCAGCTTGCTTGGCTGCATCCAGCTCAAGGTCTGGGCCTTTTTGAATCCTGGGCCTCACTTAGGAACATAGGAACAAGAATCGGCCATTGAGCCCCTCGAGCCTGTTCCACCATTCAATGAGATCATGGCTGATCTGCGACCTAACTCCAAATACCCACCATTGGCTTATATCCCTTAATACCTTTAGTTAACAAAAAGCTATCAATCTCCGATTTAAAATTAACAATTGATCTAGCATCAATTGCCATTTGCAGAAGAGCGTTCCAAACTTCTACCACCCTTTGTGTGTAGAAGTGTTTCCGAATTTCACTCCTGAAAGGTCTGGCTCTAATTTTTAGACTATGCTCCCTAGTCCGAGAATCCTCAACCAGCAGAAATAGTTTCTCTCTATCTACCCTACCTGTTCCCCATAATATCTTGAAAACAACAATCAGGTCAACCCTTAAAACTTCTAAATTCTAGGGAATACAACCCTAACTTGTGTAATCTCTCCTCATAACTTAACCCTTGAAGTCCAGGTATCATTCTGGTAAACATACACTGCACTCCCTCCAAAGCCAATCCATCTTTCCTAAGGTGTGGTGCCCAGAACTGCTCATAGTATTCCAGGTGTGGTCTAACCAGGGATTTGGTTAGTCTTCATGTTTGCCGTGAATCCCCCTGCTGGAATCACTACCTGACCATCTATAACAGCCGGGAAATAGTCGGGAAGCAGCTGTCTGTGTGGTGTATGTAGCCTGGTCCACCTTAAGAAAGGTACTACAGGTAGACTACCCTTTATCCGGACTTCCGAAAACCGAAACCCTCTAAAAACCGAAGGTTTTTTCGTTCAGCGTAAGTCGTGCGTACGAACGAAAAAACCTTCGGTTTTTAGAGGGTTCCGGTTTTGGAAGTTCGGATAAAGGGTAAGTCGTGCGCACGACCCCCCGCCGACCCCCCCCCGCGGACCCCGCCGGCCCCGACAACCGCCGACCCCCCCGCGGACCCCGCCGGCCCCGACAACCGCCGACCCCCCCCCGCGGACCCCGCCGGCCCCGACAACCGCCGACCCCGCCAGCCCCGACAACCGCCGACACCCCCGCGGACCCCGCCGGCCCCGACAACCGCCGACCCCCCCGCGGACCCCGCCGGCCCCGACCCCCGCCGACCCCGACTGACTTACGCTGAGCGTCAGCGTAAGTCATGCGCGCGACCCCCCGCCGACCCCCCCCCGCAGACCCCCGCCGACCCCCCCGCGGACCCCCGCCGACCCACCTTCCGAAATCCGAAATTCTCCTTTATCCGAAACTCGGCTGGTCCCGAGGTTTTCGGATAAAGGATAGTCTACCTGTACTTTCTTTGGCTGCTGTATACGTAATACGGTGGTGACCACACCGGTATATAAGCACAGTGTAATAATATTGTATTCAGTATAGTCCTGACCTCCAACCAGTAAAGACCTGTTGAATTTACTCTTGTGGTCTGTGTAGTAATTCTCACTATAACACACAGACATAACAGTGGCGACGAGTCCGATTCTTACCCTGCTGCAGTAATTTCCACGGCGACTTCGTCCACAGACAGGACGTCGAAGAGAGGTTTCCACCCTCATCACCTACGGGAAGACACGTCGAGCGGCAGGCATCGAGCAACCGGAGTGCAGAAGACATCCTGACCTCGAAGCTTCCATCAGCGACTGTCAGCTTCTTCTGCTACCTCGTGGTGGGTAAGCCGGGCAGCGACGCGACAGAAAGTCAACCGCGTTGGCTGTACAGACGGGGCTGGGAAGACGGAGGAATAAGGGCGGTGAGGTCAATCGCGACCAGAGATAAGGGCCGGGCCGCTTTCGAGCGAGAGGCACAGCGCGGGACATCGATCGCAACCGGAGATAAGGGCCGCATTCGGGCTAAAGGCGCAGCGTCTGGGGAAACTGAAGGCGCGAGAGCCACGGTGAAGCGGAGACAGCGTCGGGGGACGGGTGAAGACCGCCAAGCGCGGGAAAACCACCATTTTGTGGGCGGAGGACGACGGCAAGAGCGGGAAGCCGCCATCTTAGATAACATTAAAAATACGATAAATTGCTACGATGCCTAAACATGGGAACATTAATGCCTTCGACAGTGATATAGAAGACTGGGCTATGTATGTAGAACGCATACAAAACTATTGTAAGGCAAATAAAATTCCTGAGGCAGATAAAGCACTAACATTACTAAACTTAATGGGCCAGAAATTCGCAGCCAAAGGCGTGAGTGCGCTCGGGGTACTCACGCATCTGGCCATTGGAAATGCCGGCGTTCAGCATGAACAGCGCATGCGGGGAACGCCGGCATTTCCAGACCTCGAGCGCGTGCGTCTGCACAGGCAGCGCTTGCGCAGTGAACTTCGTAGATGAAATCCGTGAGGGTAAGTCCTCAGAATTTACACTTGAAAAAAGCAAGTGTAAAGTGGTTCATTGGCTGCGGAGGAAGAAACATTTTATCGTGGAGCTTCTGAAATGCAATATTTTTGTTTGGGAAAGGGAGGGAATTTATTTTAAGAAATTTTAAGTAAGTTTTAAAGTTAAAAAATTTTTTTTTTTTAAAGGGTTTTCAGAACAGTAGGTAGAAGGAGCAATTGTGGCTGTGTGAATGGAATGTGAGAATGAGTTATGTATGTATGTCCACATATATTCCTTTACGTATATGTATGTATGTTTTATATTCCTTTACTAATGTGTATGAATGTATGTTTTTAATTATGATTTTCCAATAAGTTACTTTCTCTGAAAGTCATAATTAAATAATACATTCATACACATAAGTAAAGGAATATATACATAACACGCAAAGGAATATACACAGACATACATACTTTCAGAAGCTCCACGATAATAAATATCTTCCTCCGCAGCCTCTGGAGCAACTGTACCCATGCTTTTTTCATGTGTAAGTTGTAATGACTTGACCTCACTGAAAGCATTAATGAAAGTGGCGAATTATACTGCGCACGCGCTGCCTGTGCAGTTGCACGCGTTCTGCCTCTGAACCCCTTCGTTCAGAGGACAGGAAATGCCGGTTTTCCCCACATGCACTGTGCATGCTGAAAACCGGCATTTCATCCAGCCAGATGCGTAAGTACCCCGACCGTACTCGCGCATTTGGAAGGGAATTACTGGGCCAACATTTTACATGTCAATAAAATGAAAAATTTAACAATTGCACGACTTGCCCCCTCGCATCTGCGACTGAGGGTCCAAGGAGGTGCATTGCGCAAGAGGTCATCATCGTACGTATCCTCACACTGTTCCCTTTGGGGAACTGTATGAAGTGGTGGAAGGATTTATGGCCGTGATTAACGCTCATTCCGTGACCGTAACCATCTTTGAACCAGCCATTAGGGTGGTTAGTCCTATGGCGGGAGGGTTTTACGGGCTCCCACAACCCATCTGAGGGGGGGGGGGCCACCAACACCCACGGACGCAAGTATCCCGCTGGATGTCCACCCAGAATTTAAAGTTGGAACTCCGACTCCACTTGCCGGGACTGTCTGGAGTGGGGTTCAAAACCCTACTCCTTCTGGCCCAGCGGCGGGGATGCTTACTGCTACGCAAAAGGCCCACTCCGCACAAAAGGTGACACCCATACGTTTCCTGCGCCTTTTCCCTCCCCGTGACTGGAGCCCTATGCTGCCATTTCACGTTGCTAATCGGATTGGGCCTTTGTCATAGCGGTAGGATCCCCGCCGCTGGGCCAGATCAGGGTAGGGTTTCGAACCCCGCTCCAGACAGTCCCGGCAAGTGGAGTCGGAGCTCCGGCTCTAAATTCTGGGTTGACATCCAGTGGGATATTTGCGTCCGTGGGTGTGGGTGGCCCCCCCTCCTTGTATAGCTTGTGGGAGCCCGTAAAACCCTCCCGCCATAGGACTAACCGCCCTAATGCCTGGTTCAAAGATGGTTACGGTCACGGAATGAGCGTTAATCATGGCCATAAATCCTTCCACCACTTCATACAGTTCCCCAAAGGGAACAGTGTGAAGACACGTATGATGACGACATTGCTAAATAAATAAATGGAATTTAAAAAATTCTTTTAGGGCTTTTAAAAGTCTTTAAATTGCTTTAATTCTGTTTAAAACTACTTCAGATTACTCAAAATAATGTAAACATTTTAAAAAGTTTATAAAAGTTACCAAAATCTTCAAAAAACTTCCAAAAACCTATTTAAACTGCTGCTTTGCATGTAAAAATGGTTAGCAGCTTGACAGAAACATTGGGGGCGTGTCCAGCGAAACTGAGACCTCAAGGGGCGTGTCTCACTTGCACTGCACGCTCCTGGCTTCGCGCTGGCTGCACTCCTGGGCGGCGTGACGTCATACGCTGCCCGGGATTCTTCTTCTGGAAACACCAATTCCAGGCGTCCCTGGAGCTGATCGGCAGTAGCGCGGGGTAAGTGTAAATACGGGGCTTGCACGCGCTGCAAGCCCCGTTCTGGAATTTCTGGGCCAATGGGTGCGAAGACATACGGGCAATTGAAACACCTGTTATCACCAGATGAACCGGCGGATAAGACGTTCGAACAGATTGTTACTGTCCTAAAAAATCATCTTAACCCCACGCCGCTGATGCTAGCGGAACGATTTAAATTTTACGATAGAAGACAGCTGCAAAATGAAAGCAATGCTGAATATTTGATGGAATTACGTAAGCTAGCAAAATATTGTCAGTTTGGAACGGGACTGACAGAGGCACTTCGAGATAGATTTGTGTGTGATTTATTTAAACAGGATACACAAAGGCGACTGCTCGAGGAGAATGAGCTGTCTCTCGAGAAGGCAGTCACTATGGCAGCAGCACACGAGGCCGCAGCGAGAGGCATGGCAGTAATGCAGCTACAGCCACCAGGACTCGGTACAAACAAATTGGGTTTGAGTTCTGTCAAATGTTATCGTTGTGGAAAGACAACGCACGAGCAGAACCAGTGTTGGTTTAAAAACCAAGAATGCAGAACGTGTGGCAGGCTTGGCCACATAGCTAAAGTATGCCGGTCAGGAAAGAAGACCAGCAACAAAAAGTCACCGCAAGGAAAATATGCAAAGGTACACAAGGTGACAAAGAACAGTTTGACCGAACAGAAGTCAGATTCAGACGCTAGCAGTAATGAACTGGATAGCTTAAGAATACACAACGTTGCTAAGGATACAGACCTCCAGACAATTTGGGTCACTCTTAAGATAGCAGGAGTCCAAGTAAAAATGGAATTGGACACTGGATCAGCATTGACGGTCATGAATAAGAAAGATTACAGAAGGTTATTCCAACATATTCCCTTACAGGATACAGAGATTATATTGAAAACGTACACAGGGCAAAGAGTGTACCCCATCGGAAAAATAGAGGTAGAAGTGGTCCACAAGGGCGAAGGAAGCCAAGTAATGGACTTATATGTGCTACCTGAAGGAGGTCCACCACTACTAGGACGGGAGTGGATTAGGAAAATGAATATGGACTGGCACTCCTTGAAAGCACTAACGGTAGATTCCGGGGAAACAGCTGTCAAACCTAAACGATTGTCCAGAATATTGGATGAGGCTAAAGAGGTGTTCCAGCCGGGACTGGGAACACTGAGAGGAATTACGGCAAACATCAAGATTGATGAACATGCACAACCAAAATTTTTTAAAGCCAGACCGGTACCCTATGCAATACGGCCTGCGGTTGAAGCGGAGCTGGAAGCACTAGAACGTTCAGGTGTACTGTCTAAAGTAGATTGGAGTGAGTGGGCTACGCCCATTGTTCCCATTATGAAACGTCCTGCGAACAATAAGCCAGGAGATCCAGGGAAGGTTCGCATCTGTGGAGATTTCAAAATCACCGTTAATCCGGTGCTTCACACGGTGCAGTATCCGCTTCCACGGATTGAGGATATTTTCGCTTCACTGTCTGGCGGGAAACACTTCACCAAGATAGACCTGGCGCAGGCGTATTTGCAGATGGAGGTTGAAGAAGAGTCACGCCAATACCTCACGATCAACACGCATCGAGGGTTGTACCGGTACAATAGGCTGGTTTTTGGAGTGGCATCGGCTCCAGCAATTTGGCAGAGGGCCATGGAGCAGGTATTACAGGGAATTCCAGGCGCACAATGTTACCTGGACGACATTCTGATCACAGGTGATGGTGATGAACAGCATCTCGCTAACTTGGAACTGGTGTTCAACAGACTGAAAGAGTATGGACTTAGAGTAAATCGGCAGAAATGTGAGTTCTTCCAGAAGCGGATCTCGTACTGTGGGCATGTCATTGACCGGGAGGGGCTTCATAAGTCTCCTGACAAGATAGCGGCAGTTGTAAAGGCTCCCGCTCCGGAGAATGTCTCTCAGTTGAGGTCGTTTCTAGGATTAATTAACTATTACCATAAATTTCTGCCAAATCTATCCACGGTGCTGCATCCGTTGAACGCTCTTTTACAGAAAGGGGTACCATGGGACTGGGGCAAAAACTGTAAGAAGGCATTTCGCAAAAGCAAAGAATTGATCACCTCAGAGGAAGTGTTGGCTCACTTCAATCCGACACTGCCTATTCGGTTGGCTTGTGATGCTTCTCCATATGGTATTGGGGCAGTACTCTCACATAAATTGCCAAATGGCACGGAAAGGCCAGTCGCGTTTGCATCCAGATCATTGACCTCTGCTGAGCGCAACTATGCGCAGATCGATAGGGAGGCCCTTAGCCTTGTATGGGGAGTGAAGAAGTTTAATCATTACCTACAGGGCCAAAAATTCACACTTCTGACGGACCATCAACCGTTGGTGTCCATTTTTAACCCTAAGAAGGGTGTTTCGGTGAAGACAGCACAGCGTCTCCAGAGATGGTCTCTTTTCTTAGGGGCACATCAATATCAGATAGAATTCAAAGGTACGAAACAGCATGGCAATGCTGATGGCCTGTCGTGCCTGCCATTACCTGAAGATGAAGACACGATGAAAGTTGACCCTGTTGAGTTATTTCATTCGACCATTATCGAGTGTTTACCTGTCACCAACGCAAGTATTGAAAGAGAAACCAGGAACGACCCGACACTGTCCAGAGTCTACGAGGTGACAGTGAAAGGATGGCCAACACGGGGTGATCCTCTGTTACCGGCATTCTCGGCAAGGCGAGACCAGCTGTCCGTCTGCCATGGTACTTTGATGTACGGGACAAGAGTGATTATTCCTCCCAAGTTAAGGGAAAGAGTTTTAAAAGAACTACATGAAGGTCATCTGGGGGGAGTTAAAATGAAAAGTCTTGCTAGGGCTTACGTATGGTGGCCGGGTATTGACCAACAGATTGAGGAGTTAACGAAACGCTGTGCTGGATGTCAAAAAGTGCAAAATGCACCTCCGATAGCACCGCTACACCCATGGGAATGGCCTTCAGCCCCATGGCAACGCGTACACATTGACTTTGCTGGTCCATTCATGGACTCCATGTTCCTAATCGCGGTGGACGCACATTCCAAATGGCCAGAAGTCATCAAGATGAATACCACTACTTCAGAAAAGACAATTGTGGTGTTAAGAACAATATTCGCAAGGAACGGATTGCCAGAACAGATCTGTTCGGACAACGGACCACAGTTTGTATCGGAAGAATTCCAACAATTCTTAAAGAAGAATGGAGTTAAACATTATACCTCTGCCCCATATCATCCGGCGACAAACGGGTTGGCTGAAAGATTTGTCCAGACATTCAAAAAGGCTATTAAGGCCATGAATGATGATCAGATTCCGCTGCAACACATATAGAAACGCCGATCATGCCGTGACTAACCAAAGTCCTGCTATGATGTTTTATAACAGGAGGTTGCGGTCCAAGTTGGACTTGTTAAAACCAAATGTGCGGAGGGAAGTGGAAAACAAACAGTTTCGGCATATTAACAGCAAAACCACTCGAACTTTCGACGTAGGACAACCAGTGATGGCAAGGGGCTATGGAAACGAAAAATGGCAGTCCGGAACAATCCGGGCCAGACAAGGACCTCTGATGTACACCGTAGATATTGGTCATAATGTGATAAGGCGTCATGCGGATCAACTGGTAGAGTCGAGAGCAAGGGTCGAACCCATGGTTGTGACAGAGACAGCTGTGGAAGACGTTCATGATCCTGAAGCATCTACCTCGGCCGAGAATGTATTTGATGATGATGACACCCAATACATTGGCAACCAACTAGAGGAGGCACCTCAACAACAAGAATCAGAGACCACTGAAAGGCGTTATCCAAGCCGAATCAGAAAGCCTCCTGAAAGACTGAACCTTTGAACTGTTATACCTGAAGTTATATATGTATATATGTTATGTTTATTTGGGGATATGACTGTTAAGCTAAAAAGGGAGGATTGTGGTGTATGTAGCCTGGTCCACCTTAAGAAAGGTACTACTTTCTTTGGCTGCTGTATACGTAATACCAGTGGTGACCACACCGGTATATAAGCACAGTGTAATAATATTGTATTCAGTATAGTCCTGACCTCCAACCAGTAAAGACCTGTTGAATTTACTCTTGTGGTCTGTGTAGTAATTCTCACTATAACACACAGACTTAACAGTCTGGCCACGCCAGGAGACAGAGGAATGCTCTCCAGCACGAAGCAGGGGAATTACGGTCAGGGAAGGTGGGGGGGGGGATCCAGGCCCAGGGCAGAGGAGGCCCAAGGTTTCCTTGTGGGGCCTGGAGAAGCTCTCCTGCTCCTCCTGGACCACAGGGAAACCTGTTAAAAATTTAAAAGCTCACCCTGCTGGAACTCTTCTGGCCCCGGATGCTGTACCTAGCAGGTTTGGGACTGATGGGGAAATCGTCACTGCTTTACTCCACTCAGGCCTCAGTTTAATATGGCAGACTGGGTCCTGATAATGTCATCAGAGTCTGATCTGCATATATAAAGTGGCTCACTGACTCACTAGGGCAGTTCCAATGGGCTCCAATCACCCTCCAGTATCTGCAGCGAGTGGCCACTCACTGGGGCAGTTCCATGGGCTCCAATCACCCTCCAGTATCTCCAGCGAGTGGCCACTCACGGGGCAGTTCCATGGGCTCCAATCACCCTCCAGTATCTCCAGCGAGTGGCCACTCACGGGGCAGTTCCATGGGCTCCAATCACCCTCCAGTATCTGCAGCGACTGGCCACTCACTGGAGCAGGTCCATGGGCTCCAATCACCCTCCAGTATCTGCAGCGAGTGGCCACTCACGGGGCAGTTCCAATGGGCTCCAATCACCCTCCAGTATCTCCAGCGAGTGGCCACTCACTGGGGCAGTTCCAATGGGCTCCAATCACCCTCCAGTATCTGCAGCGAGTGGCCACTCACTGTGGCAGTTCCAATGGGCTCCAATCACCCTCCAGTATCTGCAGCGAGTGGCCACTCACTGGAGCAGGTCCATGGGCTCCAATCACCCTCCAGTATCTGCAGCAAGTGGCCACTCACGGGGCAGTTCCAATGGGCTCCAATCACCCTCCAGTATCTCCAGCGAGTGGCCACTCACTGGGGCAGTTCCAATGGGCTCCAATCACCCTCCAGTATCTGCAGCGAGTGGCCACTCACTGTGGCAGTTCCAATGGGCTCCAATCACCCTCCAGTATCTGCAGCGAGTGGCCACTCACGGGGCAGTTCCAATTGGCTCCAATCACCCTCCAGTATCTGCAGCGAGTGGCCACTCACTGGGGCAGTTCCAATGGGCCCTGGTCACTCTCGAGTATCTCCAGTGAGTGGCCACTCACTGGGGCAGTTCCAATTGGCTCCAATCACTCTGCAGTATCTCCAGCGAGTGGCCACTCACTGGGGCAGTTCCAATGGGCCCTGGTCACTCTCGAGTATCTCCAGTGAGTGGCCACTCACGGGGCAGTTCCAATGGGCCCTGGTCACTCTCGAGTATCTCCAGTGAGTGGCCACTCACGGGGCAGTTCCATGGGCTCCGATCACTCTCCAGTATCTCCAGCGAGTGGCCACTCACGGGGCAGATCCATGGGCTCCAATCACTCTGCAGTATCTCCAGCGAGTGGCCACTCACTGTGGCAGTTCCATGGGCTCCGATCACTCTCCAGTATCTCCGAGTGGCCACTCACTGGGGCAGTTCCATGGTCTCCAATCACTCTGCAGTATCTCCAGCGAGTGGCCACTCACGGGGCAGTTCCATGGGCTCCGATCACTCTCCAGTATCTACAGCGAGTGGCCACTCACTGGGGCAGTTCTAATGGGCCCTGGTCACTCGCGCGTATCTCCAGCGAGTGGCCACTCACTGGGGCAGTTTCATGGGCTCCGATCACTCTCCAGTATCTCCAGCGAGTGGCCACTCACTGGGGCAGTTCCATGGGCTCCAATCACTCTCGAGTATCTCCAGTGAGTGGCCACTCACGGGGCAGTTCCATGGGCTCTGATCACTCACCAGTATCTCCAGCGAGTGGTCACTCACTGGGGCAGTTCCATGGGCTCCAATCACTCTCCAGTATCTGCAGCGAGTGGCCACTCACTGGGGCAGTTCCAATGGGCTTTGGTCACTCTCGAGTATCTCCAGTGAGTGGCCACTCACTGGGGCAGTTCCATGGGCTCCGGTCACTCACCAGTATCTCCAGCGAGTGGTCACTCACTGGGGCAGTTCCATGGGCTCCAATCACTCTCCAGTACCTGCAGCGAGTGGCCATTCACTGGGGCAGTTCCAATGGGCCTTGGTCACTCGCGAGTATCTCCAGCGAGTGGCCACTCACTGGGGCAGTTCCATGGGCTCCGATCACCCTCCAGTATCTCCAGCGAGTGGCCACTCACTGGGGCAGTTCCATGGGCTCCGATCACTCACCAGTATCTCCAGTGAGTGGTCACTCACTGGGGCAGTTCCATGGGCTCCACTCACTCTCCAGTATCTGCAGCGAGTGGCCACTCACTGGGGCAGTTCCAATGGGCCCTCGTCACTCGCGAGTATCTCCAGCGAGTGGCCACTCACTGGGGCAGTTCCATGGGCTCCGATCACCCTCCAGTATCTCCAGCGAGTGGCTACTCACGGGGCAGCTCCAATGGGCTCCAATCACTCTCCAGTATCTGCAGCGAGTGGCCACTCACTGGGGCAGTTCCAATGGGCCCTGGTCACTCGCGAGTATCTCAAACCAAACATTTTCTCTTTGCTTTCCTTTCCCAATGTCACTCTGCTCTGCTCCCTGCTGAGGACATCAGCTGCACAGGTGCCGACAGTCCTTCGGTGCCTCATCTCAGTGGCCATTTCCTATGTGCAAACCCCAGCAGTCTATTCAACTTGGGTGGGGTGGGCAGTGGGGGCGGGGGGGTGGTGCAGGGTAGGCAACGTAGCTGAGCCTGAACCCACTCCTTAATGTTTAACGTCTCATCCAAAAGATGACAGTGCAGCGTTCCCTCACAGCACTGCACTGCAGTGTCAGCCTGAGTTATGTGCTCAAGTCTCTGGTGTGGGACTTGAACCCGCAAAACGTCCAGCACAGAGGTGAGAGTGCGACCCACTGAGCCAAGGCTGACACTTGTGGGTGTAAGAGTGCAATGGGCAAGGGACCTTGGAGTGCATGTCCACAGATCCCTGAAGGTAGCAGGCCAGGTAGATAAGGTGGTTAAGGAGGCATACGGAATGCTTGCCTTTATTAGCCGTGGCACAGAATACAAGAGCAGGGGGGTTATGCTTCAACTGCATAAAACACTAGTTAGACCTCAGCTAGAGTATGGCGTGCAGTTCTGGCCACCACATTACAGGAAAGATGTGATTGCACTGGAGAGGGTACAGAGGAGATTTACAAGGATGTTGCTGGGAGTACAGAATCTTAGCTATGAGGAAGGGAGGAAAAAGAGTGGGAGAGCAATAGTGGTAGGGGATTCTATCGTAAGGGGTACAGATAGGCGTTTCTGTGGCCGTAGACGTGACTCCAGGATGGTTTGTTGCCTCCCTGGTGCCAGGGTCAAGGATGTCACTGAACGGCTTCAGGGCATTCTGAAGGGGGAGGGTGAACAGTCAGAGGTCGTGGTTCACATTGGGACCAATGACATGGGTAGGAAGAGGGATGAGGTCCTGCAGCAAGAATTTAGGGAGCTAGGTAGCAGATTAAAGAGCAGGACCTCAAAGGTTGTAATCTCTGGATTACTCCCGGTGCCACGTGCTAGTGAGCATAGGAATAGGAGGATAGAGCAGATGAATGCGTGGCTAAAGAGTTGGTGCAGGAGGGAGGGCTTTCGTTTCCTGGATCACTGGGCCTGCTTCTGGGAAAGGTGGGACTTGTACAAGTCAGACGGGTTGCACCTGAACCAGAGCGGGACAAATATCCTTGCGGGGAGGTTTGCTAGCACTGTTCGGGGGGGTTTAAAATCAAATGGCAGGGGGTTGGGAACCTGGGCAGGGAGACAGAGGAAAGGGAAACAGGGATAAAAGCAAAAGATAGGAAGGAGAAAAACAAAAGTGGCAGTCAGAGAAATCAACGGTTTAAATCAAACGTGGCCACAGTAAATAATAATTCTAATAGGTCTAAGTGCGTTAAAAAAACAAGCCTGAAGGCTTTGTGTCTTAATGCGAGGAGCATTTGTAATAAGGTGGATGAATTGGCTGCGCAAATAGAGGTAAACGAATATGGTTTGGTTGGGATTACGGAAACGTGGCTCAAGGATGGCCAAGACTGGGAACTCAACATCCAGGGGTATTCGATATTCAGGAAAGATAGGCAAAAAGGAAAGGGAGGTGGGGTAGCATTACTGGTTAAAGAAGGGATTAATACAATTGTAATGAAGGATATTAGCTCTGATGATGTGGAATCTGTATGGGTAGAATTGAGAAATACTAAGGGGAAAAAAACATTAGTGGGAGTGGCATATAGACCTCCCAACAGTAAGGCGGAGGTTGGGGATGGCATTAAAAGGGAAATTAAAGAAGCATGCAATAAGGGCACAGTAGTCATCGTGGGTTACTTTAATCTACATATAGATTGGGCCAACCAAATTAGTAACAATACTGTGGAGGAGGAATTCCTGGAGTGTTTACGGGATGGTTTCCTGGACCAATATTTCGAGGAACCAACCAGAGATCAGGCCATCTTAGACTGGGTATTATGTAACGACAAAGGATTAATTAGCAATCTTGTTGTACGAGGCCCCTTGGGTCTGAGCGATCATAATATGATCGAATTCTTCATTAAGATGGAGAATGAAGTAGTTGACTCAGAGACTAGGGTCCTCAATTTAAATAAAGGAAACTACGATGGTCTGAGGAGCGAGTTGGGTAGGATTGATTGGGGAATGGCACTCAAAGGGTTGACGGTGGATAGGCAATGGCAAACATTCAAAGACCGAATGGATGAGCTACAGAATTTGTTCATCCCAGTTTGGCATAAAAATAAAACAAAAAAGGCGACTCAACCGTGGCTAACAAGGGAAATTAGGGATAGCATAAGAGCCAAGGAGACGACATATAAATTGGCCAGAAAAAGCAATAATCCTGAGGATTGGGAGCAGTTTAGGATTCAACAAAGGAGGACAAAGGGATTAATTAAGAAAGGGAAAATAGAATATGAGAGTAAGTATGCAGGGAACATAAAAACTGACTGTAAAAGCTTTTATAGATATGTGAAGAGAAAAAGATTGGTGAAGTCAAGCGTAGGTCCCTTACAGTCAAAATCAGGGGAATTTATAATGGGAAACAAAGAAATGGCAGACCAACTAAATTCATACTTTGGTTCTGTCTTCACAAAGGAGGACACAAATAACCTCCCAGTGATGCTGGGGAACATAGGGCCTGATGAAAGGGTGGAACTGAAAGAAATCAGTATTTGTAGGGAAATGGTGTTAGGAAAATTGATGGGACTAAAGGCCGATAAATCCCCAGGGCCTGATAATCTACATCCCAGGGTACTTAAGGAAGTGGCCCTGGAAATAGTAGATGCATTGCTGGTCATCTTCCAGAACTCGATAGACTCTGGAACAGTACCCATGGATTGGAGGGTAGCTAATGTTACCCCACTATTCAAAAAAGGTGGTCGAGAAAAAGCAGGGAATTATAGACCGGTAAGCCTGACATCGGTAGTGGGGAAAATGCTAGAATCTATTATAAAAGATGTAATAGCAGAGCACTTGGTAAGCAGTGACAGGATCGGACAAAGTCAACATGGATTTACAAAAGGTAAATCATGCTTGACTAATCTACTGGAATTTTTGAGGATGTAACTGGTAAAATAGATAAGGGAGAACCAGTAGATGTGGTGTATTTGGACTTTCAGAAGGCTTTCGATAAGGTCCCACATAAGAGATTAGTGTGCAAAATTAAGGCACATGGGATTGGGGGCAAGGTATTGACTTGGATAGAGAACTGGTTGGCGGACAGAAAGCAAAGAGTTGGAATAAACGGGTCGTTTTACGAGTGGCAGGCAGTGACTAGTGGGGTACCGCAAGGATCGGTCCTAGGACCCCAGCTGTTCACAATATATATTAATGATCTGGACGAGGGAATGGGATGTAATATCTCCAAATTTGCAGACGACACAAAGCTGGGTGGGAGGGCAAGCTGTGAGGAGGATGTTGTGAAACTCCAGTATGATTTGGACAGATTGGGTGATTGGGCAGAAACATGGCAAATGCACTATAATGTGGATAAATGTGAGGTTATCCACTTTGGTGGTAAAAACAGGAAGGCAGATTATTATTTGAATGGCAATAGATTGGGAGAAGGGGAAGTGCAAAGAGACCTGGGTGTTCTTGTGCACCAGTCGCTGAAGGTAAGCATGCAGGTGCAGCAGGCGGTTAAGAAGGCAAATGGTATGTTGGCCTTCGTAGCAAGAGGGTTCGAGTACAGGAACAAGGATGTCTTGCTACAGTTGTACAGGGCCTTGGTGAGACCGCACCTTGAGTACTGTGTGCAGTTTTGGTCGCCTTACCTGAGGAAGGATGTTCTTGCCATGGAAGGAGTGCAGTGAAGATTCACCAGGCTGATACCTGGGGTGGCAGGAATGACGTATGAGGAGAGATTGTGTCGATTGGGCTTATACTCACTGGAGTTTAGAAGATTGAGAGGGGATCTCATCGAAACTTATAAAATTCTGTCAGGCCTGGACAGACTAGATGCAGGAAGAATGTTTATGATGGCCGGGGAGTCCAGAACCAGGGGTCATAGTCTAAGGATAAGGGGTAAGCCATTTAGGACTGAAATGAGGAGGAATTTCTTCACCCAGAGAGTGGTGAACCTGTGGAATTCTCTGCCACAGAGGGCGGTGGAGGCCAGTTCATTAAATATATTCAAAAAAGAGTTGGATATATTTCTTAAGGCTAAAGGGATCAAGGGATATGGGGAGAAGGCAGGGACAGGGTACTGAATTTGAATGATCAGCCGTGATCTCATTGAATGGCAGAGCAGGCTCGAAGGGCCGAATGGCCTACTCCTGCTCCTATCTGCTATGAAAGACTAGATAGGCTGGGTTTGTTTTCCTTGGAACAGAGGAGGCTGAGGGGAGACCTTATTGAGGTGTATAAAATTATGAGGGGCCTAGATAAAGTGGATAGAAAGGACCTATTTCCCTTAGCAGAGGGGTCTAAAACCAGGGGGCGCAGACAAGTAATTGGTGGAAGTTTTAGAGGGGATTTGAGGGGAAATTTCTTCACCCAGAGGGTTGTGGGGGTCTGGAACTCGCTGCTAGAAAGGGTGGTAGAGGCAGAAACCCTAACCACATTTAAAAAGTACTTGGATGTGCATTTGGGATGCTCTAACCTGCAAGGCTACGGACCAAGAGCTGGGAAGTGGGATTAGGCTGGATAGCTCTTTGTTGGCCGGCGCAGACACAATGGGCCGAAATGGCCTCCTTCCGTGCTGTAACTTTCTATGATTCTATGATTCTTTGATGGGCGGAATTCCCAGTGTAGCACAGGAGTTCAACAGACACCCTCCTTGATGTAGGGGTGTGTGAGTAGAAGAACCGCCCTCTCCCTCCAGATTTTAGGTTGCACTTTGGATGAGGCAGAATTCTGGTGTAACTTGATTCTATCCCCAAATTCCTGGCCCCCTGGGCTGAAATCCCCTTTTCCACCCTCCTCAACCCAGAAATTGTGGGCTCATTATCTCCAATAGCAGAACGGTCACACCAGCAGAGATTCAAATAGACACTGTTTGAGGCCTTGGCAGGTGCAAGTCCCTGACAATGAGAACATAAGAACATAAGAATTAGGAGCAGGAGTAGGCCCTTCATTCTACTTTCCTGTCCTATCCTCATATTCCTTGATTCCCCTAGTGTCCAAAAATGTATCTATCTCAGCCTTGAATGATTCAACATTCACAACCCTTTGGGGTGGGGAATTCCAAAGATTCACAACCCTCTGAGTGAAGAAATTCCTCCTCATCTCAGTACTAAATAACCAAACCCTGATCCTGAGCCTGTGCCCCCCAGTCCTAGACTCTCCAGCCAGGGGAAACAACCTCTCAGCATCTACCCTGTCAATCCCCCTCATAATCTAATATGTCTCAATAAGATCACCTCTCATTCTTCTAAACTCCAGAGAGTACAGGCCCAATCTGCTCAATCTCTCCTCATAGGGCAGCCCTCTCATCCCAGGGATCAATCTAGTGAACCTTTGTTGCACCGCCTCTAAGGCATGTATATCCTTCCTCAGATAAGGAAACCAAAACTGTGCAGAGTATTCCAGGTGTGGTCTCACCAAGGCCCTGTACAATTGTAGTAAGACTTCCTTACTCTTGTACTCCAACCCCCTTGCAATAAAGGCCAACATGCCATTTGCCTTCCTGCTTGCTTGCTATACCTGCCTGCTAACTCTCTGTGTTTCCTGTACGAGGACACCTAACTCTCTCTGAAAACCAACATTTAATAGTTTCTCACCATTTAAAAAATATTGGCTGCAAAATTCGGCTCCTTTGTGCCTGCCATTAGTGCCTCCGGGGGGTGCTAACAGGGCTCAAAGCACTTATCGACCGGGCGGGAGCAGCGCCCCCCAAGAAATTCGGCGGGGCGCTACTGAGGCGCTACCCAATTGTGCTGCCCCCCCACCCGTAGAGCCCCGGACTGCTGCGCCGCTGGCAATGACGTCATCGCCGTGCGCCGTGACCCCTTACCACCCCACGGCAGAAATTTGGCTGTGTTTTGCGAGGCCGCCACTGGCGGCGTCAGCGTCAGCCTCGCGGGTAAGGATCCGGGCAAACATCCGCTCATGGGGTGCTAATTAAAGGGAGGTGCGGCTGTGACCCGCGCCGCCATTTAAATTTTTTGGCCAACCTCCAGGTCGGCCCTCTGTGGCGGCCCTTGGCATGGTCCGTGGCCATCATCGCACAGCCCTGCACCGCGTCTCGGTGCCGGGCCGCAGCCAAGGCACCATGCCACCCTGGTGCGTTAGTGTGGGCCATCGGAGGTCCTGCAGAGCTTGCAGCATCCCTTCCCTTTAACGGAAGGGGAGAGGCGCTGAAATGCATCAGCGCTATGCGAAGCAGCCACATAGCGCTCCAGCGCTACCACGCTTTGCGTCCCTGGTGCCGCCCCAAGAGGAAGTGGAGTGCCCGAGATAGCATTCCGCTTCCTTGCCAGGACAGTAAGCCAAATTTAGCAGCCGGGGCAGTACTTCCGCACTGGGCGCTAAATCTCCGGCGATAATTCGGTTACCACCCCCAAATGGTGCGTAACTGAATTTTGCCCCCATTCTGTTTTTCTATTCTTCCTATCAAAGTGAATAACCTCACAAATCCCCACCTCATACTCCATCTGCCACCTTATTGCCCACACACTTAACCTGTCTATATCCCTTTGCTGGCTCTTTATGTCCTCCTCACAGCTTACTGTCCCACCTAGCTTTGTATCATCAGCAAACTTGGATATATTACACTCGGTCCCTTCATCTAAGTCATTAATATAGATTGTGAATAGCTGAGGCCCAAGCACTAATCCTTGTGGTACCCCACTAGTTACAGCCTGCCAACCTGAAAATGACCCATTTATCCCTACTCTGTTTTCTGTCTGTTAACCAATCCTCTATCCATCCATGCTAATATATTACATCCAACCTCATGAGCCTTTATCTTGCATAACAGCCTTTTATATGGCACCTTATCGAATGCCTTTTGGAAATCCAAATATACTACATCCATTGGTTCCCCTTAATCTACCCTGCTAGTTACAACCTCAAAAAACTCTGATAAATTTGTGAACCACGATTTTCCCTTTCATAAAACCATGTTGACTCTGCCTAATCATGTTCTCTCTCCCTCCTTTCTTGAACAGCGGGGTTACACTTGCCAGCTTCCAATCCACTGGGAGGGTTCTATAATCTAGGGAATTATAGAAGATCACAACCAATGCATCCACTATCTTGCAGCCATCTCTTTTAGAAACCTAGGATGTAGGCCATCAGGTCGAGCGAATTTGTCAGCTTTTAGTCCCATTAATTTCTCAAGTACTTTTTCTCTACTGATATTAATTAATTTAAGTTCCTCACTCTCATTAGTCCCTTGGTTCCCCGTTATTTTCGGTATGCATTTTGTGTGTTCTACTGTGAAGACAGATACAAAATATTTGTTTATCGTCACTGCCATTTCCTTATTTCCCAGTATAATTTCACCTGTCTCAGTCTCTAAGGGACCAATGCTTACTTTTGTTAATCTCTTCATTTTTACATACTTGTAGAAGCTCTTACAATCTGTTTTTAGATTTCTTGCTAGTTTACTCTCACATTCTTTTTTCTCCATTTTTATTAATTTTTTGGTCATCCTTTGCTGGTTTCTAAAGCTCTCCGAATCCTCAGGCTTATGACTATTGTTTGCAACATTATAAGCCTCTGCTTTTAATCTAATACTTTCCTTAACTTCTTTAATTAGCCATGGATGGATCACTTTTCCCGTGGAGTTTTTATTTCCCAAAGGAATGTAAATTCGTTGAGAATTGTGGAGTATTTCTCTAAACGTTAACCGTTGTACCTTTTAATCTAATTTCCCAATCTACCTTAGCCAACTCACCCCTCATACCTATGTAATTGGCTTTATTTAGGTTTAAGACGTTAGTTTTGGACTTACGTATGTCACTCTGTAACTCAATGTGAAATATTATGACCACTCTTCCCCAGAAGATCCTTTACTATGAGATTACTAATTAGTCAATGGCAATCAGGAGGAAAACTCTCCACTGGCTGGAGTCATACCTAGCACAAAGGAAGACGGTTGTGGATGTTGGAGGTCAATCATCTCAGCCCCAGGACATTGTTACAAGAGTTCCCCAGGGCAGTGCCTTAGGCCCAACCATCTTCAGCTGCTTCATCAATGACCTTCCCTCCATCGTAAGGTCATAAGTAGGGATTTTTGCTGATCACTGCACAGTGTTCAGTTCCATTTGCAACTCCTCAGATAATGAAGCAGTCCATGCCCGCATGCAGCAAGATCTGGATGACATTTAGGCTTGGGCTGATAAGTGGCAAGTAACATTTGCATTACACAAGTGCCAGATGATGACTATCTCCAACAAACGAGAGTCTAACAACTGCCCCATGACATTCAACAGCATTACCATTGCCGAATCCCCCACCATCAACATCCTAGGGGTCACCGTTGACCAGAAACTTAACTGGACCAGCCACATAAATACTGTGGCAACAAGAGCGGGTCAGAGGCTGGGTATTCTGTGATGAGTATCTCAGCTCCTGACTCCTCAAAGCCTTTCCACCATCTACAAGGCACAAGTCAGGAATGTGATGGAATACTCTCCACTTGCCTGGATGAGTGCAGCTCCAACAACTTTCAAGAAGCTCAACACCATCCAGGACAAAGCAACCTGCTTGATTGACACCCCATCCACCACCTTAAACATTTACTCCCTCCACCACCGGCACACCATGGCTGCAGTGTGTACCATCTACAAGATGCACTGCAGCAACTCACCAAGGCTTCTTTGGTAGCACCTCCCAAACCCACGACTTCTACCACCTAGAAGGACAAGGGCAGCAGGCGATGGGAACACCACCACCTGCAAGTTCCCCTCCAAGTTATACAGCATCCTGATGTGAAAATATATCTCCGTTCCTTCATCGTTGCTGGGTCAAAATCCTGGAACTCCCTCCCTAACAGCACGACAGGGGTACCTTCACCACACGGACTGCAGCGATTCAAGAAGGCGGCTCACCACCACCTTTTCAAGGGCAATTAGGGATGGGCAATAAATGCTGGCCTTGCCAGCGGCGCCCACATCCCAGGTACGAATAAAAAAGAAACCCTGTTTGGTTCCACGACTTATTGGCCCAGAAATTAGGTTCGGGGGCTTGCCGCGCGTGCAAGCCCCCGATGTGCACTTACCCGGCACGCCGACAGCTGAAGCCTGGGCCTGCTTGGAATTCCTGTCACTGGCCCGGTTCAGCTGTCGGCGCTCTGTGCTTGCCTGATCCAGCGGCGTAGTTAGTGCGATGTGCCGGCTGGGATCAGGTGAGCACTGGGCAGCCAATCAGGGGAGGGAAAACTTCATTCATGAGTTTGATAGTAAGAACTGTCAAACTCATGAAAAGTATGGGTGCCCAAAACACTGCTTAAACTTTAAATAAAATTTTAAAAAACATCCCACTAATTAAATGAACTATAAATAACTTTAAAAAACTATTTTAAACAATTAATCAAATTTTTGAAAAAAATAATTTTTTAAGAAATCGGGTCTAAAAATAAACTTACCTTACTGTAAAGTCCTTAAAAACAATAAAGCTGTGGAAAAAATGTTATAATTTTAAATAATAGACCACTTACCTTAAAGAATCAAGTCCTTACGTCTCCTTTTTACATTTCTAAAAAGTTGAGGCCCTTACACACGGGCAAACCTGTCAAAAAGAATGAAGTTCAACGCGTGCGCACAGAGTCCTGCGCGCACGCGTTGGACCTCTGAACCCCTTGGAGGAAATGCCGGTTTCCTGTGCATGCGCTGTGCATGCTGAAATCCGGCACTTCCAACGGGCCCACGCGTGAGTACCCCGTCCGTACTCACACGTTGGGACCGGAATTACTGGCCTATTGTTCTCGGAAACTATCTTGAATGCATTCCATGAACTCATCCTCCAGACTACCTTTGTCAATTTGATTTGCCCAGTCTATATGAAGATTAAAGCCTCCCATGATTATTGCATTACCTTTGTTACAAGCTCCTATTATTCCTTGATTAATACTCTGTCCAACAGTATAGCTAATATTACAGGGCCTATAAATTACTCCCTGTGTGTTTTCTGCCCCTTATTATTTCTTATCTCCACCCATATTGATTCTACTTCCTGATCTTCTGAGCCAAGATCCTTTCTCACTACTGTCCTTATTTATTATCAGGGCTCCCCGCCTTTTCCATTCTGCCTGTCTTTTTGAAATATTTAGTTCCCAACCTTGGTCACCTTGCAACCATGTATCAGTAATGGCTATTAGATCAAACCCATTCATCTCTATTTGTTCCACTAATTTTCTATCTTGTTACGAATGCTTCATGCATTCAGATAAAGAGCCTTTAATTTTAACTTTTTCCCATTATTCCCTGCTTTCACCTTATTCGCTAAAGCACTATTACCGTTAAACTCTCTGTCCATTCCTGTCACACTCTGCTTATCTTTACCCAAATTGCTATACTGCTCCATGGCCTTGACTTTTCTCTTTAGATTTCTAAATTTCCCCTCACCTGATATCCCCCACCCCCCTATTAGTTTAAAGCCCTAACTACAGCCAGGAGTGTTCTGGCAAATCGTTAAGTGGAATTAAGTGGAGCCCGTCCCAACGGGACAGCTCTCTCTTTCCCCAGTACTGGTGCCAGTGCCCCATAAATCAAAACCCCTTCCTCCCACACCACTCTTTGAGCCACACATTTAACTCTCTGATCTGCTTGTTCCTATGCCAATTTGCACGTGGCTCAGGTAACAATCCAGAGATTATTACCTTTGAGGTTCTGTGTTTTAATTTGAACCCCAGCTCCTCGAACTCTCTCAGCAGAACCTCATTCCTAGTTCTACCTATGTCATCGGTTCCTATGTGGACCACGACAACGGGATCCTCCCCCTCCCACTCCAAATTGTTCTGCAGCCATGAGGAGATAGCCTTAACCCTGGCACCGGGCAGGCAACACAGCCTTCGGAACTCCTGGTCACAGTTGCAAAGAACAGTATCTATCCCCCTGACTACACTGTCCCCTACGACTACAACATTCCTTTTCACTCCCCCCACTTGAGTGGCCTCCTGTACCACAGTGCCGTGGTCAGTTTGCTCATCCACCCTGTAGACGTCGCCCTCATCCACAAAGGCAGCAAAAACGTTGTACCTCTTGGATAAGGGCAAAGGCTGAGGCTCCTCCAGCACTGCACCTGGGCTCCCCTTACCTGCCTGACTCGCAGTTACAGCTTCCTGTTCCTGACCACTAACCAGACCTGTACCACTAACTGACCTAAGGGGTGTGACTGCCTCCTGGATCAAAGTGTCCAGATAACACTCCCCCTTCCCCAATGCCCGCAGTGTCAGCACCCCAGACTCCAGCTCAACAACTCTGAGCTGAAGTTCCTTGAGTTGCAGACACTTACTGCAGACGTGGTCGTCCGGGATCGTGATACTCTCCACAAACTCCCACATGCTGCAGTTGCGGCACACCACCTGCACTGCCATCCCTTTATAACCTTGTTTTATTTATTTATTTAATTAATTAAAGTTTATGGGGGGAAAATTGGGTTGGTTAGTGCCTCCCGTTAGCGCCTCCAGGGGGGTGCTAACAGGGCTGTAGCAACTTAGCACCCGAGTGCAGTGATTTTAGTGCCACTCGCAAAATTGACCTGGCATTTTGTGGTGGTGCTGAGCACTATCACCACGATCTCCTGCGCCTGGAGATCGTGACGTTATCCAAGCGTGCAACGCCCCAGAAATTAATTCTCGCCCCTGCCTTAGCACCTGCCACTAGGAACGACAGGTAGAGAGGGACGTTTTGCAGTCGGCAAGGAGCTGGGAGAGCGCTATTTAAAGGCGTACGCTTCCTGCTTTTTCTAGTCTGCAAAATTTTTGGCATACGCAGGTTGAGAGGGAGAGAGACATCCGGAGAGATTTAACTACAAGGAGTTTTGGTCCTGAGCAACACTTTTCAGGTTCCTATTTCTCTGAGCTTCATATTTACCACATTTAGAAGATTAAATAGGGGCTGTACTAACTCGGGGCATCGTCCTCCAGCTTCACCTTCGGAGGCAGCAGAGACGCAGAGAGAGAGTGGCAAATATGGCCAGAGGAAGGAGGGCCAACAGGCCTCTGCACAGGAGACCTTACCTTCCCATGGTATTCCGGGAGCAATTCTCCTACATTCATTTGTCTGAGGAGCAGTGTTTGCGCAGGCTGTGCTTCAGCAAGGAGGTGGTCACTGAGCTCGGCCACCTGCTGCAACCAGAACTGCAGCCTCAACTCAGGACCAGGACCTCTCTGTCGGTGGCAGTGAAGGTGACGGTGGCTCTGAATTTCTATGCCAGCTTCAACTGGGGACATAGCAAATATCTCCCAGTTCGCTGTCCATTGCTGCATCCGGGAGGTCACAAATGCCCTGTACAAAAGGAGAAGGGAGTACATATCTTTCCCCATGACACGAGACAAACAGCATGAACGCACATGTGGCTTCGCTAGGATAGCGGGCTTCCCCATGGTTCAGGGTGCCATTGACTGCACGTATGTGGCATTGCGGGCACCTCATGAAAATGCAGAGGTGTTCCGCAACGTCCAGTTGGTGTGCGACCACAGATAACGCATCCTCGCTGTCAATGCCCGCTATCCTGGCAGCAGCCACAGTGCTTTCATCCTGCACCAGACTGGTGTCCCAGACCTCTTCCAACCACCACGTCAAGCTCGTGGCTGGCTCCTCGGGGACAAGGGTTACCCACTCTGCACCTGGCTGATGACACCGCTCTGTAACCCCAACACTCCTGCTGAGCTCGCATACAATGAGAGCCATAGCGCCACCAGGAACTTCGGAGGAAGAGGATGAAGAGGAGGATCAGCAGCACCAATGTGGGAGGGAGGTACACAATGTTGCCTCTGCAAGGGCCGTCCGTGAACGCCTGATAAATGACAGAGAAGATGGATTCTGGGATGAAGAAGCACATCATCGCAAGCATCCCACACCCCCTATTGCCGGGCAAAGCTCCAATGAGTCAAATGAGCAAAGTTGTAAAGTTTCAATAAAAAATGTTATTTATAAGGAAAACTGTGTCTTATTTATTCAGGACAAACAATTAGAAACAAACACAACCATTTATAAACTAACAAAACTCATTCTTACAACATCGAGATAAGCGTCAACACAGTAAAAAAAATATTAAGATGGACATCAAACTTTGCCACAAACATTCCCCCATTTATTGCATCATTTTTACTTTTTGGCCTTCAAGGGTGCTCTCCATCCCCTGCGCACTACCCCCCTTCCCACCCTACTGCCCCTCCGTAGTGTGACCACAGTGGCTGCAGCAAGGCTGGCGGAAGGCTGCTGAATCTCGGATCCTGAGACTGCAGATGGCCTTGAAGGACGGCCTCGACCAGCTCTGGGCCTGGAGACCCCGGCTGCAGACTGCACCAACTCTGCATGGGCGGCAGCAGTCTGGGCTGGCTATGTTGCAGGCCATGCCAAGTGGAATGGGGAAGTGGCAGTGGTGGGAGCAGGAATGCTGTCATCCTGAGAGAGGACAGCACCTTCCTGCTCAACCAACTGCCCCGGGGCAGTACCTCAGCATCCGGAGCAATCTGCTCGAGCACAGATTGCTGGCCTGCTGCAGTACTGTGAGATCCCCGAGGGACTGTGGGCAATGGCAGCAGTCAGTGCTTGCGTGGCATCAATCTGAGATGGCATGAGAGCAGTCTGAGACTGGATGGCACCAGCCAATGGCTCGATTGCAGCACTAAGCCATTGCTTTGCCTCGGTCTGTGCTGCAATAGATCCTGCCACCTCACCCGTTACATGAGGCATGGGCTCTGGGTCCCCACGGTCTCCCTGCAATTCAACCATCCTCTGAAACAAGGCAAGGATGGGTTCAAGGGTTTGCGCACAGATGACAGCTATGCTGGCGGCGGACTCCTCCACGCTCCACAGGCATCCTTGCCATTGCACACATGAGCTCAGTGTGCATGCTCAGAGCCTGAATATTCATGGCCGCTATTTCGAGGTCCTCATCCGAGTCCTGTGCAGCAGAACTTGTGCACGCACTCACCCTCTGGGGAGATGGCCCCCGAGCTTCACTTCTCCCATGGCACTGCTGCAGCCCACTGGGTCCCGGAGCTTCACCCACATCAGATCCTAACCCCCTGCTCCCCTCCAGGGAACGCGTGGCCCCAGTGTCGGAAGTGTCACCCTCAGGAGACGCAGGCAGTGAGGCCCCCTGTGTATTTAATTAACTTAGCTTATAGATTAGTTTTTTAAATAATTATTATATTGTGGCGGAGCCACTAAAGGACTCAGAGCGGTTGTACATAATTCCTTTAACAGCAATGTAGTTACTGTCTGTGTCTGTACCTTTAATTACACTGTTTGACTGTACAATGTCTAGTTGCCTTTACAGCGCGGTTTCAACGTGATGACGTCATGCCGTTAGTCACGTGATTCCCCAATGGCAGGAAGAACGTGATGACGTCATGACGTCAGTCTTCTGACCAGGGGATCAGTCCTCGTGGAGCCTTCAAGGAGAGCAGAGCTGTAGTTGATGTATTCCAGCAGTTTCCAGTTAAAACCTGTTTTGTTCCATTAAAGTTCATTGTTTTAATTGCCTGAGTCGAACTCAGTCTTTTCGATAGGAACCTCCGTTCCTACAATATCTAGTTTAAATTATAGGTAGATTAAATTAAATATTTACCTGTAACACAACCACTACAAGTATTGGAGGCAAAAAGCAGCACCTCCTTCCCCCTCTCCTCTGAATTCCCACTCTCTCCAAATTCCCAACTTTAACACTCTGTTTAAGTGCATTCCATTTAAGACCATTGTGTGCATCAGCAGATACTGTTTACTTTTATACACAATGTGCATCTCATTGCTCATTAGTAAACCCTTCATGTACTTTGTATAATAACTTTGAACTTGGGCATTTGGATTCCCAGTGTATTATTCAAGAGCTGTCGATGTCCCCCAAGGTCTTCAATTTCCGGCTTCATACTACCTATTTCTAGCAGAAGCAGCCAAGAGAGGCTCCTTTGAGATTTTCTTTGCCAGGTAATGATTAATCCGACACTTAAGTCAAAAATTATTGCTGGGGAACTGCTAAAGTTTTGTGGCTTTTTATATCTCAATTCAGCCAGGGCCTGTGCTGCTAGTTTCCTACTGTGCATTTCTGCTTCTGTGTAATTATCTCATTTGTAAATAAATTCGACTGCTTAGTTTAGCCTGGACAAAGAGGTCTGATGTCTTGATATTAAGTGCCTCTCACAGTGAACAGAGAAATGTGTAGGGCAGCACCTGTAGCCTTCGGCGCAAAGCATGGTGGTGAAAAGGATCGCTGTTAGTCCTGCGGCACACTCACTGCTCGCCTAAGGATGTCGAACTCGGTTCCAAGGAGAGGCGGCTCTCTTTATGGAAGCTGCCTGTTTGCTGTGAATATGAGTGAAGAGGTGTGGGGGGGGAGAGCCTGAATTGTAACCCTCCCCTCCCCTCCCCTCCACTCCGTTTCCCCGCCCCGGCCACAAGCATCTCAGCTCTGAGGGAAAAGAGTCACACACATGATCGTCCACTTGGCTTCGACACTAACAAGAGCATTAATGTCTTGCTCACAAAATGCACCACTGACGAAAACCCATACTTCTATTTTTTGCAGCTCCTTTTTTTGTCACGATTACCATATATCAAAGCTGGTGGCATTTTTAAAAGAAGTCAAAAGGGATCAAGGAGAGAGAGAGAGGGAGAGGGAGATGTTGCAGAACTTCATTTGCAAGTAAAAAGACGCTCTAATATTAGTCTCACATTGAGAAGGTTGCGATGCTACCCGGCTATTTTTAGCCTGCAGAGCGCAGCACTTTTGCTTGACTTGTCCGTTATTGCCATAAAATATTGCAGATCTTCAGTAAAATGATATTGTACACGACACTGAAAGGAAAAAAATAGCTGCCCTGCAGACGTGGGTCTGTTTTACATTCATCGTTTGCCTTTAAGTACAAAATAAAAAGTCTCCCAGGCTTAAAGGGGTTAAATAAAGAGCCCTTCCGAGCACTAGAATGACTTTTCCAATCTACAGAATCCTTTACCATCTTTCTCCTGTTGTATTCTGGTTTTTTTTGCTTTTGCTACGCAACCAACGTTTGAAGGCCAAAAGTACAAGCTAAGACTAACTGGAATCAGAGTGCTTGCATCATGTGGGGATGGACCGCGTTACTACCTGCCTGCTCCAAATGAATGAAAATGCAAATGAATGAGAAGCTCTCGTGGGGGGGTTGCAAAAAAAAAACGGAATGAACAAGAAGCCTTTGCTTGACATGCTGGATCTAGACGAGAGCCATTGCTGATTGTTCAGGTAGTGGAGGAAGAGGTGGCAAGTCTGAGGCATCACTGACCCTGAGGACGCTCGGCTACAAGTTAAGGCCAGGGTTTTGGGTTTTTTGTGCACTTTCTCTTAACACTGTATTAGGTAGGGATGTACAAACAGAGTATTATCGGTTTTTAGATTAGCAGAGGGCGAGGAGCAAAATTTGTTTGATCACAGTTCGGATTGGGTTTTAGTGAGACTGGTTTCTATGGTTTTTTGCATTAGCCACAGGGCCATAAATAATGCAGATCACAGTGGGGATTGTAATAAATAAGAGCTATTGTGGTGACAATATTGGAGAGAGGTTTGTTTTAATATTGATTCTCTCTCAGAGGGAAAGAAAAAGACATAAATAATGTGCGGCGTATCATAGAAGCCGATAGATCAAAAAAAATTGAGCAATCATGGAAATTGTGTTATAAAATGCAGGCCTACGTTTTCTGCATCCAGTGGAAACCTTAGATGTTGGTTCATAAACTCCACCTCAGGATTGGGATCTCGTGCGAACGGAGGGCATACACGGACTGTGCCAGCTGGAGCGTGAGAGACTGTTACGGAGGGAGGAGTGTCCCAACATTCTGAGCAGTAGTGAAAGCTCTGCAACCAAACACTTTAGGCCCAGATTGGATCTGGACGACGTCCTATAGTTTCATAGCAGGGTTTCACTTGTACTGTGGATACTGCGAAACATACCTGCAAATGTCGCCCATTTGGCTTAAAAATGGAACCGATTGTAAGGGAGCTCGCTCTTAAAAAAATAAAGACAGCTCCTTGCGCCATTTTCTTTTCAAGCATAAATCTCTCTCTATAATAGTCCCCTCGCCTCGCTTTATAGCCAGGACTACCTCTTGCTTTTTTCTCCAGTACAAGAAAGTAACATAGAAACATAGAAGATAGGAGCAGGAGTAGGCCATTCGGCCCCTCGAGCCTGCTCCGCCATTCAATGAGATCATGGCTGATCATCCAAATTCAGTACCCTGTCCCTGCTTTCTCCCCATACCCCTTGATCCCTTTAGCCTTAAGAAATATATCTAACTCCTTCTTGAATATATTTAATGAATTGGACTCAACTGCCTTCTGTGGTAGAGAATTCCACAGGTTCACCACTCTCTGGGTGAAAAAATTCCTCCTCATCTCTGTCCTAAATGGCTTACCCCTTATCTTTAGACTGTGACCCCTGGTTCTGGACTCCCCCGCCTTCGGGAACATCCTTCCTGCATCTAGTCTGTCTAGTCCTGTTAGAATTTTATAAGTTTCAATGAGATCCCCTCTCATTCTTCTAAACTCTAGTGAATACAAGCCCAATCGACCCAATCTCTCCTCATACGTCATTCCTGCCATCCCAGGTATCAATCTGGTACTCAACAATCCCACAGCCAGGCAAGCTGTGGAGAAAGCCAGAGAAATAAAAAGAGACAAAGAGGAGGAGAAACAAATAAAGAGGAAAGAAAGCAAAGTGGATAAGAGATTAGTGTTTCTATCTTCCACTGAAGGTTGTAGTATCAGCTGTATTTACACAGCATTGTAAATATTAGCCCAGTTTTCACTGCTGCTCTCATCAACGTTAAATTGCCAGAGGTACAACACGTGCACAGTAGATTTGGGAGAGAGAGAAAGTAGCACAAACTGGAGGGAGAGTTAATGTCGGCCTGTGATGTACGCTGTTGTATAGTGTGTTTGGTTACGGGAGTCAAGCAGCTTTGGGCGGGAGTCTACTGGAATGGGCGATGGGTCTCCTGGGCGCTGCTGCTGGCCACTCGAGAGAAACGGTCCCTGTGTGCATGGTTTGGGCATGTGCAGGATGCTGGCTGTCGTTGCTTGCAACCAAACTGTGTTGTCTGAGCCCTGCTGGTCACCCCACTATTCGGAATGCACCGCTTCCTTAACAGTTGTGAGGATGACGACA
Source organism: Somniosus microcephalus (assembly GCF_052327205.1). Lineage (NCBI taxonomy): Eukaryota > Metazoa > Chordata > Chondrichthyes > Squaliformes > Somniosidae > Somniosus > Somniosus microcephalus. The sequence continues at coordinate 229,744,874 of NC_140989.1, read as the reverse complement.
CAAAGCTGGGTGGGCGTGTGTGCTGTGAGGAGGATGCCGAGAAACTACAAGATGATTTGGACAGGTTGGGTGATTGGGCAGAAGCATGGCAGATGCAATATAACGTGGATAAATGCGAGGTTATCCACTTTGGTGTCAAAAACAAGAAGGCAGATTATTATCTGAATGGCAATAGATTGGGAGAAGGGGAAGTGCAACCAGACCTGGGCGTCCTTGTGTGCCAATCGATGAAGGTAAGCATGCAGGTGCAGCAGGCGGTTAAGAAGGCAAATGGTATGTTGGCCTTCGTAGCGAGAGGGTTTCAGTACAGGAACAAGGATGTCTTGCTGCAGTTGTACAGGGCCTAACATAGAAACATAGAAGATAGGAGCAGGAGTAGGCCATTCGGCCCTTCAAGCCTGCTCCGCCATTCAATGAGATCATGGCTGATCATCCAAATTCAGTACCCTGTCCCTGCCTTCTCCCCATATCCCTTGATCCCTTCAGCCTCAAGAAATATATCCAACACTTTCTTGAATATATTTCAGTCCTAAATGGCTTACCCCTTATCCTTAGACTATGACCCCTGGTTCTGGACTCCCCGGCCATCAGAAACATCCTTTCTGCATCTAGTCTGTCCAGACCTGACAGAATTTTATAGGTTTCGATGGGATCCCCTCTCAATCTTCTAAACTCCAGTGAGTATAAGCCCAATTGACACAATCTCTACTCGTACGTCATTCCTGCCATCCCAGGTATCAGCCTGGTGAATCTTCGCTGCACTCCCTCCATGGCAAGAACGTCCTTCCTCAGGTAAGGTGACCAAAACTGCACACAATACTCAAGGTGCGGTCTCACCAAGGCCCTGTACAACTGCAGCAAGACATCCTTGTTCTTGTACTCGAACCCTCTTGCTACGAAGGCCAACATACCATTTGCCTTCTTAACCGCCTGCTGCACCTGCATGCTTACCTTCAGCGACTGGTGCACAAGAACACCTAGGTCTCTTTGCACTTCCCCTTCTCCCAATCTATTGCCATTCAAATAATAATCTGCCTTCCTGTTTTTGCCACCAAAGTGGATAACCTCACATTTATCCACATTATAGTGCATTTGCCATGTTTCTGCCCAATCACCCAACCTGTGTGCAGTATTGTGTGCAGTTTTGGTCGCCTTATCTGAGGAAGGATGTTCTTGCCATGGAGGGAGTGCAGCGAAGATTCACGAGGCTGATACCTGGGATGGCAGGAATGACGTATGAGGAAAGATTGGGTCGATTGGGCTTGTACTCGCTGGAGTTTAGACGAATGAGAGGGGATTGTAGTGTATGTAACCTTTAAGAGACTATGTATGTAACCGTTCACCTTTAAGAGAACTATTTTAGGCGTGGCACTACTTGTTTGGCTTCTGTATACGGTAATACCGACGGTGACCACACCAGTATATAAGTGCTGTGGCATGACTTATTGGGCAGATTCGCCCTGACCTTCGAATAGTAAAGTCCTGTTGTATGTTACTCCTGAAGTCTGTGTCGTAATTAACTGCACAACCCACAGACTTTACAGTGGCGACGAGTCCGATCGTACCCTGTGGCAACAATACTTTCAAAGCAACGAAAGAGCATCGAAAAGAGGCAACCGCCCTCGTCATTCGGCTGGGAGAAAACTCAAGGCTGCAGCAATAGAAAGGAGGAAGACTTTAGCGACAAAAACTTCCATCAGCAACAGGCACTGACTGTCCCTTCTGCCACGGTGACTGTGAGTAAGGGAAAGTGAAAAGAATAGCCGGAGGATAAGGGCTGGGCACTCGACCACGGTCGAGGGGGAAAAGGAGCCGGACAAAAAGTCGGGTCCAACGGCGTCGTGAGAGACCGCGACCGGCGGGAAAAGCCGGGCGGTGACCGAAGCCACGAAGCGCTGCGACCGGAAGCGTAGGCGCGGGAAGAGAGAAACTCAGCCGCAGCCGGGGAGAGAAGCACCGGACTGCGAGAGGGCTGGGAGGCGCGATTGGGGTCCGAGCGAGCGGGAGAGGCAGAGCCGACCAAGAGAGACTGCGCGAGAGCCAGTCCAGCGGCTGTACTGTCCTCCGTCAACGGGGGTACCCAGCGTCGGTAGAGCCGAGCGAGCGGAAGAGAGACTGCGCGAGAGCCAGTCCAGAGGCTGAACTGTCCTCCGTCAACGGGGTGTAACCAGCGCTGGTAGAGCCGAGCGAGCAGGAGAGAGGCAGAGCCGAGCAAGGGGAACTGTGCGAGAGCCAGTCCAGCGGCTGAACTGTCCTCTGTCAACGGGGTGTACCCAGCGCCGGTAGAGCCGAGCGAGCGGGAGAGAGACAGAGCCGAGCAAGGGGAACTGTGCGAGAGCCAGCCCAGCGGCTGAACCTGTTCGCCGTCAACGGGGTACCCAGAGCCGGTCGCCCTGCCATAAAATTAAAAAAAAGGGAAAGCCTTGAAGCCGACGCGCAGCCTGTGAACCTGAAAGCCAGCGGCCGTCGCCCGTGGGGAAAGTGTACCCCTCCCGACAGGGAAGAAACGCGGGAAGCCGCCATTAGGCGGGGAAGAAGACAGAAGCGGGAAACCGCCATTGAAGTGGGCGGAGAGAGAAGATAAGAGCGGGAAACCGCCATTTTCGCGGGAAAACCGCCATCTTAGAAAAAAAAAGAAATAATAATTTAAAGAAATACTTGCGTTGTTCCCAAAGAGAGGAAGATGCCTAAGCGTGGTAACATCAACGATTTTAATTCGGAGATAGAAGACTGGGCCACGTACGTGGAACGCATTGAGATCTATTGTGAGGCCAACAAAATAGAAGAAGACGACAAAGCTATAACCTTGCTAAACTCGATGGGCGCAAAGACATACGGGCTCTTGAAGCATCTACTATCACCAGCTAAACCGGCGGATCAGACTTTCGATGAGATAGTGGCTGTTCTGAAGGATCACTTGAACCCCACACCGTTGATGTTGGCTGAACGATTCAAATTCTATGCGAGAACGCAACGGAAAGACGAAAGCAACGCGGAATACTTGGTCGAACTGCGTAGGCTAGCGAAATACTGCCAGTTTGAAGGGAATCTGACAGAGGCATTGTGAGACAAGTTCGTATGCGGACTGTCCAAGGAAGGGACGCAAAAGCGACTACTCGAAGAGAACGACCTTACACTTGACAGGGCTGTCCTTATAGCAGCATCGCACGAAGCCGCAGCGAAAGGAACTGCGGAAATGCAGCTAAAGGCAGCGGCACTCGGTGTGGACCAAATTACCTCGAGTATAACAAAATGCTATCGCTGTGGGAAGACAACACACGATCAGAACCAATGCTGGTTTAAGAACCAGGAATGTAGGAAATGTGGCAAACTGGGTCACATCGCTAAGGTATGCCGGTCAGGAAAGAAGACCAACAATAATGAGTCACCACAAAAGTGGTACAGAAAGGTACATGAGGTGACTAGGAAGAGTCCGGAGGAACAGAAGTCGGACTCACACTCCAACTGCAAAGGACTGGATAGTCTGAGAATTCACAATGTGAGTAATGAAGCTGACCGACAAACTATCTGGATCACACTACAGATTGCAAAAGTCCAAGTGAAAATGGAAGTGGACACCGGATCGGCGCTGACGGTCATGAATAAGCATGACTATAAAAAGTTATTCAAGCATATTCCACTACGGGATACGGAACTAGTACTACAGACATACACGGGGCACAAAGTATTCCCCATCGGAAAGATAGAAGTCAAGGTGAGATACAAGGATAAAGATTACCAAAGGATGGACCTGTATGTGTTGCCTGAGGGAGGTCCACCACTTCTGGGACAGGAGTGGATCCGGAAAATAAAGATAGACTGGCATTCACTAAACACCATGACGGTGGATTCCGGAAAGGAAGATGTCAAACCTGAACGGTTGTCCAGAATATTGGACGAAGCTAAAGAGGTATTCCAGCAAGGACTGGGAACACTGCGAGGAATTAAAGCAAAGGTTAAGATTGCAGAACATGCAAGCCCAAAATTTTTCAAAGCCAGATCGGTACCTTATGCGATACGACCAGCTGTGGAGGCAGAACTGGAAGAACTTGAACGATCAGGGGTACTGTCAAAAGTGGACTGGGGTGAGTGGGCCACGCCCATTGTTCCCGTCATGAAGTCTTCACCAAGTAATAAGCCAGGGGGACCGGGGAAGGTCCGCATCTGCGGAGACTTCAAGATCACAGTGAATCCGGTGCTTCACACGGTACAATACCCGCTTCCGCGGATTGAAGATATCTTTGCTTCGTTGGCTGGAGGGAAACACTTCACAAAGATAGACCTGGCTCAGGCATACTTACAAATGGAAGTCGAGGAAGAGTCACGCCAGTACCTCACCATCAACACACACAGAGGATTGTATCGTTATAATAGACTGGTTTTTGGGGTAGCTTCGGCTCCAGCAATTTGGCAGAGGGCCATGGAGCAGGTATTACAAGGAATTCCAAGCACGCAGTGCTACTTAGACGATATCCTAATTACGGGAGAAGACGAGGAAGAACACCTCACAAATTTGAAACTGGTGCTCACCAGGTTGAAGGAATATGGCCTTCGAGTTAATCGCAAGAAGTGTGAGTTTTTCCAAAAACGGATCTCGTACTGCGGTCATGTCATTGACTGAGAGGGGCTGCACAAGTCACCTGACAAGATAGAAGCTGTCGTGAAGGCCCCCGCTCCAGAAAACGTATCACAGTTAAGATCATTCTTGGGGTTGATTAATTATTATCACAAGTTTCTGCCGAATCTATCCATGGTGCTGCATCCGCTGAATGCTCTGTTGCGGAAAGAAATACCATGGAAGTGGAGTGAGGAATGTAAAAAGGCTTTTCGCAGAAGCAAGGAGTTGATTACCTCTGAAGAAGTGTTGGCTCATTTCAACCCAACGTTACCCCTTCGTCTAGCTTGTGATGCTTCCCCTTATGGAATTGGAGCAGTACTTTCACACAAGTTGCCAAATGGCTCGGAAAGGCCAGTGGCATTCGCGTCCCGATCATTGACCTCCGCGGAGCAAAATTATGCTCAAATAGATAGGGAGGCCCTCAGCCTTGTGTGGGGCGTGAAGAAATTCAATCATTACCTGCAAGGTAAGAAGTTCACATTACTGACAGACCACCAGCCGTTGGTGTCCATATTCAACCCAAACAAGGCCGTTTCCACCATGACAGCACAAAGGTTACAAAGGTGGTCCGTGTTACTTGGGGCACACCAATATGACATCGAATACAAAAGGTCCAAACAGCATGGAAATGCTGATGGGTTATCGCGCTTGCCATTGCCGATAGTAGAAGAAGCGACTACATTGGACCCGGTAGAGATGTTCCACTCATCCATAGTGGAGTGTCTACCAATAACAAATTCGATGATCGAAAACGAAACAAGAAATGACCCGACTCTTTCACGAGTCTATGATTTAACGGTGGAGGGATGGCCAGCACAGGGCGAACCAACACTGCAAGCATTTTCACAGAGGAAAGAACAGCTGTCAGTGTGTAGAGGAACCCTGATGTGTGGATCTAGAGTGGTGATTCCACCCAAACTTCAAAAGAAGGTGTTAAAGGAGCTGCACGAGGGACATCTGGGTGGAGTGAAGATGAAGAACCTAGCAAGAGCGTTTGTATGGTGGCCAGGCATCGATGTAGACATCGAAGAAATCACTAAGAACTGCCTAGGATGTCAGAAGGTTCAGAACGCGCCACCACAGGCTCCGCTGCATCCATGGGAGTGGCCCTCATCTCCTTGGCGAAGGGTACACATCGACTTTGCTGGTCCATTTATGGACTCAATGTTCCTAATAGCGGTGGATGCACACTCCAAGTGGCCGGAGGTAATAAAGATGACCACCACCACCACGGAAAAAACCATCACAGTGTTAAGGACTATGTTTGCTAGGAATGGCCTGCCGGAACAGATCTGTTCTGATATAGGACCGCAATTTGTGTCCGAAGAATTCAAGAAATTCTTAAAGAGCAATGGGGTTAAGCACTACACGTCAGCCCCATACCATCCCGCCTCCAATGGATTGGCTGAAAGGTTTGTCCAGACCTTCAAGAAGGCCATCAAGGCCATGGGTAATGAAGACATTAATTTACAACATAAGGTGGATAGCTTCTTGTTGGCGTACAGGAATGCAACACATGCGGTCACAAATCAAACTCCCGCCATGATGTTTTTTTAATAGACGACTAAGATGCCGGCTGGATTTGCTCAAGCCAAACGTCAGAAGGGACGTAGAGAACCGACAATTCCAGGGCATGAATGAAAGGGCCACTAGATCTTTTCAGATAGGTCAACAAGTTTTGGCCCGGGACTACCGTACCGAGAAATGGCAGCCTGGAACTATTGGAAAAAGGCTAGGGCCGTTGATGTATACGGTGGACCTTGGGGACAGTATAATAAGGTGCCATGTTGACCAGATCATAGGGTCAGCCACAACTGGCCAACCTACTTCACCACCTTACCCAGTTACTGTTGAAACCGAGATACCCAGAACACCTACCTCCGATCTGGTAATACTGGAATCAGAGGAACCTGACACTGTCTTTCAAGCCGAATCGACTTTGTCAGAAGCACCTACTACCCCGCCAGGAATGACGACACCACTGAGGCGTTATCCAGACAGAGTCCGGAAACCTCCAGAGAGACTGAATCTGTGAACTGTCTTGCATAAAGTTGTATATATGTTATAATGTATGTTTAATGGGAAATACGTATGTTGTAAGCTAAAAAGGGAGGATTGTAGTGTATGTAACCATCTACCTTTAAGAGACTATGTATGTAACCGTTCACCTTTAAGAGAACTATTTTAGGTGTGGCACTACTTGTTTGGCTTCTGTATACGGTAATACCGACGGTGACCACACCAGTATATAAGTGCTGTGGCATGACTTATTGGGCAGATTCGCCCTGACCTTCGAATAGTAAAGTCCTGTTGTATGTTACTCCTGAAGTCTGTGTCGTAATTAACTGCACAACCCACAGACTTTACAGGGATCTCATTGAAACTTATAAAATTCTAACAGGACTGGACAGACTAGATGCAGGAAGGATGTTCCCGATGGTCGGGGAGTCCAGAATCAGGGGTCACAATCTAAGGATAAGGGGTAAGCCATTTAAGACAGAGATGAGGAGGAATTTCTTCACCCAGAGAGTGGTGAACCTGTGGAATTCTCTACCACAGAAGGCAGTCGAGGCCAATTCATTAAATATATTCAAGAAGGAGTTGGATATATTTCTTAAGGCTAAAGGGATCAAGATGTCTGGGGAGAAGGCAGGGACAGGGTACTGAATTTGGATGATCAGCCATGATCGCATTGAATGGCGGAGCAGGCTCGAGGGGCCGAATGGCCGACTCCTGCTCCTATCTTCTATGTTTCTATGTTTCTATGATGTCATCGGGGCCAACATAAATCACCCGGAAACTGTGATTTTTAAGAGAGCAACTGGGAGAGGGAGAGAGAGAGAGCAACACAAACTGGGGAGGGAGAGAGAGAGAGAGCAACACAAACTGGGGAGAGAGAGAGAGAGAGAGAGTGAGCAACACAAACTGGGGAGGGAGAGAGAGAGAGAGCAACACAAACTGGGGAGAGAGAGAGAGAGAGAGAGAGAGAGCAACACAAACTGGGGAGGGAGAGAGAGAGAGAGCAACACAAACTGGGGAGGGAGAGAGAGAGAGAGAGAGAGAGCAACACAAACTGGGGAGGGAGAGAGAGAGAGAGAGAGAGAGCAACACAAACTGGGGAGGGAGAGAGAGAGAGAGCAACACAAACTGGGGAGAGAGAGAGAGAGAGAGAGCAACACAAACTGGGGAGGGAGAGAGAGAGAGAGAGAGAGAGCAACACAAACTGGGGAGGGAGAGAGAGAGAGAGCAACACAAACTGGGGAGAGAGAGAGAGAGAGAGAGCAACACAAACTGGGGAGGGAGAGAGAGAGAGAGCAACACAAACTGGGGAGAGAGAGAGAGAGAGAGAGAGAGCAACACAAACTGGGGAGGGAGAGAGAGAGAGAGCAACACAAACTGGGGAGAGAGAGAGAGAGAGAGAGCAACACAAACTGGGGAGAGAGAGAGAGAGAGAGAGCAACACAAACTGGGGAGGGAGAGAGAGAGAGAGCAACACAAACTGGGGAGAGAGAGAGAGAGAGAGAGAGCAACACAAACTGGGGAGGGAGAGAGAGAGAGAGCAACACAAACTGGGGAGAGAGAGAGAGAGAGAGAGAGCAACACAAACTGGGGAGGAAGAGAGAGCAACACAAACTGGGGGAGAGAGAGAGCAACATGATGTGCCTCAATAAATCCGAGACTCGATGTTAGCGAAACAAAACAAGGCTTTTATTGACTTAGAAGGTAACACACAGAGGAGAATGTATCTTCCATCCAGAGGTCTGCCGTACTGGATGTGCTGCAGGCTGGGCCAGCTTACATAGGAGCCAGGTATGGGCGGAGCCCTACACACAGTACAATACAATGGAAATGAAACTGAAACCAACCACAGTCACAGGTAGAGAAATACTGATGAGTGATGAATGGAATATTTCATCACATTCACCCCTTCTATAGATTTAGTCTGTTCAGGGGTTTGATAGTCCTCTGCGACCGACGTGGCTGTTGTGGTGCCGCGGGTGTCGGCTGGGTGTCCCCGGTGGCCTCCTGGGTCTCTGCCTGGGGTGCCGCCAGGGTTGTTGAAGGGGTAGTTGGTGGGGGTACCGTTGGTCGATGTTCTTCCGGGGGTGATGAAAGAGTAGTGGGTGGGTAAGAGTTGCTGTGGTCGTTGTTGCTGCTGTTGTCGTGGTTGTTGTCGTTACCGGCTGGGGCGACGTCTTTTATGGACGCGGTGTCCTCCCTTCCATCGGCGTGCTGGACATACGCGTATTGGGGGTTGGCGTGGAGTAGGTGCACTGACTCCACGAGAGGGTCCGTCTTGTGGCCCCTCACATGCCTTCGCACGAATACCGGACCTGGGGTGGAGAGCCATGACGGCATGGATATGCCTGAGGTGGATTTCCGGGGAAAGACAAACATTCGCTCATGAGGCGTGGCATTAGTGGCAGTACACAATAGCGACCGTATCGAATGGAGCACATCTGGGAGGACTTCCTGCCAGCGGGAGATAGGGAGGCCTTTGGTCCTTAGAGCTAGAGTGACTGCTTTCCATACTGTCCCGTTCTCTCGCTCCACTTGACCATTACCCCGGGGGTTGTAGCTGGTGGTACGGCTCATGGCGATCCCCCTGGACAGCATGTACTGGCGTAGCTCTTCACTCATGAAGGACGCCCCCCTATCCGTATGGATGTAGCTCGGCATACCGAACAGGCAGAACAGGCTGTTGAGGCATTTAATGACCGTGGCGCTGGTCATGTCTGGGCAGGGGAAGGCGAATGGGAACCGGGAGTATTCGTCCACAATGTTCAGGAAGTAAACATTGCGGTCGACGGACGGGAGGGGGCCCTTGAAATCTAAGCTGAGCTGCTCAAAGGGCCGTGTAGCTTTGATTAAGTGGGCTCTATCTGGGCGGTAGAACCGAGGCTTGCACTCAGCGCAAGTGCGACAGTTCCTGGTCAGGGACCGAACTTCCTCAATCGAGTAGGGTAAGTTGCGGGACTTTATGAAGTGGAACAGCCGCGTGACCCCTGGGTGGCAGAGGTCATTGTGGAGGGACTGTAGCCGATCCCCGGTGGCGCTGGCACACATCCCTCGTGAGAGGGCGTCGGGGGATTCGTTAAGGGCCCCTGGCCGGTAAATGATGTCATAATCGAAGGTGGAGAGCTCGATCCGCCACCTAAGAATCTTATCATTTTTAATCTTCCCCCTCTGTTTATTATTGAACATAAACGCTACCGACCGCTGGTCGGTAAGTAGGGTGAAGCATTTGCCGGCTAGGTAGTGGCGCCAGTGGCGCACTGCCTCCACGATGGCTTGGGCCTCCTTTTCTACGGAGGAGTGTCTGATCTCGGGCCCTTGGAGGGTCCTCGAGAAGAAAGCTACGGGCCGCCCCGCCTGGTTGAGGGTGGCCGCCAAGGCAAAGTCAGACGCATCACTTTCCACTTGAAAGGGAGTGTTCTCGTCCACTGCCTGTAGCGTGGCCCGCTTAATATCCTGCTTAATGCTTTTGAAGGCGGCATGGGCCTCAGCAGAGAGCAGAAAAGAGGATGCTTTCAAGAGGGGGCGGGCTTTGTCGGAGTAGTTGGGGACCCATTGGGAATAATAAGAAAATAACCCCAGGCACCTTTTCAGGGCTTTGGGAGTGTTGGGCAGGGGCAGCTCCCGTAGGGGGCACAATCGGTCGGGGTCTGGTCCGATTTCCCCATTCTCCACCACGCTGCCTAGTATGCAGAGGCGCGTGGTGTTGTAAATGCACTTGTCCTCGTTGTAGGTGAGGTTGAGTTTTTGTGCGGTTTTCAGGAACCTCTCGAGGTTCGAGTCATGATCCTGCTGGTTGTGACCGCAGATGGTGACGTTGTCGAGGTAGGGGAAGGTTGCCTGCAAGTGGTGGTCATCGACCATGCGGTCCATCTCCCTCTGGAAGACCGAGACCCCATTCGTCACCCCAAAGGGGACTCTGAGGAATTGGTAGAGGCGTCCGTTCGCCTCGAAGGCGGTGTACGGGCGGTCCACTGGTCTGATAGGGAGCTGGTGGTACGCTGACTTGAGGTCGATGGTGGAGAACACCCGGTATTGGGCGATTTGGTTCACCATTTCTGATATGCGGGGTAGCGGGTAGGCGTCTAGTAGGGTTTACCTGTTGATCGTTTGACTATAGTCGATCACCATCCGTTTCTTCTCGCTACCCCTTACCACTACCACTTGGGCGCGCCATGGGCTGTTGCTGCGTTCAATAATGCGCTCTTTCAGGAGCCTGTCTACCTCGGTCGCGATAAACCGCCTGTCCTCCCAGCTGTACCTCCTGCTTTTGGTCGCTATTGGCCGGCAGTTAGGGGTAAGGTTCGCGAATAGCGAAGGCGGCTTTACCTTCAGGGTAGCCAGACCGCACACTGTGAGGGGCGGCTGGGACCCACCGTAATTGAGCGTGATGCTTTGGTGGTAGCACTGGAAATCCAGGCCCAAGATCACGCTCGCACATAGATTCTTCATGATTAATACTTTAAAATTATCGTATACAGTTCCGTTAACGGACAATTGTACCGTGCAGTAACCCATAATGGTCGATGTCTGGGTTTTATCAGCCATGGAGATGGTACCCCGAGTAGGGGCCACCTTTACGGAGAGTTGTTATACCAGTTCAGGGTGGATAAAACTCTCCGTGCTTCCACTGTCACTTAATCATTTAACCCTGCACCCGTTTACCTCGATGTCCACCATTGATTTGGATAGCGGGTGCGGCCTGGTCTGGTCCACTGTGACCGATGCCACTGTAGGGCCCTGATCGAGACAAGATGGCGTCCACGCTGCCTGCTCACAAGATGGCGGACCCCACGAGGTTGGGCAAGATGGCGTCCAAGATGGCCGCTCCCACGGCGCACACGCGGCGGTGGCGGGTTTTCCGGCGGGGTTCCCTCTGCACACCTTCCCGAAGTGCCCCTTCTTACCGCACTTAAAGCAGGTGGTGCCTTTCGCCGGGCACAGGTTTCTGGTGTGCTTCGGCTGCCCGCAGAAGTAGCAGTTGGGTCCCCGACGCATCGCGGCTGTCGTAGGGCTTCTGGGGGGAGAGCGGGGTCCCGACGGTGTCGGGCTGCCGGGCGGGGAAGATGCCTTCCAAGATGGCGGCGCCCTTGGTGCACACGTGGCGGCGTGGACGGCGCGGGCTGAAGAGTAGGCGTCTGAGTTTCTCTGGGCCACATCCAGGGATCGCGCTGTGTCCGCAGCCTGTTTCAGGTCCAATCCCGGTTTTTCCAGCAGTCTCTGCCGGATGTAAGTGGAGCTGAGGCCTGTGATAAAGGCATCGCGAACAAGCTCGTCAGTGTACACTGCGGCTTTTACATCTTACCACTTGCAGTCTTTGCCAAGCGTTTTCAGGGTGCCTAGGAACTCCTCCACCGATTCCCCAGGTCGCTGTGCGCGAGTAGCGAGCAGATGCCTAGCATACACCTCATTCATAGGCTGCTGGTAATGCGCCTTTAAGATGTCGCAGGCGGCCGGGTACGTGTCGGCGTCTTGGATGAGGGGGTAAACCCGGTGGCTTACCCAATTCCGCAGAATTGCGAGTTTCATACTCGCAGCGTCCGTAGCGTCTTTGACGGCTGCGGAATTGTCCAGGAAGAATTCCATACACATAAACCAGTGTCCGAAGCATGCCGATGCGTCCGAAGCATGCTGGTCCAAATCCAAACGTTTGGGTTTCAAGAGTTGATCCATTGTGTTGAAAATTAAGTCAATAAAATTGATGTGCCTCAATAAATCCGAGACTCGATGTTAGCGAAACAAAACAAGGCTTTTATTGACTTAGAAGGTAACACACAGAGGAGAATGTATCTTCCATCCAGAGGTCTGCCGTACTGGATGTGCTGCAGGCTGGGCCAGCTTACATAGGAGCCAGGTATGGGCGGAGCCCTACACACAGTACAATACAATGGAAATGAAACTGAAACCAACCACAGTCACAGGCAGAGAAATACTGATGAGTGATGAATGGAATATTTCATCACACAACACAAACTGGGGGAGAGAGAGAGCAACACAAACTGGGGGAGAGAGAGAGCAACACAAACTAGGGAAGGGAGAGAGAGCAACACAAACTGGGGGAGAGAGAGAGCAACACAAACTGGGGGAGAGAGAGAGAGAGCAACACAAACTAGGGGAGAGAGAGAGAGAGCAACACAAACTGGGGGAGAGAGAGAGAGAGCAACACAAGCTGAGAGAGAGAGAGAGCAAAACAAACTGGGGCGGGAGAGAGAGAGAGAGCAACACAAACTGGGGAAGAGAGAGAGCAACACAAACTGGGGGAAGGAGAGAGGGAGATTAACACAAACTGAGAGAGAGAGAGAGCAACACAAACTGGGGAGAGAGAGAAAGAGCAACACAAACTGGGGGAGGGAGAGAGAGCAACACAAACTGGGGGAGAGAGAGAGCAACACAAACTGGGGGAGAGAGAGAGCAACACAAACTGGGGGAGAGAGAGAGAGAGCAACACAAACTGGGGTGGAGAGAGAGAGCAACACAAACTGGGGGGGAGAGAGAGAGAGAGCGACAAAAACTGGGGGAGAGAGAGAGAGAGAGCAACACAAACTGGGAGAGAGAGAGAGCAACACACACTGGGGGAGAGAGAGAGCAACACAAACTGGGGGAGAGAGAGAGTGAGCAACACAAACTGGCGGAGAGAGAGAGCAACACAAACTGGGGGAGAGAGAGAGAGAGCAACACAAACTGGGGGAGAGAGAGAGAGAGCAACACAAACTGGGGGAGAGAGAGAGCAACACAAACTGGGGAGGGAGAGAGAGAGCAACACAAACTGGGTAGGAAGAGAGAGCGAGAGAGCAACACAAACCGGAGAGAGAGAGAGAGAGCAACACAAACTGGGGGAGAGAGAGAGAGCAACACAAACTGAGGAGAGAGAGAGAGCAACACAAATTGGGGAGAGAGAGAGAGAGAGCAACACAAACTGGGGGAGAGAGAGAGAGACCAACACAAACTAGGGAGAGAGAGAGAGAGCAACACAAACTGGGGGAGAGAGAGAGAGAGAGCAACACAAACTGGGGAGAGAGAGAGAGCAACACAAACTGGGGAGTGAGAGAGAGAGCAACACAATCTGGGGGGAGAGAGAGAGAGCAACACAAACTGGGGGAGGGAGAGAGAGCGCAACACAAACAGGGGGGAGAGAGAGAGCAACACAAACTGGGGGGAGAGAGGGAGAGCAGTACTAACTGGGGAGAGAGACAGAGAAAGCAACACAAACTGGGGCGGGAGAGAGAGCAACACAAACTGGGGAGAGAGAGAGAGAGCAACACAAACTGGGGAGGGAGAGAGAGCAACGCAAACTGGGGGAGAGAGAGAGAGAGGAACACAAACTGGGGAGAGAGGGAGAGAGCAACACAAACTGGGGGAGAGAGAGAGGTCGGGCACGATGGCGTCCAAGATGGCCGCCCCCACGGCGCACACGCGGCGGTGGCGGGTTTTCCGGCGGTTGGTTTTCCAGCGGGGTTCCCTCTGCACACCTTCCCGAAGTGCCCCTTCTTACCGCACTTAAAGCAGGTGGTGCCTTTCGCCGGGCACAGGTTTCTGGTGTGTTTTGGCTGCCCGCAGAAGTAGCAGTTGGGTCCCTGACACGTCGTGGCTGTCGTAGGGCTTCTGGGGGGAGAGCGGGGCCCCGCCGGTGTCGGGCTGCCGGGCGGGGAAGATGCCTTCCAAGATGGCGGCGCCCTCGGTGCACACGTGGTGGCGTGGACGGCGCGGGCTGAAGAGTAGGCGTCCGAGTTTCTCTGGGCCACATCCAGGGATCGCGCGGTGTCCGCAGCCTGTTTCAGGTCCAACCCCGTTTTTTCCAGCAGTCTTTGCCGGATGTAAGTGGAGCTGAGACCTGTGATAAAGGCATCGCGAACAAGCTCGTCAGTGTACACTGCGGCTTTTACATCTCGGCACTTGCAGTCTTTGCCAAGCATTTTCAGGGTGCTTAGGTACTCCTCCACCGATTCCCCAGGTCGCTGTGCGCGAGTAGCGAGCAGATGCCTAGCATACACCTCATTTGTAGGCTGCTGGTAATGCGCCTTTAAGATGTCGCAGGCGGCCAGGTACGTATCGGCGTCTTGGATGAGGGGGTACACCCGGTGGCTTACCCAATTCCGCAGAATTCCGAGTCTCATCCTCGCAGCGTCCATAGCGTCTTTGACGGCTGCGGAATTGTCCAGGAAGAATTCCATACACTCAAACCAGTGTCCGAAGCGTGCTGATGCGTCCGGAGCATGTTGATCCAAATCCAAACGTTCGGGTTTCAGGAGTTGATCCATAGTGTTGAAAAATACGTTAATAAAATTGATGTGCCTCAATAATTCCGAGACCCGATGTTAGCGAAACAAAATAAGGCTTTTATTAACTTAGAAAGTAACACGTAAGAGAGAGAGATATCTTCCTTCTGGAGACTGAGGCCAGACTGAGCTAGCTTACAAAAGGGGCCCAGGTATGGGCGGAGCCCTACACACAGCACATTCCAGCACATTCCAATAAACAATACAATGAGGACTGGGGGAAGGGAAATAACACTGAAACCGACCACAGTCACAGGCAGTGATGAATGGAATATTTCATCACACAACACAAACTGGGGGAGGGAGAGAGAGAGCAACACAAACTGGGGAGAGAGAGAGAGAGAGCAACACAAACTGGGGGAGAGAGAGAGAGCAACACAAACTGGGGGAGGGAGAGAGAGAGCAACACAAACTGGGGAGAGAGAGAGAGATAGCAACACAAACTGGGGGAGGGAGAGAGAGAGCAACACAAACGGGGGGGGAGAGAGAGAGCAACACAAACTGGGGGGGAGAGAGTGAGAGCAGCACTAACTGGGGAGAGAGAGAGAGAGAGCAACACAAACTGGGGCGGGAGAGAGAGCAACACAAACTGGGGAGAGAGAGAGAGTAACACAAACTGGGGAGGGAGAGAGAGCAACACAAACTGGGGGAGAGAGAGAGAGAGGAACACAAACTGGGGAGAGAGAGAGAGAGCAACACAAACTGGGGAGAGAGAGAGAGAGAGCAACACAAACTGGGGGAAAGAGAGGGAGAGAGTGCAACACAATTTGGGGAGAGAGAGAGAGAGCAACACAAAGTGGGGAGAGAGAGAGAGAGAGCAACACATACTGGGGAGAGAGAGAGCAACACAAACTGGGGAGGGAGAGAGAGAGCAACACAAACTGGGGGAGAGAGAGAGAGCAACACAAACTGGGGGAGAGAGAGAGAGCAACACAAAATGGGGGGGAGAGAGAGAGAGCAACACAAACTGAGGGAGGGAGAGAGAGAGAGCAAAACAAACTGGGGGAGGGAGAGAGAGAGCAACACAAACTGGGGGAGAGAGAGAGAGAGCAACACAAACTGGGGAGAGAGAGAGAGAGCAAAACAAACTGGGGGAGGGAGAGAGAGAGAGCAACACAAACTGGGGGAGTGAGAGAGAGAGAGAGCAACAAAAACTGGGGAGGGAGAGAGAGAGCAACACAAACTGGGGAGGGAGAGAGAGAGAACAACACAAACTGGAGCGAGAGAGAGAGAGCAACAAAAACTGGGGAGGGAGAGAGATAGAGAGCAACACAAACTGGGGGAAGGAGACAGGGAGCAACAAAAACTGGGGAGGGAGAGAGAGAGAGCAAAACAAACTGGGGGAGGGAGAGAGAGAGCAACACAAACTGGGGGAGGGAGAGAGAGAGAGAGCAACACAAACTGGGGGAGAGAGAGAGAGAGACACAAACTGGGGGAGGGAGAGAGAGAGAGAGAGAGCAACACAAACTGGGGGAGAGAGAGAGAGAGACACAAATTGAGGGAGGGAGAGAGAGAGAGAGAGAGCAACACAAACTGGGGAGGGAGAGAGAGAGAGAGCAACACAAATTAGGGGAGAGAGAGAGAGCAACACAAACTGGGGGAGAGAGAGAGCAACACAAACTGGGGAGAGAGAGAGAGAGCAACACAAACTGGGGAGTGTTATGTCCGTATATAATCAGACACAGACTGCGGAGAACAGTACAATAGGTGTTTACTCAATGTGGCTCAGACTGCAACTGATCTGTACAGATTACTACTCAGCATTATATACAGGTGTGGTCACTGCCGGTACTACAGTATACGTGAGCTGTAAAAAGTAGTTCCCCCCTTAAAGGTACATACATTACAATTCCTACCCTTTTAGATTAACAGTACCATAACACTCATTTAACAATTAAATATCAAACTAATTACAATTAACACATTTAACATGCAACATTAGCTGAAAATATTCTATTTATAAATTCAGTCTTTGCGGAGGCTTCCTGATCCTTTCTGGATAGCGCCTTTCCCGAGTGTCTTGCTCTTTTTGCGGAGGCGATTCTGGCCCCCTGTCGTCGGTTGGTTCATCAGCTTCCGATGCTACTGTTTCTGGGGTAGATGCTACCTCTACGTCAGATTCATCACCAGGTACGTATGGGCGAGGCATGGGGTTGACTTGTTCCTGTGACTCTAGGATCTGGTCAGCATGGCATCTCACGATGCTCTCCCCAATGTCCACAATGTACATTAGAGGGCCCTGCCGTGTGCATATCGTTCCTGGCTGCCATTTTTCTGTTCGGTAGCCGTGGGCCAAGACTGGTTGCCCTACATTGAAGCTCCTTGTTGGCTTCTCATGGATGTGCTGGAATTGCTTACTCTCAACATCTCTTCGTACGTTTGGTCTGAGCAAATCCAGGCGAGATCTTAACCTTCGGTTAAAGAACATCATGGCTGGGGCCTGGTTGGTGACTGCATGTGTCGCATTCCGGTAGGCGAACAGGAAATTGTCCACCTTGTGCTGCAGCGGAATGTTGTCATTGTACATAGCCTTTATTGCCGCCTTAAAGGTTTGTACGAACCTCTCAGTCAATCCATTTGTGGCTGGATGATACGGGGAGGATGTGTAATGCCTTACCCCATTCTTTTTCAAGAACCTCCGGAACTCTTCGGACACAAACTGTGGTCCGTTGTCGGAGCAAATCTGCTCTGGCAAGCCATTCCTGGCAAAAATGGCCCGTAGGACTGCAATAGTTTTCTCCGTGGTGGTGGAGGATATTTTGATGACCTTAGGCCATTTCGAGTGCGCATCCACGGCTATTAAAAACATTGAGTCCATGAATGGACCAGCAAAATCAATATGCACCCGTTGCCATGGAGATGAGGGCCACTCCCGTGGGTGTAGAGGGGCCTGTGGTGGTGCATTTTGGACTTTCTGGCATCCTGAGCAGCTCTTGGTCAGGTCCTCGATTTGTTTATCGATTCCCGGCCACCACACATAAGCCCTGGCTAGGCTTTTCATTTTTACCCCTCCCAGATGACCCTCATGAAGCTCATTGAGCACTATATCCCTTAACTTGGGTGGAATTACCACTCGGGATCCACACATCAAGGTCCCCCAGCACACTGACAGCTGTTCTCTCCTTGTCGAGAAAGCAGGCAACAGTGAGTCGCCATGTGCTGGCCATCCCTTCACCGTCAAATCATATACCCGAGACAGTGTCGGGTCATTTCGGGTTTCCTTTTCGATACAAGCGTTAATTACCGGTAGGTATTCAACTATAGTCGAATGGAATATTTTGACAGGATCCACTGCTGGTGCTTCCTCCGCAGTAGGCAGTGGCAGGCGTGATAGCCCATCAGCATTTCCATGCTGTTTCATGCCCTTATATTCAATCTCATAGTGGTGCGCCCCTAGAAAAAGTGACCAGCTTTGTAGTCGTTGCGCAGTCATCACCGGAACGCCCTTCTTCGGATTAAAAATGGAGACAAGAGGCCGGTGATCAGTCGGCAAGGTGAATTTCTGCCCGTGCAGATACTGATTGAACTTTTTCACTCCCCACACTAGGCTGAGGGCCTCCCTGTCAATCTGGGCGTAGTTACGCTCGGCTGAGGTTAGTGATCGTGACGCAAAGGCTATTGGCCTCTCTGAGCCGTCCGAGAATTTGTGCGACAGCACCGCTCCAATGCCGTAGGGTGACGCATCACATGCCAACCGAATTGGTAATGCTGGGTTGTAATGGGCCAATACCTCTTTCGATGTGATTAGTGTTTTGCTCTTCTGGAAAGCTCGTCTACATTTGTCACTCCACTTCCATGGCACCCCACTTTGCAGTAGGGTGTTCAGTGGGTGTAGTATTGCAGACAAATTTGGCAAGAACTTATGGTAGTAGTTTACCAGCCCGAGGAACGACCTCAGTTGTGACACATTTTCTGGTGCTGGAGCCTTGACTACTGCCTCAATCTTTTCTGGGGCCTTATGTAACCCCTCTTTATCGACAATGTGGCCACAATACGAGATTTGTTTTCTAAAAAACTCGCATTTGGGGCGGTTAGCTCGGAGCCCATATTCCTGCAATCTAGTGAGCACCTGCTCCAGGTTGGCAAGGTGATCACTGTCATTTTCGCCCGTGACCAGGATGTCATCCAAATAACACTGGGTCCCTGGGATCCCTTGCAGGACTTGTTCCATTGCTCTCTGCCAAATAGCTGGAGCTGATGCTACCCTGAATACCAGCCGGTTGTACTGGTAGAGACCTTTATGGGTGTTGATTGTGAGGTATTTTTTTGATGCTTCTTCTACCTCCATTTGCAGATACGCCTGGGCCAGAACAATCTTAGTGAAGCGTTTCCCTCCAGATAGCGAGGCAAAAATATCTTCAATCCGCGGAAGTGGATATTGTACGGTGTGAAGGAGCGTGTTCACTGTTACCTTAAAGTCCCCACAGATGCGAACCTTCTTTGGTTCCCCAGGTGTGCTGCTCAATGACTTTTTCATCACAGGGACGATGGGTGTAGCCCACTCGCTCCAGTCTACCTTGGACAGCACACCTGAACGTTCCTGACTCTCCAGCTCTGCTTCGACGGCTGGGCGGATCGCATAAGGCCTTAAAAAATTTTGGGCTTGCTTTTTCTTCAATTTTAATCGTCGCTGTCATGCCTTTTAGTGTTCCGAGTCCTTGCTGGAACACTTCTTTCACGTCAGTTAGGATCTTTGACAGTCGCCCAGGTGTGACGTCATCATCCTTTTTGTCAGCCACAGTCAGTGCCTGTATGGAATGACAATCCAGTTGTATTTTCCGGATCCATTCACGTCCCAGTAATGGTGGTCCTCCATCTTGCAATACATACAGGTCTAGTTTTGGTGTTTCCTTACCGTTATATATAACGGTCACCCTTATTTTTCCTTTGGGGTAGACTTTTTGCCCCGTTTACGTCTTCAAATTAATTTTTGTGTCTCTCAAGGGTATGTGTGAGAATAGCCGCTCGTAGTCCCGTCGGTTTATGACTGTTAGGGCTGATCCTGTGTCCAATTCCATCTTTACCTGGACTCCTGCTATCTTGAGAGTGACCCAAATGGTTCAGTGATCCTCCGTTGTGATCACATTATGTAGTTTCAGACAACTCAGTTCCCTGCTTTCGGAGTCGTTATCACTCTTTTGTTCGTCTGAACTATTCTCCGTCATCTTATGTACCTTCTGGTACTTTCCTTTGGTAGGTTTCTTATTGCTGGTTTTCTTTCCCGGCCTGCAGACTCGTGCTATGTGTCCTACTTTTCCACACTGTCTGCCCACTTTGTCTTTGAACCAGCAATCATTCTGGTCGTGTGTTGTTCTGCCACAGCGATAGCACTTCTCTGTTCCATATGACATTTCGTTTGTGCCATATTCTTGCGGTCTCTGTTGTATCTCTGCAGTGCCCCGTGCTGCTGCTTCATATGATACCGCAATGCTGAAAGCCTTTTCTAGCATAAGGTCCTTTTCAGATAAAAGCCATTTCTGGGTTCCTTCACTTTGAAGCCCACACACAAACTTGTCCCTTAAGGCATCTGTCAGTCCCGCTCCAAACTGGCAGTGTTTCGATAGTTTGCGCAGTTCTGTTAAATAATCAGCATTGCTTTCATCCTTATGCTGGTTCCGTTCGTGAAACTTGAATCTTTCTGCTATCAGCAGCGGTGTGGGGTTTAAATGTTCCTTTAGTATCGTTACTATGTCTTCAAAACTCTTTTCCATTGGCTTTGTTGGGGTTACTATATTTCGTAATAAACCATATGTTTTGCACCCATTAAATTTAACAATACCGACGCTTTCTTGTCATCTGACACCCCATTTGCCTTGCAGTACACCTCTATTCGTTCGACATATGTAGTCCAATCTTCGACTTCATTGTCAAATGCGGTGATACTGCCACTCTTCGGCATTTTGGGTGTGATTTAAAATGGCATCTCCCAATGGCGTCTCCCGCGCTTTCCTTCCTCCCCCGCTGCTGCCGACGCCGCTCCCGGCGGTTCTCGTGGCAAGGGCGGTGCCCTGTAGGTTTTGCGCGCTTCTCCTGCGCTGCTGCCAACGCCGCTCTCTGCGGTCCTCGTGGCAATGGCGGCGCCTCGCGGGTTTCTGCACGTCTCTCTCTCCCTCTCTCCGACGCTGCTCGGCCCCTGAACACCGGCTGCACCCGGTGTGCTCTGCCCTCTCTCTCTCTCCCCCGTCGACGCTGCTTGGACCTTTTGCTGTGCCACTCGATCGGGCTCTAGCCCGCCGCTGTCCAGGAAGGGTCTGCGCACTGCCTGTTGCCAGCCCGTTTTGCTGAACCACCTTGACTGGAAAGCCAAGCCTGGCTCTCGAAAGCCTCCCCCGCAATTCTCGAGTCTCTGCTGGATGACTGGGTGGTTGCCCGTGGTCGACGCCCAAGTCTCTGGCCTTGACCTCCAATCCACTGATCTCCAGGAACGAATCCCCGGGAGGTGATGCAGAGTTGCAGGTAGGTTCGAACCTGCCTCGTCGCCAATGTTACGTCCGTATATAAGAGGACACAGACTGTGGAGAACAGTGCAATAGGTGTTTACTCAATGTGGCTCAGACTGCAACTGATCTGTACAGATTACTACTCAGCATTAAATACAGGTGTGGTCACTGCCGGTACTACAGTATACATGAGCTGTAAAAAGTAGTTCCCCCCTTAAAGGTACATACATTACAGGGAGAGAGAGAGAGAGAGAGAGCAACACAAACTGGGGGAGAGAGAGAGAGAGCAACACAAACTGGGGGAGATTGAGAGAGAGCAATACAAACTGGGGGAGAGAGAGAGAGAGCAACACAAACTGGGGGAGGGAGAGAGAGAGCAACACACACTGGGGGAGAGAGACAGAGAGCAACAGAAACTGGGGGAAAGAGAGAGAGAGCAACACAAACTGGGGGAGAGAGAGAGAGAGCAACACAAACTGGGGAAGAGAGAGAGAGCAACACAAACTGGGGGAGGAAGAGAGAGCAACACAAACTGGGGGAGTGAGAGAGAGAGAGCAACACAAACTGGGGAGGGAGAGAGAGAGAGAGCAACACAAACTGGGGGAGAGAGAGAGCAACACAAACTGGGGAGAGAGTGAGAGAGAGAGCAACACAAACTGGGGGAGAGAGAGAGAGAGCAACACAAACTGGGGAGAGAGAGAGAGCAACACAAACTGGGGGAGGGAGAGAGAGAGCAACACAAACAGGGAGAGAGAGAGAGGGCAACACAAACTGGGGGAGAGAGAGAGAGAGCAACACAAACTGGGGGAGAGAGAGAGAGCAACACAAACTGGGGGAGGGAGAGCGAGAGAGAGCAACACAAACTGGGGAGGGAGAGAGAGAGATCAACACAAACTGGGGGAGAGAGAGAGAGAGAACGACACAAACTGGGGAGGGAGAGAGAGAGAGCAACACACACTGGGGAGGGAGAGAGAGCAACACAAACTGGGGGAGGGAGAGAGAGCAACCCAAACTGGGGGAAGGAGAGAGAGGGAGCAACACAAACTGGGGAGAGAGAGAGAGCAACACAAACTGGGGGAAGGAGAGAGAGAGAGCAACACAAACTGGGGAGAGAGAGAGAGAGAGCAACACAAACTGGGGGAGAGAGATGTTCTGTTCATAATTAAATTGACGTTTTCATTATGAACAGCTAGCTTGAGCTAGTCATTTATTCAGCCATGTGGACTAGTGTACAGGCATCCATCTTGACTACTGCCTTGTGGGGAGCCCCTTACTAAACATACAGCTCCACCTAGTGTACCATTCTAGAATGACATGTTACTGATCATTACATCCCCCTTTCTTTGAGGTTAAACAAATTCAATATCAATCAATCATAACGACATAAATATCTTCACAACAGTCAACACATTTTCAAAGCTTTACTTTATGAATTCTAAGCTTTTCATTCTTTTATTATAGTTTTCTTTGTACTCAAAGATTAAGTCTATCAGGCTTTTTTACTTCACGTGTGGATCTTCTCAGCACAGGTAAGTCTGATGTGTTTTCATGAGAGCCTGTATGTGTGTTTGTGTTAGATTGTTCTGGTGGTGAGAGATAAGATTCAGTTGCGGCATTGTCATCGATTTGCTCTTGGATAGTTTCTTGTGTTTTCAGGAGGGAACGGCGGTTCCTCCTGAGAATCTGTCCTTCCTCAGTTCTAACAGTGTATGACCTTGGTCCTACTTCCTCAAGAACTGTAGCTTTCCTGTTCCATGCATCTGGATCTTCAATCCTGACAACATCATCCCTTGTCAATGGTTTCAGAGTTTTGGATGACTTGTCATAGTGTGATTTCTGTTTCAGCTTTAACAGTTGAAGTCTCTGTCTCAGTTCCTTACTCTGCTTTTCTTTTGCACAGCAGGGTAGCATGGTACACAACTTACGACCCATTAGGAGTTCAGCAGATGAAGAACCACAGTCTAAAGGGGAGGCTCGGTAGCTGAGCAGGGCGAGATAAGGATCAGACTTGCTTTCTGTTGCTTTCTTCAGTAGCTGTTTGAGAACTTGAACACTTTTCTCTGCCTTACCATTCGACTGAGCATACAGAGGACTGGATGTGATGTGTTGAAAGTCATAATGTGCTGCAAACTGTTGCCACTCCTTACAGTTGAAGCACAGACCATTGTCACTAACGGCAATCCTGGGAATCCCATGTCTGGCGAAGATGGATTTAACATGCATTATGACACTGCTTGCTGATGTGCTTGAGAGCAGCGCCATCTCAGGATAGTTAGAATAGTAGTCAATCACTATTAGACAGTCTTTACCGTTCAAATGAAAAAGGTCCATACCAACCTTTTGCCATGGTGCTGTTGGTAAGTCAGCTACTATCATTGGTTCCTTTGCTTGTTTGTTTTGGTGTTTCTGACATGTCTCACATTTGCCTATCATGTTCTCAATGTCCTTATTTATGCCAGGCCAATAAACAGTGTCTCTTGCTCTCCTTTTGCATTTTTCAATTCCGAGGTGTCCCTCATGAATCCTTTTGAGCATGTCTTTACGTAGAGCCTGTGGAATGACTATTCTGTTCTGTTTTAGTAATAGTCCACTTGCAACACTCAACTCTGACCTGATGTGAAAGTACTTTGGACAGGAACCTTTTGGCCAACCATTGTGAATGTTCTCTATTACTGTTTGTAACACTATCTTTTACTGTTTCTTCTGCTATTTACTTTGATTTTATGTCTGACACGGGCAGCGCAGCAGTGACCATACTCACATGAACATCCACATCTTCCTCAGTAGAGCTCACATGACTCATTGTGGGTGCTCGGGATAGTGCATCTGCTAACACTATGGCCCTGAAATTAGGATCGGGAGCTTGCCGCGCATGCAAGCCCCGATGTGCACTCACCCTGCGCGCCGACATCTGAAGCCCGGGCCTGCTCGCATTTCCTGTCACTGGCCCGGTTCAGATGTCGGCGCGATATGCTTACCTGATCCAGCGGTGTAGTTAGTGCGATGTGCCGGCTGGGATCAGGTGAGCACTGTGCAGCCAATCAGGGGAGGGGAAACTCAGTCATGAGTTTACAGTAAGAGCTGTCAAACTCATGAAAAGAATAGGAGAGAGAGGAACAAAAGCTGGGGAGGGAGAGAGAGCAACACAAACTGGGGGAAGGAGAGAGAGACAGCAACACAAACTGGGGAGGGAGAAAGAGAGAGCGACACAAACTGGGGAGGGAGAGAGAGAGAGAGAAAGAGCAACACAAACTGGGGGAGGGAGAGAGAGAGCAACACAAACTGGGGGAGGGAGAGAAAGAGCAACACAAACTGGGGAGGGAGAGAGAGAGAGCGACACAAACTGGGGAGGGAGAGACAGAGTGACACAAACTGGGGGAGAGAGAGAGAGAGCAACACAAACTGCGGGACAGAGAGAGAGAGAGTGACACAAACTGGGGGAGAGAGAGAGAGAGCAACACAAACTGGGGAGAGAGAGAGAGCAACACAAACTGGGGAGGGAGAGAGAGAGAGCAACACAAACTGGGGAGAGAGAGAGAGAGCAACACAAACTGGGGAGAGGGAGAGAGCAAAACAAACTGGGACGGGAGAGAGAGAGAGCAACACAAACTGGGGAGAGAGAGAGAGCAACACAAACTGGGGGAGAGAGAGAGAGAGAGCAACATGATGTGCCTCAATAATTCCGAGACTCGATGTTAGCGAAACAAAACAAGGCTTTTATTAACTTAGAAGGTAACACGTAGTGGAGAGAGGTATCTTCCATCCGGAGGGCTGCAGTACTGGATATGAGGCCAGACTGAGCTTGCTTACATAGGGGCCAGGTATGGGCGGAGCCCTACACACAACACATTCCAATATACAATACAATGGTGAGGAAACGGAACTGGGGGAAGGGAAATGAAACTAAAACCGACCACAGTCACAGGCAGTGATGAATGGAATATTTCATCACATTCACCCCTTCTATAGATTTAGTCTGTTCGAGGGTTTGATAGTCCTCTGCGACCGACGTGGCTGTTGCGGTGCCGCGGGTGTCGGCTGGGTGTCCCCGGTAGCCTCCTGGGTCTCTGCCGGGGGTGCCGCCAGGGTTGTTGAAGGGGTAGTTGGTGGGGGTGCCATTGGTCGATGTTCTTCCGGGGGTGATGAAAGAGTAGTGGGTGGGTAAGAGTCGCTGCGATCGTTGTCGCTGCTATCGCCGTGGTTGTTGTCGTTACCGGCTGGGGCGACGTCTTTTATGCACACGGTGTCCTCCCTTCCGTCGGCGTGCCGGACATATGCGTATTGGGGGTTGGTGTGGAGTAGGTACACTGGCTCCACGAGAGGGTCCGTCTTGTGGCCCCTCACATGCCTTCGCACGAATACCGGACCTGGGGTGGAGAGCCATGACGGCATGGATACGCCTGAGGTGGATTTCCGGGGAAAGACAAACATTCGTTCATGAGGCGTGGCATTAGTGGCAGTACACAATAGCGACCGTATCAAATGGAGCACATCCGAGAGGACTTCCTGCCAGCGGGAGATAGGGAGGCCCTTGGTCCTTAGAGCTAGAGTGACTGCTTTCCATACTGTCCCGCTCTCTCGCTCCACTTGGCCGTTACCCCGGGGGTTGTAGCTGGTGGTACGGCTCGTGGCGATCCCCCTGGACAGCATGTACTGGCGTAGCTCTTCACTCATGAAGGACGCCCCCCTATCCGTATGGATGTAGCTCGGCATACCGAACAGGCAGAACAGGCTGTTGAGGCATTTAATGACTGTGGCGCTGGTCATGTCTGGGCAGGGGAAGGCGAATGGGAACCGGGAGTATTCGTCCACAATGTTCAGGAAGTAAACATTGCGGTCGACGGACGGGAGGGGGCCCTTGAAATCTAAGCTGAGCCGCTCAAAGGGCCGTGTGGCTTTGATTAAGTGGGTTCTATCTGGGCGGTAGAGCCGAGGCTTGCACTCAGCGCAAGTGCGGCAGTTCCTGGTCAGAGACCGAACTTCCTCAATCGAGTAGGGTAAGTTACGGGACTTTATGAAGTGGAACAGCCGCGTGACCCCTGGGTGGCAGAGGTCGTTGTGGAGGGTCTGTAGCCGATCCCCGGTGGCGCTGGCACACATCCCTCATGAGAGGGCGTCAGGGGATTCGTTAAGGGCCCCTGGCCGGTAAATGATGTCATACTCGAAGGTGGAGAGCTCGATCCGCCACCTAAGAATCTTATCATTTTTAATCTTCCCCCTCTGTTTATTATTGAACATAAACGCTACCGACCGCTGGTCGGTAAGTAGGGTGAAGCGTTTGCCGGCTAGGTAGTGGCGCCAGTGGCGCACTGCCTCCACGATGGCTTGGGCCTCCTTTTCCATGGAGGAGTGCCTGATCTCGGGCCCTTGGAGGGTCCTCGAGAAGAAAGCTACGGGCCGCCCCGCCTGGTTGAGGGTGGCCGCCAAGGCGAAGTCAGACGCATCACTTTCCACTTGAAATGGAGTGTTCTCGTCCACTGCCTATAGCGTGGCCCGCTCAATATCCTGCTTAATGCTTTTGAAGGCGGCGTGGGCCTCAGCAGAGAGCAGAAAAGAGGATGCTTTCAAGAGGGGGCGGGCTTTGTCGGAGTAGTTGGGGACCCATTGGGAATAATAGGAAAATAACCCCAGGCCCCTTTTCAGGGCTTTGGGAGTGTTGGGCAGGGGCAGCTCCCGTAGGGGGCGCAATTGGTCGGGGTCTGGTCCGATTTCCCCATTCTCCACCACGCTGCCTAGTATGCAGAGGCGCGTGGTGTTGAAAACGCACTTGTCCTCGTTGTAGGTGAGGTTGAGTTTTTGTGCGGTTTCCAGGAACCTCTCGAGGTTCGAGTCGTGATCCTGCTGGTTGTGACCGCAGATGGTGACGTTGTCGAGGTAGGGGAAGGTTGCCTGCAAGTGGTGGTCATCGACCATGCGGTCCATCTCCCTCTGGAAGACCAAGACCCCATTCGTCACCCCAAAGGGGACTCTGAGGAATTGGTAGAGGCGTCCGTTCGCCTCAAAGGCGGTGTACGGGCAGTCCTCTGGTCTGATAGGGAGCTGGTGGTACGCTGACTTAAGGTCGATGGTGGAGAACACCCGGTATTGGGCGATTTGGTTCACCATTTCTGATATGCGGGGTGGCGGGTAGGCGTCTAGTTGGGTGTACCTGTTGATCGTTTGGCTATAGTCAATCATCATCCGTTTCTTCTCGCTACCCCTTGCCACTACCACTTGAGCGTGCCACGGGCTGTTGCTGTGTTCAATAATGCGCTCTTTCAGGAGCCTGTCTACCTCGGTCGCGATAAGCCGCCTGTCCTCCCAGCTGTACCTCCTGCTTTTGGTCGCTATTGGCCGGCAGTTAGGGGTAAGGTTCGCGAATAGCGAAGGCGGCTTTACCTTCAGGGTAGCCAGACCGCACACTGTGAGGGGCGGCTGGGACCCACCGTACTTGAGCGTGATGCTTTGGTGGTTGCACTGGAAATCCAGGCCCAAGATCACGCTCGCACATAGATTCTTCATGATTAATACTTTAAAATTATCATATACAGTTCCGTTAACGGACAATTGTACCGTGCAGTAACCCAGAATGGTCGATGTCTGGGTTTTATCAGCCATAGAGATGGTACCCTGAGTAGGGACCACCTTTAGGGAGAGTTGTTGTGCCAGTTCAGGGTGGATAAAACTCTCCGTGCTTCCACTGTCAATTTAACATTTAACCCTGCACCCGTTTACCTCGATGTCCACCATTGATTTGGATAGCGGATGCGGCCTGGTCTGGTCCACTGTGACCGATGCCACTGTAGGGCCCTGATCGAGACAAGATGGTGTCCACGCTGTCTGCTCATAAGATGGCGGACCCCACGAGGTCGGGCAAGATGGCGTCCAAGATGGCCGGTCCCACGGCGTGCACGCGGCGGTGGCGGGTTTTCCGGCGGTTGGTTTTCCGGCGGGGTTCCCTCTGCACACCTTCCCGAAGTGCCCCTTCTTACCGCACTTAAAGCAGGTGGTGCCTTTCGCCGGGCACAGGTTTCTGGTGTGCTTTGGCTGCCCGCAGAAGTAGCAGTTGGGTCCCCGACGCGTCGCGGCTGTCGTAGGGCTTCTGGGGGGAGAGCGGGGCCCCGACGGTGTCGGGCTGCCGGGCGGGGAAGATGCCTTCCAAGATGGCGGCACCCTTGTTGCACACGTGGCGGCGTGGACGGCGCGGGCTGAAGAGTAGGCGTCCGAGTTTCTCTGGGCCACATCCAGGGATCGCGCGGTGTCCGCAGCCTGTTTCAGGTCCAATCCCGTTTTTTCCAGCAGTCTTTGCCGGATGTAAGTGGAGCTGAGGCCTGTGCTAAAGGCATCGCGAACAAGCTCGTCGGTGTACACTGCGGCTTTTACATCTCGGCACTTGCAGTCTTTGCCAAGCATTTTCAGCGTGCCTAGGAACTCCTCCACCGATTCCCCAGGTCGCTGTGCGCGAGTGGCGAGCAGATGCCTAGCATACACCTCATTCGTAGGCTGCTGGTAATGTGCCTTTAAGATGTTGCAGGCAGCCAGGTACATGTCGGCGTCTTGGATGAGGGGGTAAACCCGGTGGCTTACCCAATTCCGCAGAATTGCGAGTTTCATACTCGCAGCGTCCGTAGCGTCTTTGACGGCTGCGGAATTGTCCAGGAAGAATTCCATACACATAAACCAGTGTCCAAAGCGTGCTGATGCGTCCGGAGCATGCTGATCCAAATCCAAACGTTCGGGTTTCAGGAGTTGATCCATTGTGTTGAAAAATAAGTTAATAAAATTGATGTGCCTCAATAATCCCGAGACTCGATGTTAGCGGAACAAAACAAGGCTTTTATTAACTTAGAAGATAACACGCAGTGGAGAGAGGTATCTTCCATCTGGAGCTCTGCAGTACTGGATATGAGGCCAGACTGAGCTGGCTTACATAGAGGCCAGGTATGGGCGGAGCTCTACACACAACACATTCCATACATTCCAATATACAATACAATGGTGAGGAGAAACCTGAAACCAACCACAGTCACAGGCAATACAATGGTGAGGGGAAACCTGAAACCAACCACAGTCACAGGCAGTGATGAATGGAATATTTCATCACACAACACAAACTGGGTGAGAGAGAGAGAGCAACACAAACTGGGGCAGGAGAGAGAGAGAGCAACACAAACTGGGGAGAGAGAGAGAGCAACACAAACTGGGGGAGAGAGAGAGAGAGAGCAACACAAACTGGGGAGAGAGAGAGAGCAACACAAACTGGGGGGGAGAGAGAGAGCAACACAAACTGGGGGAGAGAGAGAGCAACACAAACTGGGGGAGGGAGAGAGAGAGAGAGCAACACATACTGGGGAGAGAGAGAGAGAGAGCAACACAAACTGGGGAGAGAGAGAGAGCAACACAAACTGGGGGAGAGAGAGAGCAACACAAACTGGGGGAGGGAGAGAGAAACACAAACTGGGAGAGAGAGAGAGAGAGCAACACAAACTGGGGGAGAGAGAGAGAGAGCAACACAAACTGGGGAGAGAGAGAGAGCAACACAAACTGGGGGAGGGAGAGAGAGAGCAACACAAACTGGGGGAGGGAGAGAGAGAGCAACACAAACTGGGGAGAGAGAGAGAGCAACACAAACTGGGGGAGGGAGAGAGAGAGCAACACAAACTGGGGAGAGAGAGAGAGCAACACAAACTGGGGGAGGGAGAGAGAGAGAGCAACACAAACTGGGGGAGAGAGAGAGAGCAACACAAACTGGGGGAGGGAGAGAGAGAGAGCAACACAAACTGGGGGAGGGAGAGAGTGAGAGCAACACAAACTGGGGAGGGAGAGAAAGAGAGCTGATGTGCCTCAATAATTCCGAGACTCGAAGTTAGCAGAACAAAAACAAGGCTTTTATTAACTTAGAAAGTAACACGTAAGAGAGAGAGATGTCTTCCTTCTGGAGACTGAGGCCAGACTGAAGCTAGCTTACAAATGGGGCCAGGTATGGGCGGAGCCCTACACACAGCACATTCCAACACATTCCAGTATACAATACAGCACATTCCAGTACACAATACAATGAGGCCTGGGGGAAGGGAAATGACACTGAAACCGATCTCAGTCACAGGCAGTGGTGAATGGAATATTTCATCACAAGAGCAACACAAACTGGGGAGGGAGAGAGAGAGCAACACAAGCTGAGGGAGAGGGAGTGAGAGAGCAATGCAAACTAGGGGAGGGAGAGGGAGTGAGAGAGCAACACAAACTGGGGAGGGAGAGAGAGAGCAACACAAACTGGGGAGGGAGAGAAAGAGAGCAACACAAACTGGGGAGGGAGAGAGAGAGCAACACAAACTGGGGAGGGTGAAAGAGAGCAACACAAACTGGGGGAGAGAGAGAGAGAGCAACACAAGCTGGGGAGAGAGAGAGAGAGCAACACAAACTGGGGGAGAGAGAGAGAGAGAGAGCAACACAAACTGGGGAGAGAGAGAGAGCAGCACAAACTGGGGAGAGAGAGAGTGAGCAACACAAACTGGGAGAGAGAGAGAGAGCAACACAAACTGGGGAGGGAGAGAGGGAGAGCAACACAAACTGGGGAGGGAGAGAGAGAGCAACAGAAACTGGGGAGAGAGAGTGCAACACAAACTGGGGGAGAGAGAGAGAGAGCAACACAAACTGGGTGAGAGAGAGAGAGAGAGAGCAACACAAACTGGGGAGGGAGAGAGAGAGCAACACAAACTGGGGAGGGTGAAAGAGAGCAACACAAACTGGGGGAGAGAGAGAGAGAGCAACACAAGCTGGGGAGAGAGAGAGAGAGCAACACAAACTGGGGGAGAGAGAGAGAGAGAGAGCAACACAAACTGGGGAGAGAGAGAGAGCAGCACAAACTGGGGAGAGAGAGAGTGAGCAACACAAACTGGGAGAGAGAGAGAGAGCAACACAAACTGGGGAGGGAGAGAGGGAGAGCAACACAAACTGGGGAGGGAGAGAGAGAGCAACAGAAACTGGGGAGAGAGAGTGCAACACAAACTGGGGGAGAGAGAGAGAGAGCAACACAAACTGGGTGAGAGAGAGAGAGAGAGAGCAACACAAACTGGGGGAGAGAGAGAGAGCAACACAAACTGGGGGAGAGAGAGAGCAACACAAACTGGGGGAGAGAGAGTGCAACACAAACTGGGTGAGAGAGAGAGAGCAACACAAACTGGGGGAGAGAGAGAGAGCATGTAGAAATTAAGGGGGATGGGGTTATAACTGGGGATATTGTCTCTGGCCAGTCAGAATTATCTGAGCTGCTCCAGAGCCCTGTGCAGTTTCGAATTGCGCCCCTTTTCTTTGTTCTGACCGCCGGACTTATTCACTAGCGATGTAGACACAATGAGACTCGTGGTTGGGTGCAAAGAAGACCAGTGTTTATTGAAATATAAAGAAATCAATTGAAAATAATCAAAACATCAAACCTATGTTTAATACAGCACTTTTACTTAATACAGTACACTTTTGCTTACTACAGCACTCTTTTGCTTAATACAACACTCTTTTACTTAATACAGCACTTTTACCTAATACAGTACACCTTTTGCTTAGTACAGCAGACTTTTACTCAATACAGCACTCTTTTGCTTACTACAGCACACCTTTGCTTAGTACAGCACTCTTTTGCTTACTGCAGCACACCTTTGCTTAGTACAGTACACCTTTGCTTAATACAGCACTCTATTGCTTAATACAGCAGACTTTTACTTAATACAGTACACCTTTGCTTACTACAGCACTCCTTTGCTTAGTACAGCACTCTGTGACTTTTACTTAATACTGCAGACTTTTACTTAATACTGCAGACTTTTACTTAATACTGCACTCTGTGCTTAATACAGTACACCTTTGCTTACTACAGCACACCTTTGCTTAGTACAGCACTCCTTTGCTTAGTAGGGGAGGAGAAAACGTGCACATCGAGGGAAAATTGACTAAAATTACAATTTAACAAAATTCCCCTTAATTCCCACCCCTAATACCTATCTAAGTTGCCTTGTAATGGGCCGGAAACTCTATGCTCACCAGTGAAACTCCTGCTCCGTGCCCCTGCAGTCTGTATTCTTCACCGCCCCAAAGTAGAGATACCCCAGTATTTAAAAGTAACTGCTGGTATTCCACTTCTTTGGGCGCGCTTGCTGAGCTGTTCTTCTGTAGGCAAAGCATAGAGGTGAGGCGGCAGAGAGAGAGAGAGAGATGGCTTCCTGAGAGGCTATCTTTATACCCCATTTGGAGCCATAATCTTTGCGCCCAAATCCGGATGTATCTGGGCTATACCAAAGGGAATCGATCTGTCCCCATTGACTGTGATGGGTTTCAATGTATTCCCCATTTGTTTAAACTGTTATTTGCTCAGTTTAAATGTCTTACTGATATCTCAAGTGCTGGACAAACGAATAGTCAATGGCACTAAGTGATTTGTAAACAAACCCATTGTCCTGTGGTCAGTCCAACCGCATTTGATTGACAGCTTTAAGTACTTAAGCTTTTGTGTCAACATTGTAGTGAGTTCTATAAACAAACATCCATTGTCCTGCGGTGAAACTTCCTAAACTGCAGTTGATTGACAGTTTCAAGTACTTCATGCATTCACACAGGCTGGCGTTTTTTTCAAATCCTTTGTAGATACACAAGCAGGCTGTCATTTGTCTCCTGCCACAAGGTCTGATAGCCATGTTTTAATGCCCTGGATTTTAAGGAATATTCCCCCAGGTTTTCTTTAATCAAAATAATAATCTTCGGGGCTGTGGAAATTTTTTTAATTCTTGCGAAACCTTACAGTCCCCCATCGGATACTAAAACTTGCTTGTAGTGTCCTGACACAAGGTGAGCAATAATTTCTGACCCCCCCACAAACAACGTTCCCTTATAAGAACATAACATAAGAACATAAGAAATAGGAGCAGGAGTAGGCCAATCGGCCCCTCGAGCCTGCTCCGCCATTCAATAAGATCATGGCTGATCTGATCCTAACCACCAATCCACTATCATAGAACCATCTCCTGAATCTAACAGAATTAGACACATGAAATAGGAGCAGGATCAGGCTACATGGCCCCTGGGCCCGCTCCGCTATCCACAGGGCCATGACCGATCCGAACCTAGACTCATGTCCAAATTCCTGCCCGCTCCCCGTAACCCTTAATTTCCTTTACTTCTAGGAAACTGTCTATTTCTGCTTTAAATTTATGTAATGATGTAGCTTCTACAGCTTTTGGGGCCGCATATTCCATGGACCTACCACGCTCTGAGTGAAGTAGTTCCTCCTCATCTCAGTTTTGAAAGAGCAGCCCCTTATTCTAAGACTATGCCCCCTAGTTCTAGTTTCACCCATCATCGGGAACATCCTCCCTGCATCCACCCGATCCAACCCCTTCACAATCTTACATGTTTCAATAAGATCGCCTCTCATTCTTCTGAACTCCAATGAGTAGAGTCCCAATCTACTCAACCTCTCCTCATACGTCCATCTCCTCATCCCCGGGATTAACCGAGTGAACCTTCTTTGTACTGACTCGAGAGCAAGCATGACCTTTCTTAAGTATGGACACCAAAACTGTACGCAGTATTCCAGGTGCGGTCTCACCAATACCTTGTACAACTGAAGCAATACCTCCCTATTTTTACATTCTATCCCCCTAGCAATGAAAGCCAACATTCCATTGGCCTTCTTGATCACTTGCTGCACCTGCATACTAACCTTTTGAGTTTCGTGCACCAGGACCCCCAGATCCCTTTGTACTTCAGTACTTTCCAATTTCTTGCCATTAAGATAATAACTTGCTCTACGATTTTTCCTGCCAAAGTGCATAACCTCACACTTTCCAGTATTGTATTCCATCTGCCAAATCTCTGCCCACTTACTTAGCCTGTCTATGTCCCCTTGCAGGTTTTTTATGTCCTCCTCACTCACTACTTTCCCTCCCATCTTAGTATCATCTGCAAACTTTGATATGTTACACTCGGTCCCCTCCTCCAAATCGTTAATATAGATTGTAAAGAGTTGGGGACCCAGCACTGACCCCTGCGGAACACCACTAGTTCCTGATTGCCAGTCTGAGAATGAACCATTTATTCCAACTCTCTGCCTTCTGTTAGATAGCCAATCCTCTATCCATGCCGGAATATTACCCCCAATCCCGTGATTTTTTATCTTAAGCAATAATCTTTTGTGTGGCACCTTGTCAAATGCCTTTTGGAAGTCTAAATACACTACGTCCACTGGTTCCCCTTTATCCACCCTATATGTTACTCCCTCAAAGAACTCCAGCAAATTTGTCAAACATGACTTCCCCTTCATAAAACCATGCTGACTTTGTCCTATTAAATTATG
The DNA here is from genome assembly GCF_052327205.1 of Somniosus microcephalus. Classification (NCBI taxonomy): domain Eukaryota; kingdom Metazoa; phylum Chordata; class Chondrichthyes; order Squaliformes; family Somniosidae; genus Somniosus; species Somniosus microcephalus. Next base: position 229,710,200 of record NC_140989.1, on the reverse strand, counting down.
ATTATCCAAATGTCCTGTTACTGTCTCCTTAATAATGGACTCCAAAATTTTACCTACCACAGATGTTAGGCTAACCGGTCTATAGTTTCCAGCCTTCTGTCTACTGCCCTTTTTAAATAAGGGTGTTACATTAGCAGTTTTCCAGTCTGCCGAGACCATTGCCGAGTCCAGGGAGTTTTGGAAAATTATTACCAATGCATCCACAATCCCTACCGCCACTTCCCTCAAGACCCTAGGATGTAAGCCATCAGGTCCAGGTGATTTATCCGCCTTGAGTCCCATTATTTTACCGAGTACCACTTCCTTAGTGATTTTGATCGTGTTTAGCTCCTCCCCCCCTTTAGCCCCCTGTTTGTCCAGTGTTGGGATATTCTTTGTGTCTTCTGCTGTAAAGACTGATATAAAATATTCATTCAGTGTTTTTGCCATCTCCATATTTCCCACCATTAATTTCCCGGTCTCATCCTCTAAGGGACCAACATTTACTTTAGCCACCCTTTTTCTTTTTATATAACTATAAAAACTCTTACTATCTGTTTTTATATTTTTTGCTAATTTACTTTCATAATCTATCTTCCCTTTCTTAATCAATCTTTTTGTTATTTTTTGCTGTCTTTTAAAGACTTCCCAATCCTCTATCCTCCCACTAGATTTGGCTACCTTATATGCCCTTGTTTTTAGTCGAATACAATCCTTAATTTCTTTACTTAGCCACGGATGGCTGTCTTTTCTTTTACACCCTTTTCTTCTCAGTGGAATATATATTTTTGGAAGTTGTAAAATAACTCCTTAAATGTACACCACTGATCATGTATCGTCTTACCCTTTAATCTATTTTCCCAATCCACTCTACTCAATTCCACTCTCATACCTTCATAGTCTCCTTTATTCAAGCTTAGCACACTTGTTTGAGATCCAACCTTCTCACCCTCTTATTGAATATGGAATTCAACCATGTTATGGTCACTCATTCCAAGGGGATCCTTTACTAGGACATTTTTAATTAATCCTGTCTCGTTACACAGGACCAGATCTAAAGTTGCTTGCCCCCTGGTCGGTTCAGTTACATACTGCTCAAGAAACCCATCCCTAATACACTCAATGAACTCATCCTCAAGGCAGCCCTGCCCAATTTGATTTGTCCAATTAATATGATAGTTAAAATCCCCCATAATTATAGATGTTCCCTTATTACAAGCCTCATTTATTTCCTGATTGATACTCCGTCCAACAGAGTTGCCACAGTTCGGAGGCCTATAGGCTACGCCCACTAGTGTTTTTTTCCCCTTATTATTCCTTACCTCCACCCAAACTGTTTCATTGTCCTGATCTTTTGACCCAATATCATTTCTCTGTATTACAGTGATTCCTTCCTTTATTAACATAGCCACCCCACCTCCCCTTCCTTCCTGCCTGTCCTTCCTGATCATTAAATAACCTGGTATGTTTAATTCCCAGGCATTGTCACCCTGCAGCCATGTTTCTGTAATGGCCACAAGATCATACCCATATGTAGTTATTTGTGCCATTAACTCATCTATTTTGTTACGAATGCTACGTGCATTCAGATAGAGAACTTTCAAAGATGTTTTGTGACACTTAGTTCCTGCTTTTACCCTTTTTATTACTTTACCTTTTACTCCATACCTTCTGCCCCTTCCTGACATGCTCTGGTTTTTAATTTCCCCACTGCTACCTAAGTCTATGTCCTTCTCTGTTGTCATTTGTATTATTTGCTCTCTAGGAACCTCCCGCCCACTAGTTAGTTTAAAGCCCTCTCTACAGCCCAAGTTATATGATCCGCCAGGACTCTAGTCCCAGCACTGGCCAAGTGAAGCCCGTCCCAACGGAACAGCTCCCTCCTGCCCCAGTACTGGTGCCAGTGTCCCAGGAAGCAAAACCCATTTCTCCCACACCAGTCTTTGAGCCACGCATTTAACTCTCTAATTTTATTTGTCCTAACCAAATTCGCTCGTGGCTCAGGTAATAATCCAGAGATTATTACCCTTGTGGTTCTGCTTTTTAATTTGGCCCCTTGCTGCTCAAACTCCCTCAGCAGAACCTCCTTCCTTGTCCTATCTATGTCGTTGGTACCAACATGGACCACGACAACTGGATCCTCCTCCTCCCACTCCAAGTTTCTCTCCAGTCCAGAGGAGATGTCCTTAACCCTGGCACCGGGCAGGCAACACAGCCTTCGGGACTCTCACCCTCGGCTGCAGAGAACTCTATCTATCCCCCTAACGATACTATCCCCTACCACTACAACATTTCTTTTAACTCCCCCCACTTGAATGGCCCCCCACTCCACGGTGCTATGGCCAGGTTGCTCATCCTCCCCGCAGTCCCTGTTCCCATCCTCACAGGGAGTAAGAGCCTTGAACCTGTTGGACAAGTGCAAGGGCTGCAGCTCCTCCAACACTACCTCCTGGATCCCCGTACCTGCCTCACTTCTAGTCACACCATCCTGACCCTGGCCACGGACTACATCTGAATTAATTAATCTAATTGGTGTGACTACCTCCTGATACACAGAGTCCAGGTAACTCTCCCCCTCCCTGATGTGTCTCAGTGTTTGAAGCTCGGACTCCAGCTCTTCAACATGGAGCCGGAATTCCTCGAGCAGCCAACACTTACTGCAAATGTGATCACCGTGAGCATCAATGGTGTCCACCAGCTCCCACATATTGCAGCAGCAACACATCGCCTGATCTTCCATTCTATGTAATTAATTAAATTTATTAATATTATTCTTAAATACCCTCTGCCTCGATTCTAGATGGTGAATATCACACCTTAGAAACTATAAACCAAGGAGATTTAAGCTTAAAAAGGGAGAAATACTTACCAACCAATCACTTACCCGCTTTGTGGTGACGTCACACCTTGAATACTTTTTACCTCTCTCCTTCCCTGAGGTTGGAGATTGGTGAGGCCTACCTGAGCCTCTGGGGCCTCTTGTAGTCGCTCTGCCGCTCAGCTCCGCCTCCACCCGCTGCCGATGCCGCACTGGGGCCTACCTGAGCCTCTGGGGCCTCTTGTAGTTGCTCTGCCGCTCAGCTCCGCCTCCACCCGCTGCCGATGCCGCACTGGGGCCTACCTGAGCCTCTGGGGCCTCTTGTAGTTGCTCTGCCGCTCAGCTCCGCCTCCACCCGTTGCCGATGCCGCACTGGGGCCTACCTGAGCCTCTGGGGCCTCTTGTAGTCGCTCTGCCGCTCAGCTCCACCTCCACCCACTGCCGATGCCGCACTGGGGCCTACCTGAGCCTCTGGGGCCTCTTGTAGTCGCTCTGCCGCTCAGCTCCGCCTCCACCCGCTGCCGATGCTGCACTGGGGCCTACCTGAGCCTTTGGGGCCTCTTGTAGTCGCTCTGCCGCTCAGCTCCGCCTCCACCCGCTGCCGATGCCGATCCTTTCCCTTGTTCTCCTTCCAGGGATTCTTACAGTCTTTGCTCCAGTGACCGTCTTTCCCGCACCCATAACAATTTAACCTAGCCTGGGAGGGACGGTTCCCCTCCTGGTGCCATTCTTTCTTACTCTGGCTCCCAGGTTTAACCTCATGGACTTTTCCCTTGGGTTAGGGCGTCTCGATACCCCTCATGTTTCTCGGAGCTGTGGGTGGCAGTCATGTTACCTCTGATTCCCTGACCAACCTTTTCCTGGGTGTTGCCTGTGGGACGGTTTTATTTGGGTTGCCGGTAAAATCCGACTGACCTGCTTTCAGGCTGATCAGACATATCATCCCCTTTGCCCTCTTTAAAGCCATATTCAAGCTTTCTATCTCTTCCCTACAGGGACCATGATCTGCTTCCTCAAACCCTTGCTCGCAGGCCAGCTTATATGCTGCCTTTACCTCCCTAACCTTTTCCTCCTGCTCTTTTACTTCTTGTATGAGGCGGGCGTTCTCCTCCCGCACCCTCATCTCATTGCTCTTGGCCTCTGCAACTAGGCACTTCAGGTACTCTGACTCGTGCCTTGTGTGGCATTTGTCCTCACTGAACTGCGCCACCAGGCGCTCTATCTTGGCCTGGTATTATTCAACCTCCCTTTCCCTATCCCAACTCTCTGCTCTAGATTCCCTAAGCCTGCGGGTAACTTCCCCAAGCCTGCGGGCACCAAACCACAAACAGACCAGTGGGATAAAAAGAAACCCAATAACTGCTGCTCTCTCCAGACCCAAACCACCATCTGCTACATCGCATACCATTGCCGATGGTCCTGCCGCGGTCGCCATTTTGTAGAAATGAACGGGGATGGGGTTATAACTGGGGTTATTGTCTCTGGCCAGTCAGAAGTATCTGAGCTGCTCCAGAGCCCCGTGTGGTTTCGAATCACTCCCCTTTTCTTGGTTCTGACCGCCGGGCTTACTCAGCAGCGATGTAGACAAAACGAGACTCATGGTTGGGTGCAAAGAAGACCAGTATTTATTGAAATAAAAGGAAATAAATTGAAAATCTATATATATAAAGCGGTTGGTTTGTCTGTCCGTCTGTATGTCCGCTATACACTCAAAAGTTATAGAGTGTACCGACACATATGTTATATCAAAAGAAAGATTATGATCAGGGGAGTGTCATAGGTATATTTACTTTTTGGTCAGACAAAAATTGGTCCAACAGTATACAAAAAACTTTCAAAAATCCACTCATTAGCGGTTGACCAATCCTACCGCTCATTAGCGTTGAGTGACGTGATGGTTGCCCAATCCTACAATTCAGTGATCTGATGGTTGACCAATCGCTGCATCATGGGCGGGACCTAATCCTGCAGCCTCCCATAACTTCGCCGCCATTTTTTCCCCTGCTTTTCCTCAACTGCGTCGGCCCGCCAGAGCAGGAGGTGAGTTGGGGTCACTCGGGCTGGGCCTCACAACCGCTCGGCCTGATACACACAGTGGGGGAGCGGCAGCGGCCGTCCGTCAACCGCGTGGCCCGAGACTGCGTCGGCCCACCGGAGCGAGAGGTGAGTTGGGGTCACTCGGGCTGGGCCTCACAACCACTCGGCCCGAGACACACAGCAGGGGACCAGCAGCGGCCGGCCATCAACTGCACGGCCCGACACACAAAGCGGGGGAGCGGCAGCGGCCCGCCGTCAACCGCGCCGCCCTCTAACCTGCCCCGGCAATGCCGGGCACCCCCTGCTAGTAATCAATACAGCACACCTATGCTTAATACAGCACTTTTACTTAATACAGTACACTTTTGCTTACTACAGCACTCTTTTGCTTAATACAACACTCTTTTACTTAATACAGCACTTTTACCTAATACAGTACACCTTTTGCTTAGTACAGCAGACTTTTACTCAATACAGCACTCTTTTGCTTACTACAGCACACCTTTGCTTAGTACAGCACTCTTTTGCTTACTGCAGCACACCTTTGCTTAGTACAGTACACCTTTGCTTAATACAGCACTCTATTGCTTAATACAGCAGACTTTTATTTAATACAGTACACCTTTGCTTACTACAGCACACCTTTGCTTAGTACAGCACTCTGTGACTTTTATTTAATACTGCAGACTTTTACTTAATACTGCAGACTTTTACTTAATACTGCAGACTTTTGTTTAATACTGCAGAGTTTTACTTAATACTGCAGACTTTTACTTAATACTGCACTCTGTGCTTAATACAATACACCTTTGCTTGCTACAGCACACCTTTGCTTAGTACAGCACTCTTTTGCTTAGTAGGGGAGGAGAAAATGGACACATCGAGGGAAAATTGACTAAAATTACAATTCAACAAAATTCCCCTTAATTCCCACCCCTAATACCTATCTCAGTTGCCTTGTAATGGGCCAGAAAATCTATGCTCACCAGTGAAATGCCTGCTCCGTGCCCCTGCGGTCTGTATTCTTCACCGCCCTGAAGTAGAGATACCCCAGTATTTAAAAGTAACTGCTGGTATTCCACTTCTTTGGGAGGGCGTTCTGAGCTGTTCTTCTGTAGGCAGAGCATGGAGGTGGGGCAGCAGAGAGAGAAATGGCTTCCTGAGAGGCTATCTTTATACCCCATTTGGAGCCATAACCTTCGCGCCCAAATCCAGATGTATCTGGGCTATACCAAAGGGAATCGATCTGTCCCCATTGATTGTGATGGGTTGAATGTATTCCCCATTTGTTTAAACTGGTATTCACTCAGTTTAAATGTCTTACTGATATTTCAAGTGCTGGACAAACGAATAGTCAATAGCACTAAGTGGTTTGTAAACAAACCCATTGTCCTGTGGTCAGTCCAACAGCATTTGATTGACAGCTTTAAGTACTTAAGCTTTTGTGTCAACATTGTAGAGATTTCTGTAAACAAACATCCATTGTCCTGCGGTGAAACTTCCTAAACTGCAGTTGATTGACAGTTTCAAGTACTTCATGCATTCACACAGGCTGGCGTTTTTTTCAAATCCTGGGAGGGAGAGAGAGAGAGAGAGAGCAACACAAACTGGGGGAGAGAGAGAGAGAGCAACATAAACTGGGAGGGAGAGAGAGAGAGCAACACAAACTGGGGAGAGAGAGAGAGTAACACAAACTGGGGAGTGAGAGAGAGCAACACAAACTGGGGAGAGAGAGAGAGAGCAACACAAACTGGGGGAGGCCGAGAGAGAGAGCAACACAAACTGGGGAGGGAGAGAGAGAGCAACACAAACTGGGTGAGAGAGAGAGAGAGCAACACAAACTGGGGAGTGAGAGAGAGAGCAACACAAACTGGGGAGAGAGAGAGAGAGCAACACAAACTGGGGGAGGGCGAGAGAGAGAGCAACACAAACTGGGGAGGGAGAGAGAGAGAGAGCAACACAAACTGGGGGAGAGAGAGAGCAACACAAACTGGGGAGAGAGAGAGAGCAACACAAACTGGGGGAGAGAGAGAGAGAGAGAGCAACACAAACTGGGGGAGAGGGCAACACAAACTGGGGGAGAGAGAGAGAGAGAGAGCAACACAAACTGGGGGAAGGAGACTGAGAGAGAGAGCAACACAGACTGGGAGAGAGAGGGAGCAACACAAACTGGGGAGGGAGAGAGAGAGGGATCAACACAAACTGGGTGAGAGAGAGAGAGAGCAACACAAACTGGGGAGTGAGAGAGAGAGCAGCACAAACTGGGGAGAGAGAGAGAGAGCAACACAAACTGGGGGAGGGCGAGAGAGAGAGCAACACAAACTGGGGAGGGAGAGAGAGAGAGAGCAACACAAACTGGGGGAGAGAGAGAGCAACACAAACTGGGGAGAGAGAGAGAGAGAGCAACACAAACTGGGGGAGAGAGAGAGAGAGAGAGCAACACAAACTGGGGGAGAGGGCAACACAAACTGGGGGAGAGAGAGAGAGCAACACAAACTGGGGGAAGGAGACAGAGAGAGAGAGCAACACAGACTGGGAGAGAGAGAGCAACACAAACTGGGGAGGGAGAGAGAGAGGGATCAACACAAACTGGGGGAGAGAGAGGGAGCAACACAAACTGGGGTGGAAGAGAGAGAGAGCAACACTGATGTGCCTCAATTATTCCGAGACTCGAAGTTAGCAGAACAAAAGTAAGGCTTTTATTAACTTAGAACATAACACACGTAAACTAGAGAGATGCCTTCCTTCAGGAGGCTGATGCCCGACTGACTTAGATTACAAAGGAGCCAGGTATGGGCAGAGCCCTGCACACAACCAATTCCAGCACATTCCAATACATAATACATGAGGACTGGGGGAAGGGAAAAGACACAGAAAGCAGGCAGTTACAAGACACAGAAAACAGGCAGTGATGAATGGAATATATTTCATCACATTCACCCCTTCTATAGATTTAGTCTGTTCGGGGGTTTGATAGTCCTCTGCGACCGACGTGGCTGTTGTGGTGCCGCGGGTGTTGGCTGGGTGTCCCCAGTAGCCTCCTGGGTCTCTGCTGGGGGTGCCGCCGGGGTTGTTGAAGGGGTAGTTGGTGGGGGTGCCGTTGGTCGATGTTCTTCCGGGGGTGATGAAAGAGTAGTGGGTGGGTAAGGGTTGCTGTGATCGTCGTCGCTGCTATTGCCGTGGTTGTTGTCGATGCCGGCTGGGGCGACGTCTTTTATGGACACGGTGTCCTCCCTTCCGTCGGCGTGCCGGACATATGCGTATTGGGGGTTGGCGTGGAGTAGGTGTACTGGCTCCACGAGAGGGTCCGTCTTGTGGCCCCTCACATGCCTTCGCACGAGTACCGGACCTGGGGTGGAGAGGCATGACGGCATGGATACGCCTGAGGTGGATTTCCGAGGAAAGACAAACATTCGTTCATGAGGCGTGGCATTAGTGGCCGTACACAATAGCGACCGTATTGAATGGAGCACATCCGAGAGGACTTCCAGCCAGTGGGAGATAGGGAGGCCCTTGGTCCTTAGAGCTAGAGTGACTGCTTTCCACACTGTCCCGTTCTCTCGCTCCACCTGGCCGTTACCCCGGGGGTTGTAGCTGGTGGTACGGCTCGTGGCGAACCCCTTGGACAGCATGTACTGGCGTAGCTCCTCACTCATGAAGGACGCCCCCCTATCCGTGTGGATATAGCTCGGCATACCGAACAGGCAGAACAGGCTGTTGAGGCATTTAATGACCGTGGCGCTGGTCATGTCTGGGCAGGGGAAGGCGAATGGGAAACGGGAGTATTCGTCCACAATGTTCAGGAAGTAAACGTTGCGGTCGACGGACGGGAGTGGGCCCTTGAAATCTAAGCTGAGCCGCTCGAAGGGCCGTGTAGCTTTGATTAAGTGGGTTCTATCTGGGCGGTAGAACCGAGGCTTGCACTCAGCGCAAGTGCGGCAGTTCCTGGTCAGAGACCGAACTTCCTCAATCGAGTAGGGTAAGTTATGGGACTTTATGAAGTGGAACAGCCGCGTGACCCCTGGGTGGCAGAGGTTGTTGTGGAGGGTCTGTAGCCGATCCTCGGTGGCGCTGGCACACATCCCTCGTGAGAGGGCGTCAGGGGATTCGTTAAGGGCCCCTGGCCGGTAAATGATGTCGTACTCGAAAGTGGAGAGCTCGATCCGCCACCTAAGAATCTTATCATTTTTAATCTTCCCCCTCTGTTTATTGTTGAACATAAACGCTACCGACCGCTGGTCGGTAAGTAGGGTGAAGCATTTGCCGGCTAGGTAGTGGCGCCAGTGGCGCACTGCCTCCACGATGGCTTGGGCCTCCTTTTCCACGGAGGAGTGCCTGATCTCGGGCCCTTGGAGGGTCCTCGAGAAGAAAGCTACGGGCCGCCCTGCCTGGTTGAGGGTGGCCGCCAAGGCAAAGTCGGACGCATCACTTTCCACTTGAAATGGAGTGTTCTCGTCCACTGCCTGTAGCGTGGCCCGCTCAATATCCTGCTTAATGCTTTTGAAGGCGGCGTGGGCCGCAGCAGAGGGCGGAAAAGAGGATGCTTTCAAGAGGGGGCGGGCTTTGTCGGAGTAGTTGGGGACCCATTGGAAATAGTAAGAAAATAACCCCAGGCACCTTTTCAGGGCTTTGGGAGTGTTGGGCAGGGGCAGCTCCCGTAGGGGGCGCAATCGGTCGGGGTCTGGTCCGATTTCCCCATTCTCCACCACGCTGCCCAGTATGCAGAGGCGCGTGGTGTTGAAAACGCACTTGTCCTCGTTATAGGTGAGGTTGAGTTTTTGTGCGGTTTTCAGGAACCTCTCGAGGTTCGAGTCGTGATCCTGCTGGTTGTGACCGCAGATGGTGACGTTGTCGAGGTAGGGGAAGGTTGCCTGCAAGTGGTGGTCATCGACCATGCGATCCATCTCCCTCTGAAAGACCGAGACCCCATTCGTCACCCCAAAGGGGACTCTGAGGAATTGGTAGAGGCGTCCGTTCGCCTCAAAGGCGGTGTACGGGCTGTCCTCTGGTCTGATAGGGAGCTGGTGGTACGCTGACTTGAGGTCGATGGTGGAGAACACCCGGTATTGGGCGATTTGGTTCACCATTTCTGATATGCGGGGTAGCGGGTAGGCGTCTAGTAGGGTGTACCTGTTGATCGTTTGACTATAGTCGATCACCATCCGTTTCTTCTCGCTACCCCTTACCACTACCACTTGGGCGCGCCACGGGCTGTTGCTGCGTTCAATAATGCGCTCTTTCAGGAGCCTGTCTACCTCGGTCGCGATAAACCGCCTGTCCTCCCAGCTGTACCTCCTGCTTTTGGTCGCTATTGGCCGGCAGTTAGGGGTAAGGTTCGCGAATAGCGAAGGCGGCTTTACCTTCAGGGTAGCCAGACCGCACACTGTGAGGGGCGGCTGGGACCCACCATACTTGAGCGTGATGCTTTGGTGGTTGCACTGGAAATCCAAACCCAAGATCACGCTCGCACATAGATTCTTCATGATTAATACTTTAAAATTATCATACACAGTTCCGTTAACGCACAATTGTACCGTGCAGTAACCCAGAATGGTCGATGTCTGGGTTTTATCGGCCATAGAGATGGTACCCTGAGCAGGGACCACCTTTAGGGAGAGTTGTTGTGCCAGTTCAGGGTGGATAAAACTCTCCGTGCTTCCACTGTCAATTAAGCATTTAACCCGGCACCCGTTTACCTCGATGTCCACCATTGATTTGGATAGCGGGTGCGGCCTGGTCTGGTCCACTGTGACCGATGCCACTGTAGGGCCCTGATCGAGACAAGATGGCGTCCACGCTGTCTGCTCATAAGATGGCGGACCCCACGAGGTCGGGCGAGATGGCGTCCAAGATGGCCGCTCCCACGGCGCACACGTGGCGGTGGCGGGTTTTCCGGCGGTTGGTTTTCCGGCGGGGTTCCCTCTGCACACCTTCCCGAAGTGCCCCTTCTTACCGCACTTAAAGCAGGTGGTGCCTTTCGCTGGGCACAGGTTTCTGGTGTGCTTTGGCTGCCCGCAGAAGTAGCAGTTGGGTCCTTGACGCGTCGCGGCTGTCGTAGGGCTTCTGGGGGGAGAGCTGGGCCCCGCCGGTGTCGGGCTGCCGGGCGGGGAAGATGCCTTCCAAGATGGCGGCGCCCTCGGCGCACACGTGGCGGCGTGGGCGGCGCGGGCTGAAGAGTAGGCGTCCGAGTTTCTCTGGGCCATCTCCAGGGACCGCGCGGTGTCCGCAGCCTGTTTCAGGTCCAACTCCGTTTTTTCCAGCAGTCTTTGCCGGATGTGAGTGGAGCTGAGGCCTGTGATAAAGGCATCACGAACAAGCTCGTCGGTGTACACTGCGGCTTTTACATCTCGGCACTTACAGTCCTTGCCAAGCTTTTTCAGGATGCTTAGGAACTCCTCCACCGATTCCCCAGGTCGCTGTGCACGAGTAGCGAGTAGATGCCTAGCATACACCTCATTCGTAGGCTGCTGGTAATGCGCCTTTAAGATGTTGCAGGCGGCCAGGTACGTATCGGCGTCTTGGATGAGGGGGTAAACCCGGTGGCTTACCCAATTCCGTAGCATTCCGAGTCTCATCTTCGCAGTGTCCGTAGCGTCTTTGACGGCTGCGGAATTGTCCAGGAAGAATTCCATACAGTCAAACCAGTGTCCGAAGCGTGCTGATGCGTCCGGAGCATGTTGATCCAAATCCAAACATTCGGGTTTCAGGAGTTGATCCATAGTGTTGAAAATTTAAGTTAATAAAATTGATTTGCCTCAATTATTCCGAGACTCGAAGTTAGCAGAACAAAAGTAAGGCTTTTATTAACTTAGAACATAACACACGTAAACTAGAGAGATGCCTTCCTTCAGGAGGCTGATGCCCGACTGACTTAGATTACAAAGGAGCCAGGTATGGGCGGAGCCCTGCACACAACCAATTCCAGCACATTCCAATACATAATACATGAGGACTGGGGGAAGGGAAAAGACACAGAAAGCAGGCAGTTACAAGACACAGAAAACAGGCAGTGATGAATGGAATATATTTCATCACAAACACAAACTGGGAGAGGGGGAGAGAGCAACACAAACTGGGGGAAGGAGAGAGAGAGAGAGAGCAACACAAACTGAGGGAGGGAGAGAGAGAGAGAGAGCAACACAAACTGAGGGAGAGAGAGCGAGAGCAACACAAACTGGGGTGCAAGAGAGAGAGAGCAACACAAACTGGGGTGGAAGAGAGAGAGAGCAACACAAACTGGGGAGAGAGAGAGAGAGAGAGCAACACAAACTGGGGGAGGGAGAGAGAGAGCAACACAAACTGGGGAGTGAGAGAGAAAGAGAGCAACACAAACTGGGGAGAGAGAGAGAGCAACACAAACTGGGGAGAGAGAGAGAAAGAGAGCAACACAAACTGGGGCGAGAGAGAGCAACACAAACTGGGGGAGGGAGAGAAAGAGAGAGAGAGCAACACAAACTGGGGGAGAGAGAGAGAGAGAGCAACACAAACTGGGGAGAGAGAGAGAGAGCAACACAAACTGGGGAGAGAGAGAGAGAGAGCAACACAAACTGGGGGAGGGAGAGAGAGAGCAACACAAACTGGGGGAGAGAGAGAGAGAGCAACACAAGCTGGGGAGAGAGAGAGCAACACAAACTGGGGAGGGAGGGAGAGGGAGCAACACAAACTGGGGGGAGAGAGAGAGAGCAACACAAACTGGGGAGGAAGAGAGAGCAACACAAACTGGGGAGAGCGAGAGAGAGAGAGAGAGCAAGACAAACTGGGGAGAGCGAGAGAGAGAGAGAGCAACACAAACTGGGGAGAGAGAGAGAGAGCATCACAAACTGGGGAGGAAGAGAGAGCAACACAAACTGGAGAGGGAGGGAGGGAGAGAGAGAGATCAACACAAACTGGGGAGTGAGAGAGAAAGAGAGCAACACAAACTGGGGAGAGAGAGAGAGAGCATCACAAACTGGGGAGGAAGAGAGAGCAACACAAACTGGAGAGGGAGGGAGGGAGAGAGAGAGAGCAACACAAACTGGGGAGTGAGAGAGAAAGAGAGCAACACAAACTGGGGAGAGAGAGAGAGCAACACAAACTGGGGAGAGAGAGAGCAACACAAACTGGGGGAGGGAGAGAAAGAGAGAGAGAGCAACACAAACTGGGGGAGAGAGAGAGAGAGAGCAACACAAACTGGGGAGAGAGAGAGCAACACAAACTGGGGAGAGAGAGAGAGAGAGCAACACAAACTGGGGGAGGGAGAGAGAGAGCAACACAAACTGGGGGAGAGAGAGAGAGAGCAACACAAGCTGGGGAGAGAGAGAGCAACACAAACTGGGGAGAGAGAGAGAGAGCAACACAAACTGGGGAGGAAGAGAGAGCAACACAAACTGGGGAGAGCGAGAGAGAGAGAGAGAGAGCAAGACAAACTGGGGAGAGCGAGAGAGAGAGAGAGCAACACAAACTGGGGAGAGAGAGAGAGAGCATCACAAACTGGGGAGGAAGAGAGAGCAACACAAACTGGAGAGGGAGGGAGGGAGAGAGAGAGATCAACACAAACTGGGGAGTGAGAGAGAAAGAGAGCAACACAAACTGGGGAGAGAGAGAGAGCAACACAAACTGGGGAGAGAGAGATGGAGCATCACAAACTGGGGAGGAAGAGACAGCAACACAAACTGGGGAGGAAGAGAGAGCAACACAAACTGGAGAGGGAGGGAGGGAGAGAGAGAGAGCAACACAAACTGGGGAGTGAGAGAGAAAGAGAGCAACACAAACTGGGGAGAGAGAGAGAGCATCACAAACTGGGGAGAGAGAGAGAAAGAGAGCAACACAAACTGGGGCGAGAGAGAGCAACACAAACTGGGGGAGGGAGAGAAAGAGAGAGAGAGCAACACAAACTGGGGGAGAGAGAGAGAGGGAGCAACACAAACTGGGGAGAGAGAGAGCAACACAAACTGGGGAGAGAGAGAGAGAGCAACACAAACTGGGGGAGGGAGAGAGAGAGCAACACAAACTGGGAGAGAGAGACAGAGAGCAACACAAGCTGGGGAGAGAGAGAGCAACACAAACTGGGGAGAGAGAGAGAGCAACACAAACTGGGGAGGAAGAGAGAGCAACACAAACTGGGGAGAGCGAGAGAGAGAGAGAGCAAGACAAACTGGGGAGAGCGAGAGAGAGAGAGAGCAACACAAACTGGGGAGAGAGAGAGAGAGCATCACAAACTGGGGAGGAAGAGAGAGCAACACAAACTGGAGAGGGAGGGAGGGAGAGAGAGAGAGATCAACACAAACTGGGGGAAGGATAGAGAGAGAGCAACACAAACTGGGGGAGAGAGAGAGAGCAACACAAACTGGGGAGTGAAATTCAGTGAATTGATTTAGGTTTGGTTTTGGTTTTATTTATTAATTTGATAACTTGCTGTGTCAGGTAAAAAGTCATAAAATTGTACGAAAGCTTCAGTTAGAAGTTACTTATATCGGTGATATTTTTGTTGCATCAGCTGCATTTATTTGGTGTTTCTCATTGCAGTCGATACTGTAGAAACATCACAGAAGTAGTTCTTATTTACAAGTTACAGATCCTTAAATCTTTCAACTCTTTTAAGTTCTTTGATTTATAAATTATGTTATTCATCTCAGTATAAAACAAAGAATCAAATATTTTATTCAGGGCTTGGTGGTACGTAGACACTCAACTAAGATAAATGCAATCACATTTGCAAACAGTGGGTAAATGTCAGGTGAAAAACTGTCGTGATTAAGCATTGCATGAGCAGTGTCAGGTGATTGAATAAACCTCATGATCAAATCTCCGGGGATATGTCAAATCATAGTTGGCAACACTATTGAACCGAGAGCTCCTCTCCAGTCTCCCAGCGCCGAATGTGATTTTAAATGATTGTTGCAAACAGCTGATCAGAGTCAGTTCTTTTCAATCACTAAAAAATACTGCAACAAACTTCCTTTTTTTTATTCCTTTATGGGATGTGGGCATCGCTGGCGAGGTCAACATTTATTGCCCATCCCTAATTGCCCTTGAGAAGATATTGGTGAGCCGCCTTCTTAAACAGCTGCAGTCCGTGTGGTGAAGGTACTCCCACAGTGCTGTTAGGGAGGGAGTTCCAGGATTTTGATCCAGCGACGATGAAGGATCAGCGATATACTTCCAAGTCAGGATGGTGTGTGACTTGGAGGGGAACCTGGAGCTGGTGGTGTTCCCACGCGCCTGCTGCCCTTGTCCTTCTAGGTGGAAGAGGTCGTGGGTTTGGGAGGTGCTGCTGAAGAAGCCTTGGCGAGTTGCTGCAGTGCATCTTGTAGATGGTACACACTGCAGCCACAGTCCACTGGTGGTGGAGGGAGTGAATGTTTAAGTTGGTGGATGGGGTGCCAATCAAGTGGGCTGCTTTGTCTTGGATGGTGTTGAGCTTCTTGAGTGTTTTTGGAGCTGCACTCATCCAGGCAAGTGAGCGTCTTCCATCACACTCTTTACTTGTGCCTTGTAGATGGTGGAAAGGCTTTGGGGAGTCAGGAGGTGAGACACTCGCTGCAGAATACCTAGCCTCTGACCTACTCTTGTTGCCGCAGTATTTCTGTGGCTGGTCCAATTAAGTTTCTGGTCAATGGTGACCCCCAGGATGTTGATGGTGGGGGATTTGGCAATGGTAATGCCATTGAATGTCACCAGGCAGTGGTTAGAGGCTCGCTTGTTGAAGATAGTCATTGCCTGGCACTTCTGTGGCGTGAATGTTATCTGCCATTTATCAGCCCAAGCCTGAATGTCATCCAGGTCTTGTTTCATGCGAGCATGGATGCTTCATTATCTGAGGAGTTGCGAATGGCACTGAACACTGTGCAGTCATCAGCAAACATTCCCGCTTCTGACCTCATGATGGAGGGAAGGTCATTGATGATGCAGCTGAAGATGGTTGGGCCTAGGACACTGCCCTGAGGAACTCTTGCAGCGATGTCCTGGGGTTGTGATGATTGACCTCAAACCACCACAACCATCTTCCTTTGTGCTAGGTATGACTCCAGCCAGTGGAGCATTTTCCCTCCCGATTCCCATTGACTTCAGTTTTACTAGGGCTCCTTGATGCCACACTCTGCCTTAACGTCAAGAGCAGTCACTCTCACCTCACCTCTGGAATTCTGCTCTTTTGTCCATGTTTGGACCAAGGCTGTAATGAGGTCTGGAACCCAAACTGGACATCAGTGAGCAGGTTGTTGGTGAGTAAGTGCTGCTTGATAGCACTGTCGACGACACCTTCCATCACTTGCTGATGATTGAGAGTAGACTGATGGGGCGGTAAGTGGCCGGATTGGATTTGTCCTGCCTTTTGTCGACAGGACATACCTGGGCAGTTTTCCACATTGTCGGATAGATGCCAGTGTTGTAGCTGTACTGGAACAGCTTGGCTAGAGGCGCGGCTAGTTCTGGAGCACAAGTCTTCAACACAACAGCCGGGATATTGTCGGGGCCCACAGCCCCATGGTTATGCTTCCTGCCCACCAGCATCAACTCTGTAGATTAACTTGGCACGAGAGCATGGAGGAAGCAAGTAGCCAAACCAATGGGGCATTTTCATTAGGCAGGTTGTCTCCTGTGATTTGAGGCTGAGCTAAAAGGGGCAGGAGCTCTACATGTCCCAGGAGTGGTTAAGAAGGTGGTTAAGAAGGCATACGGGATACTTGCCTTTAGTAGCCGAGGCACTGAATATAAGAGCTGGGGGGTTATGCTAGAACTGTATAAAGCACCAGTTAGGCCACAGCTAGAGTACAGTTCTGGTCACCACATTACAGGAAAGATGTGATTGCACTAGAGAGGGTACAGAGGAGATTTACGAGGATGTTGCCAGGACTGGAGAATTTTAGCTAGGAGGAAAGATTGGATAGGCTGGGGTTGTTTTCTTTAGAACAGAGGAGGCTGAGGCGAGACTTGATGGAGGTGTATAAAATTATGATGGGCCTAGATAAAGCGGATAGGAAGGACCCATTTCTCCTAGCAGAGAGGTTAATAACCACGGGGCATAGATTTTAAGTAATTGGTAGAAGGATTAGAGGGGAGTTGAGGAGAATTTTTTTCACCCAGAGGCTGGTGGGGGTCTGGAACTCACTGCCTGAAAGGGTGGTAGAGACAGAAACCATCACGTTTAAAAAGTACTTGGATATGCACTTGAAGTGCCTTAACCCACAGGGCTATGGACCAAGAGCTGGAAGGTGGAATTAGGCTGGATCGCTCTTTTTCGGCCAGCACAGACATGATGGGCCGAATGGCCTCCTTCTGTGCCTTAAATGTCTATGATTCTATGAATGCCTGCTGCTGCCAATGTTCTGTCCCGTCCCATCTTGATGAGCAAACAAAAATGATTGTTGTTGTGTCTTTAAATGTTAAATGTCAACTGAGGCTATTCATTTCTGTAAAGACCGGATGTCACTCTACGGTGAGCAAGGCACTTCTTTTATCCAGTTGTCTCAATCAGGCTGACATTGTGTAGTGAATCAGGGGTAACTGGATGCCCGAGAGAACGTTTCCCTTGAAATGGATGTGTTTAAGACACACGTCACTGTCATTCATTGTGTGCAGGTGACACTGCAGAAGTTGTAATACTGACCATGAACTCTCTATCTTTCAGGGACTGCGAGAGAGAGAGAAAGAGAGAGAGAGAAGGATAAACAGCCTGTCTACATTCAAGATCTACAACTCAAGACCCTCATGTAAAAAGAGACGAGACACAACATCAACTGTTCTGATGTGAGTGTCAGTGCCTTTCCTTTTTTTTCCTGGAATATACAACTTTGTGTAGCAAGCTGAGAACACAGGCCAAGCATTACATCCCAACATGTCGATCCCATTCACTCCCGAACAAGCATTACATCCCAACATGTCGATCCCATTCACTCCCGAACAAGCATTACATCCCAACATGTCGATCCCATTCACTCCCGAACAAGCCTCACATCCCAACATGTCGATCCCATTCACTCCCGAACAAGCATCACATCCCAACATGTCGATCCCATTCACTCCCGAACAAGCATTACATCCCAACATGTCGATCCTTTGTTTATTTTGCAATGTGCCATTGAGGGGATTATTGTACAAAAATGTTGCATCACTATAGTAAAAGTACCTGCAACTCCCCCTTTATTGGGTGTGAAACGATCATTTTATCTGCTCTGTTTCAGTGTATGAAGCAAGTAGCCAAGCACAGTGATACGGACGTTATTTAAATGTTTTAACCAGCCATTTCGAGCCTCCAGGGCTAGGCTAACGGCTTAATCTTTGCCGACTCTCGGTTGATCTTGTAGTGTTTTACTAGGAGTTTCTCAGTTAATCGAGGGGGCATGGGGTTTAGAGAGAGTGAGTGAGAGAGAGAGAGAGAGCGCATGCTTGTGACTAAAGAACACTGCAGTTGCCTGCGACCCATTGTTCCCGAGCTCTGATGGCAGAAGGCGTCAGCAGCAGCAAAGAAGCTTGTTGTCTACCTCTGCAGGAATAAGTGATATAAAATAGGTCATTTTCCCCACCACAAAGCCCCCCATATTAATCCCCATTTTATTACTAGAACGTAGAGAAAAGAGACGGGAAGAAAAGGGCAGGTTGCAATGTGTAGGGATGTGTGAGAAAGGGACGGGCAGAGATAGAAAGTGGCACAGGCGGGAGAGAAAACAAATCCTCATCCTGGCATTGGGTTAATAGCTCATTAACAAGTTGTAGTGGCTTAAAACTGGGGCGTTGCAGGGGGTGTGAACAGAACGCTCAGATTATATGTACACCATCCACCTGGGGTGGCATCAGCCATCATCACACCAGCCATTTTCTGCTAACGATTGTGGAGCAGTAACACCAGGAGCCACAGTTGCATGAAGTGCTAGTGGCACTTGGCAGCGTCTCTCCTGGCGAGTGTTTTGTGGCCTTCTAACTTTGCATCTTGAAAACCGACTGTCAAGGCCCACTGCTCCCTGGTCTGTGCCTCCCCCGGGCACTCAGCAGTTGGCTCAATGAACGCTGCTGCTCCGCCAGCCAGCAGGCCGGTCTGAAGGCACTGCCTCCTTGTGTGGGAGTGCTGTTTGACTGAGGATGCGCGGCGCGCCTGCATTTGGAGGCACTCCACAATGTAAACTTGCCAGGCTTTGTTCAGTCAACAAGGGCAGAGTTGCAAGTTCTCATGGGCCTTCCAACCTGCCATTGGAACCACAGCCGCTTCCGCTTTGGAATGGTGGCCAGAGGGTGAGCGGGAGAAGCAGGCCACCACACACGGAGCCAAGCCGGCAACAGTGAGGAGGAGGCTGTGGTGACGAGGAGGACGGAGCGGCTGAGGGACATCGTGCTCCCACTGCCACTGGATGCCAAAGAATTGACTTTCTGAACACGGCGCTGTAAGAATAGCTAACGTGTCCCTACGGGGAGTAAGCATTCCATTGTACTTGTACTTGCACTGGTTACATATGGCAAATAAAATTGAATTGAATTCAATTCAATTCAATTGCATTGAAACCGGTTTGCCATGTGCCTTACCTGCTGGATCCAGCAACCCTGCCTCAGCTACCTTCCGCGATCGGAGAGCCCCCCCCACCGCCAGGCTTCCGATCCCCTCCCCAGGCCTCCAATCCACCAGGTCTCCGAACCCCCTCCCCTCCAGGCCTCCGATCTCCCCCCCGCAGGCCTCCGATCCGCCTCCCCCCAGGACTCCGATCTCCACCCCACCCCCAGGCCTCCGATCTCCCCCCCCAGGCCTCCGATCTCCACCCCACCCCCAGGCCTCCGATCTCCCCCCCCAGGCCTCCGATCTCCCCCCCCAGGTCTCCGATCTCCCCCCCCAGGCCTCTGATCCCTCCCCCCCGGCCTCCGATCTCCCCCCCCAGACCTCCGATCTCCCCCCCCAGGCCTCCGATCCCCTCCCCCAGGCCTCCGATCTCCCCCCCCAGACCTCCGATCTCCCCCCCCAGGCCTCCGATCTCCCCCCCGAGGCCTCCGATCTCCACCCCCAGGCCTCCGATCTCCCCCCCCAGGCCTCCGATCCCCCCCCCCCAAGGCCTCCGATCCCTCCCCCCCCTGGCCTCCGATACCCTCCCCCCAGGCCTCCGATCCCCCACCCCCAGGCCTCCGATCCCCCCCCCCCCGGCCTCCGATCTCCCCCCCACCAGGCCTCCGATCTCCCCCCCCAGGCCTCCGATCCGCCTCCCCCCCAGGCCTCCGATCTCCTCCCCCCCAGGCCTCCGGTCTCCCCCTCCAGGCCTCCGATCCCCCCCCCCCAGGCCTCCGATCTCCCCCCCCAGGCCTCCGATCCCACCCCCCCCAGGCCTCCGATCTCCTCCCCCCAGGCCTCCGATCTCCCCCCCCCAGGCCTCCGATCCCCACCCCCCCCCCAAGGCCTCCGTTCCCCACCCCCCAGGGCTCCGATCTCCCCCCCCCCAGGGCTCCAATCTCCCCCCCCCCCAGGGCTCCGATCTCCCCCCCCCCCAGGGCTCCAATCTCCCCCCCCCCAGGCCTCCGATCTCCCCCCCAAGGCCTCCGATCCCCACCCCCCAGGGCTCCGATCTCCCCCCCCCCAGGGCTCCAATCTCCCCCCCCCCCCAGGCCTCCGATCTCCCCCCCAAGGCCTCCGATCCCCACCCCCCAGGGCTCCGATCTCCCCCCCCCCCAGGCCTCCGATCTCCCCCCCCCAGGCCTCCGATCCCCCCCCCCCAGGCCTCCGATCCCCTCCCCCCAGGCCTCCGATCTCCTCCCCCCAGGCCTCCGATCCCCACCCCCCAGGGCTCCGATCTCCCCCCCCCAGGCCTCCGATCTCCCCCCCCAGGCCTCCGATCCCCCCCCCCAGGCCTCCGATCCCCTCCCCCCAGGCCTCCGATCTCCTCCCCCCAGGCCTCCGATCCCCCCCCCCAGGCCTCCGATCCCCCCCCCAGGCCTCCGATCCCCTCCCCCCAGGCCTCCGATCTCCTCCCCCCAGGCCTCCGATCCCCCCCCCCCAGGCCTCCGATCTCCCCCCCCCAAGGCCTCCGATCCCCACCCCCCAGGGCTCCGATCTCCCCCCCCCCAGGCCTCCGATCTCCCCCCGCAGGCCTCCGATCCCCCCCCCCCCAGGCCTCCGATCCCCTCCCCCTAGGCCTCCGATCTCCTCCCCCCAGGCCTCCGATCTCCCCCCCCCAGGCCTCCGATCCCCACCCCCCCCAAGGCCTCCGATCCCCACCCCCCAGGGCTCCGATCTCCCCCCCCCCCAGGGCTCCAATCTCCCCCCCCCCAGGGCTCCAATCTCCCCCCCCCCGCAGGGCTCCAATCTCCCCCCCCCAGGCCTCCGATCTCCCCCCCCAAGGCCTCCGATCCCCACCCCCCAGGGCTCCGATCTCCCCCCCCCCAGGGCTCCAATCTCCCCCCCCCAGGCCTCCGATCTCCCCCACCCCAAGCCTCCGATCTCCCCCCCCCCAGGCCTCCGATCTCCCCCCCGCCAGGCCTCCGATCCCCCCCCCCAGGCCTCCGATCCCCACCCCCAGGTCTCTGATTCCCCCCCCCAGGCCTCCGATCCCACTCCCCCCCAGGCCTCCGATCCCCACCCCCAGGTCTCTGACCCCCCCCCAGGCCTCCGATCCCCCCCCCCAGGTCTCTGACCACCCCCCCCCAGGCCTCCGATCCCCACCCCCAGGTCTCTGACCACCCCCCCCCAGGCCTCCGATCCCCCTCACGAGAACTCCGATCTTCCCCATGAGGTCTACAATCACCCCTCAGGCCCTCGATTGCATCCCCAGACTCACCCCTCCAGCCCTGATCCTCCCCCGCACCCTCCACTCCCCAATGTTCCTCTGGCGCCTATCCTCTCCCCCCCCCGATGCTGCATGGCTGGCCCTGATCCTCTCCAGCGCCAACCCCCCACCCCCCTCCAATCCTCCGTCCCCGATCTTCCAGCCCCAATTCTCCCCACAGCCCCACGCTCCTCTGTCCCCAATCCTCTGGCATCCAACCACTCCCCACACGATCCCTCCCTCCCTCCTCTCTGTGGCACTAGAGGTCCATTGCCCGCAGCCAGCCAGCCTGCCTCTCCATCTGGCTGGCTGCGGGTGGAAACAGAGCTTTGGAATGTTAATCAGGCCCTGCCATTAAATTCAGCAGGGCCTGCGGGAAACCCGTTCCCCCACGTTTCCCACCCACTTTCTAGCGCCTCTCCTGCCATTCCCGACCTGCCTCCAGATTAAAATTCCGGCCCAGGTTTCACACCAATTGGTTTCGTACCGAGCCTGTAATCTAGAGCCACTGGATATCAGGAATGGTACTTATGGGACTGGGTGGTACACAGTGGTCCGGGTGCCTTTATATGCGTTACACTGAGCTGTGGGGAGCTGAGATTTTCTCAGGTACTTCAGATAGAGGACTGCAGTGAGCCTGTAATTTGGGACTGCTCCTTGTACACTGAGTTGTGGCTGCATGAATGCTTAAAAAATTAAAGGCCTCAGGGCAATGGAGCTTGACTTAGGAATGAGCACCTTGATTTAAAACATAATTTCGCCGAAAAATTCAGTTGCTTTGCACCTCCTGTTAGCGACCTAAGAGAGCGCTAACGGGGCGGAAAGCAACTAGCGCCCGGGCGCGGCACCACCAATGCCTCCCGTGAAATTCAGCAGGAGGTTAGCGGTGGTGATAACTGCTAGCCCCCCAGGGCGCTGCGCCGCCGGCGATGATGTCATCACTGTGCGCTGCGCCCTGGCCGCGATCTTCAGTAGCGCCCCCTGACTTCCCGCCGGACGCTTGTCCAATGGGGTCAGGGGGGCCTGCCTGCGGCCGGGGCGGCGATAATTAAAGGGAAGGTGCCAGGCGGCCATTTTTGTTGCAGGCCGCCTGCCATCACCTGCCCCCTCTGCTGTCCCCGGCCTCCTCTGAAGCCCCCCGCCTCATAGAGTGCCAGCTGCGCTCCATGAGCCCGGCACTTCTCTTGAGTGCCGGGCTCTTTTGCTGGCTCCCCGATCCCTGGTGGCCCAGGTGGGCCCCGGGTCGCGCTGCGCAAGGCCCCTCCCCTTCAAGGAGAGGAATGCCTGCAGTACCGCGGCGCATAGCGCCGTGATATTCCCTCGCAACGCCCCAAGAGGGAGGCGGGGCACTACCAGTAGTACCCCACTTCCCTCTTGGGGCGCAACCGATGCATTTTGGCCGTGGGAGGCGCTCATTTTTAGCGGCCTGGCGAAGTTAGTGCCCCAAAGGGGGCGCGACTCAATTTTTCCCCCAATATCTGTGTATTGAAGACTACAAGTAGGCTGAATATTATTACAAAAAATCAGAAATGATCTTTCACAAATAAACAATTATTTACACTTGCATGAGTCACTGCTTCTCGACTTAAGAGGGAGAATCAAATGAACCATAGTACTTAAATATAAATAAAATATTCATGAAAAGCTTCACTACACAGTAGTGTCTGCCCTGCAGGCTTTATTGAAGAGAGTACATGTGAAAGAAAGAAGAAAAAAGACTTGCATTTATATTGTGCCTTTCACGACCTCAGAATGTCCCAAAGCGCTTTCCAGCCAATGAAGTACTTTTTGAAGTGTAGTCACTGTTGTAATGTAGGAAACACGGCAGCCAATCTGCACACAGCAAGCTCCCAAAAACAGCAATGTAATAATGATCAGATAATCATTAAGGGTTAAGGGATAAATATTGGCCAGGACACCAGGGATAACTCCGCTGCTCTTCTTCGAAATAGTGCCATGGGATCTTTCACATCCACCTGAGAGGACAGACGGGGATTTGGTTTAACGTCTCATCAGAAAGACAGTGCAGCACTCCCTCAGCACTGCACTAGGTCACAGACTGTCTTGTCTATCTCTGTTTTATCGATACTGTAATGGTCCCTTGGGTTTAGCTGCGTTCCTCCTAAACGCTATATATGCCACGCTACACGTTCTTCCTCCTCACTCTGTTGAAATCCAAACACATTGCACTGAACCTCCAAACTTGAGGCCCAAGAACATCAGTAGATGATGAATGACGAAGGGTGGAGCCACTAAAGGTGAGGGGGAGCAGCTGTTAGAGTTGAAGAAACTGTCTTTGAAGGCTTGGGAGAAACAAGATTTTTATAGAATGAAGCAACTCATTGGCACAAAGAAAGAACTAAAAGGTCAGCTTCCTCTTTAAGAGGAAGGGCAATGTACCATAGGGCAATGTACCATAGGGCAATGTACCATAGGGCAATGTACCATAGGCGTGGAAAGGAGGTGGAAAGTGATGAGGTGCAGCATTGGTGAAGGATCAGCAAAGGGCATGAAGGCAAGGGTTGATGCTTCTTTTCAATAAATTAGCGGCTTAGATTCACCAGAGCTCCAAGTAGAGATAAAGTCGGCTTTGATGTTTCGCACTGCTCAAGGCAGCAGAAAAACAAGTACGATTGGAACAAGTTGTCATACCAGAAGTGACAGGAGGGAAACAATGAGGCATAAAACCTTCCATGCCAACTAGGATAACATCAGTTACTTCACGGGCAGCAGTCGAAGGATCAGAAGACTGAAAGGCTGGACCAGGGAAAGGTAGCAAAGAATTCTCGCTCGGTTTGCCTGGCTCACAGTGCAAGCATGGTAGGCCGGGTTACCGAGTGCGATCGGTCGCAAGATATTCTGCAAGAGGTACATTTAAGATCGTGTTCAGTGATGAAGAAATAGTCTAGGAAATTAGCTGAATTTCAGGCCGCTCGGGGAAATTGGAAAGCTGATCGATGCACCATTTCTCGAGCCTTGGCATTCGGACCAGTCAGATCTGGAAATGCAAAAAACATTCCTTATGTGAACGAGGTTTTTCGGAGAGGGGATGCTTGACTTGATCGGGTTTTGCTTGAGAAAAATTTGAAAAGTGCTTAAGTGCACAGTTAAAAGAGCGATGGAGACAGCAGCTGTGGAGTCAGTGAGGTGTGAGAAGGATAAACTTTTAGCCAGAGAAGATCAAAGTCACATGATTCAACAAAAACTACAGTGAGCAGCAGGACAAGCATAGCACGGGCACCTTGAACAAGATGTAAGAAGGGGAAAGGTGCAGAAAAGAGGTGCAACTTGGGTTTCAGTGAGAAACAAAAGATGAGGATGGGACGATTGGAAATGGAAATCCATAGAATTGACATTTGAGGAAATGCGGCAGAAGTGTGGGTTAAAGTAGGGAGAGGTGTGTATGGTTTTAAATGTTTCAGAGATTGTGGTAAGTTATAAATCTCTAGGTGGGCTTTCGTATTGTTCTTGACAGAATGAAGAAGAAGCAAGTGTACGAGACTGTCACCACTGTAATGTGAGAGGGGAGGCAGACCCCATATGGTGTGCCAGGTGACCAGTCTGGGGCTCTCCACCCTCACAAGGACAGTGCTGCTCAGTGAAGACTCTCTTCCCGGTGGAAAACTGGCAGTGCCAGGATATTCGCTGGCTGATGGGCAGCTCCCAATAGTACAGCCATTGGGCTCTCCAATAGGAGGAACCTTTCCGGCACCTGGAGCAGTATGGAGACAAGTAGTGGGAAGAGTAGTTGAGGAGGGGGAAGAGCAGAGGAGGAGGGGGAAGAGGGGAGGAAGAGGGGGAAGAGGGGAGGAGGAGGGGGAAGAGGGGAGGAAGAGGGGGAAGAGGGGAGCAGGAGTGGGAAGTGTGGAGGAGGAGGGGGAAGAGGGGAGGAAGGGGGGAAGAGGGGAGGAGGAGGGGGAAGAGCGGAGGAGGAGGGGGAACAGCGGAGGAGGAGGGGGAAGAGTGGAGAAGGAGGGGCAGAGCGGAGGAGGAGGAGGGGGAAGAGCGGAGGAGGAAGGGGAAGAGCGGAGGAGGAGGGGGAAGAGCGGAAGAGGAGGGGGAAGAGCGGAGGAGGAGGGGGAAGAGCGGAGGAGGAGGGGGAAGAGCGGAGGAGGAGGGGGAAGAGCGGAGGAGGAGGGGGAACAGCGGAGGAGGAGGGGGAAGAGCGGAGGAGGAGGGGTAAGATCAGAGGAGGAGGGGAAGAGCGGAGGAGGAGGGGTAAGATCAGAGGAGGAGGGGTAAGATCAGAGGAGGAGGGGAAGAGCGGAGGAGGAGGGGGAAGAGCAGAGGAGGAGGGGTAAGAGCAGAGGAGGAGGGGTAAGATCAGAGGAGGAGGGGTAAGATCAGAGGAGGAGGGGAAGAGCGGAGGAGGAGGGGGAAGAGCAGAGGAGGAGGGGTAAGGTCAGAGGAGGAGGGGTAAGATCAGAGGAGGAGGGGTAAGATCAGAGGAGGAGGGGAAGAGGGGAGTAGGAGGGGGAAGAGCAGAGGGGAGGGAGGAGCGGAGGGGGCGGGTGGAATGCAGGGGACAGGAGGAGTGGAGGGGGCGGGAGGAGCGGAGGGGGCGGGAGAAGCGGAGGGGGCGGGAGGAGCGCAGGGGGCGGGAGGAGCGGAGGGGGCGGGAGGAGCGCAGGGGGCGGGAGGAGTGGAGCGGCGGGAGGAGTGGAGGGGGCGGGAGGATTGCAGGGGCGGGAGGAGTGGAGGGGGCGGGAGGAGCGGAGGGGGCGGGAGGAGCGCAGGGGGCGGGAGGAGTGGAGGGGGCGGGAGGAGCGGAGGGGGCGGGAGGAGCGCAGGGGGCGGGAGGAGTGGAGGGGGCGGGAGGAGCGCAGGGGGCGGGAGGAGCGCAGGGGGCGGGAGGAGCGGAGGGTGCGGGAGTAGCGGAAGGGGCGAGAGGAGCGCAGGGGGCGGGAGGAGAGGAGGGGGCGGGAGGAGCGGAGGGGGCGGGAGGAGCGCAGGGGGCGGGAGGAGTGGAGGGGCGGGAGGAGTGGAGGGGGCGGGAGGAGCGCAGGGGGCAGCAGGAGTGCAGGGGGCAGGAGGAGCGGAGGGGGCGGGAGGAGCGCAGGGAGCGGGAGGAGAGGAGGGGGCGGGAGGAGCGGAGGGGGCGGGAGGAGCGCAGGGGGCGGGAGGAGCGCAGGGAGCGGGAGGAGAGGAGGGGGCGGGAGGAGCGGAGGGGGCGGGAGGAGCGCAGGGGGCGGGAGGAGCGCAGGGGGTGGGAGGAGCGCAGGGGGCGGGAGGAGCGGAGGGGGCGGGAGGAGCGCAGGGGGTGGGAGGAGCGCAGGGGGCGGGAGTAGCGGAGGGGGCGGGAGGAGCGCAGGGGGCGGGAGAAGCGGAGGGGGCGGGAAAAGCGGAGGGGGCGGGAGGAGCGCAGGGGGCGGGAGAAGCGGAGGGGGCGGGAGGAGCGCAGGGGGTGGGAGGAGTGCAGGGGGCGGGAGGAGCGGAGGGGGCGGGAGGAGCGCAGGGGGTGGGAGGAGCGCAGGGGGCGGGAGTAGCGGAGGGGGCGGGAGGAGTGCAGGGGGCGGGAGGAGTGCAGGGGGCGGGAGGAGTGCAGGGGGCGGGAGGAGCGGAGGGGGCGGGAGTAGCGCAGGGGGCAGGAGGAGTGCAGGGGGCGGGAGGAGTGCAGGGGGCGGGAGGAGTGCAGGGGCAGGAGGAGTGCAGGGGGCGGGAGGAGCGGAGGGGGCGGGAGGAGTGCAGGGGGCGGGAGGAGTGGAGGGGCGGGAGGAGCGGAGGGGGCGGGAGGAGCGCAGGGAGCGGGAGGAGTGGAGGGGGCGGGAGGAGCGCAGGGGGCAGGAGGAGTGGAGGGGGCGGGAGGAGCGCAGGGGGCGGGAGAAGCGGAGGGGGCGGGATGAGCGCAGGGGGCGGGAGGAGTGCAGGGGGTAGGAGGAGCGCAGGGGGCGGGAGGAGAGCAGGGGGCGGGAGAAGCGGAGGGGGCGGGAGGAGCGGAGGGGGCGGGAGGAGCGCAGGGAGCGGGAGGAGTGGAGGGGGCGGGAGGAGCGCAGGGGGCAGGAGGAGCGGAGGGGGCGGGAGGAGCGCAGGGGGCGGGAGGAGCGCAGGGGGCGGGAGAAGCGGAGGGGGCGGGAGGAGCGGAGGGGGCGGGAGGAGCGGAGGGGGCGGGAGGAGTGCAGGGGGCGGGAGAAGCGGAGGGGGCGGGAGGAGCGCAGGGGGCGGGAGGAGCGCAGGGGGCCGGAGGAGCGCAGGGGGCGGGAGAAGCGGAGGGGGCGGGAGGAGCGCAGGGGGTGGGAGGAGCGGAGGGGGGAGGAGCGCAGGGGGCGGGAAGAGCGGAGGGGGCGGGAGGAGTGCAGGGTGCGGGAGGAGCGGAGGGGGCGGGAAGAGCGGAGGGGGCGGCAGTAGTGGAGGGGGCGGGAGGAGCTGAGGGGACGGGAGGAGCGGAGGGGGCGGGAGGAGTGGAGGGGGCGGGAGGAGTGGAGGGGGCGGGAGGAGTGCAGGGGGCGGGAGGAGCGGAGGGGATGGGAGGAGCGGAGGGGACGGGAGGAGAGCAGGGGGCGGGAGGAGTGGAGGGGTCGGGAGGAGTGGAGGGGGCGGGAGGATCGCAGGGGGCGGGAGGAGAGGAGGGGGCGGGAGGAGGGGAGGGGGCGGGAGGAGTGGAGGGGGCGGGAGGAGCGCAGGGGGCGGGAGGAGTGGAGGGGGCGGGAGGAGCTGAGGGGACGGGAGGAGCGGAGGGGACGGGAGGAGTGCAGGGGGCGGGAGGAGCGGAGGGGACGGGAGGAGCGGAGGGGATGGGAGGAGAGCAGGGGGCGGGAGGAGTGGAGGGGGCGGGAGGAGTGGAGGGGGCGGGAGGATCGCAGGGGGCGGGAGGAGAGGAGGGGGCGGGAGGAGGGGAGGGGGCGGGAGGAGTGGAGGGGGCGGGAGGAGCGCAGGGGGCGGGAGGAGTGGAGGTGGCGGGAGGAGCGCAGGGGGTGGGAGGAGTGGAGGGGGCGGGAGGAGCGGAGGGGGCCGGTGGAGCGGAGGGGGCGGGAGGAGTGCAGGGGGCGGGAGAAGCGGAGGGGCGGGAGGAGCGGAGGGGGCGGGAGGAGCGGAGGGGGCGGGAGGAGCGGAGGGTGCGGGAGGAGCGGAGGGGCGGGAGGAGTGGAGGGGGCGGGAGGAGCGGAGGGGGCGGGAGGAGCGCAGGGGGCGGGAGGAGTGGAGGGGCGGGAGGAGTGGAGGGGGCAGGAGGAGCGGAGGGGGCGGGAGGAGCGCAGGGGGCGGGAGGAGCGAAGGGGGCGGAAGGATCGCAGGGGGCGGGAGGAGAGGAGGGGGCGGGAGGAGCGGAGGGGGCGGGAGGAGGGCAGGGGCAGGAGGAGCGCAGGGGGCGGGAGGAGCGCAGGGGGCGGGAGGAGCGCAGGGGGCGGGAGGAGTGGAGGGGTCGGGAGGAGCGGAGGGTGCGGGAGGAGTGCAGGGAACGGGAGGAGGGGAGGGGGCGGGAGGAGTGCAGGGAGCGGAAGGAGTGGAGGGGGCGGGAGCAGCGGAGGGGGCGGGAGGAGCGCAGGGGGCGGGAGGAGTGGAGGGGCGGGAGGAGTGGAGGGGGCGGGAGGAGTGGAGGGGGCGGGAGGAGCGCAGGGGGCGGGAGGAGTGGAGGGGCGGGAGGAGTGGAGGGGGCGGGAGGAGCGCAGGGGGCGGGAGGAGCGGAGGGGGCGGGAGGAGTGCAGGGGGCGGGAGGAGCGCAGGGGTCGGGAGGAGCGGAGGGGGCGGGAGGAGCGGAGGGGGCGGGTGGAGCGGAGGGGGCGGGAGGAGTGCAGGGGGCGGGAGGAGTGCAGGGGGCGGGAGGAGCGGAGGGGGCGGGAGGAGCGGAGGGGGCGGGAGGGGCGCAGGGAGCGGGAGGAGTGGAGGGGGCTGGAGGGGCGCAGGAGGCAGGAGGAGCGGAGGGGGCGGGAGGAGTGCAGGGGGCGGGAGGAGCGCAGGGGTCGGGAGGAGCGGAGGGGGCGGGAGGAGCGGAGGGGGCGGGTGGAGCGGAGGGGGCGGGAGGAGTGCAGGGGGCGGGAGGAGTGCAGGGGGCGGGAGGAGCGGAGGGGGCGGGAGGAGCGGAGGGGGCGGGAGGGGCGCAGGGAGCGGGAGGAGTGGAGGGGGCTGGAGGGGCGCAGGAGGCAGGAGGAGCGGAGGGGGCGGGAGGAGCGCAGGGGGCAGGAGGAGCGGAGGGGGCGGGAGGAGCGCAGGGGGCGGGAGGAGCGCAGGGGGCGGGAGGAGTTGAGGGGGCGGGAGGAGCGAAGGGGGCGGGAGGAGCGGAGGGGGCGGGAGGAGCGCAGGGGGCGGGAGGAGCGCAAGGGGCGGGAGGAGCGCAGGGGGCGGGAGGAGCGGAGGGGGCGGTAGGAGCGGAGGGGGCGGGAGGAGTGCAGGGGGCGGGAGGAGCGCAGGGGGCAGGAGGAATGTAGGGGGCGGGAGGAGCGGAGGCTGCGTGAGGAGCGGGGGGGGCGGGAGGAGCGCAGGGGGCGGGAGGAGCGCAGAGGGCGGGAGGAGCGCAGAGGGCGGGAGGAGCGCAGGGGGCGGGAGGAGCGGAGCGGGCGGGAGGAGCGGAGGGGACGGGGGGAGTGCAAGGGGCGGGAGGAGCGCAGGGGGCGGGAGGAGCGGAGGGGGCGGGAGGAGGGGAGGGGGCGGGAGGACTGGAGGGGGCGGGAGGAGCGCAGGGGGCGGGAGGAGCGGAGGGGGCGGGAGGAGCGCAGGGGGCGGGAGGAGCGCAGGGGGCGGGAGGAGCGGAGGGGGCGGGAGGAGCGTAGGGGGCGGGAGGAGTGGAGGGGGCGGGAGGATCGCAGGGGGCGGGGGGAGCGCAGGGGGCGGGGGGAGCGCAGGGGGTGGGAGGAGTGGAGGGGCGGGAGGAGTGGAGGGGGCGGGAGGAGTGCAGGGGGCGGGAGGATCGCAGGGGGCGGGAGGAGCGCAGGGGGCGGGAGGAGTGGAGGGGCGGGAGGAGAGGAGGGGGCAGGAGGAGCGGAGGGGGCGAGAGGAGCGGAGGGGGCGGGAGGATCGCAGGGGGCGGGAGGAGCGCAGGGGGCGGGAGGAGTGGAGGGGCGGGAGGAGCGGAGGGGGCGGGAGGAGCGGAGGGGGCGGGAGGAGGGGAGGGGGCGGGAGGAGCGCAGGGGGCGGGAGGAGCGGAAAGGGCGGGAGGAGGGGAGGGGGCGGGAGGAGTGGAGGGGGCGGGAGGAGCGCAGGGGGCGGGAGGAGGGGAGGGGGCGGGAGGAGTGGAGGGGGCGGGAGGAGGGGAGGGGGCGGGAGGAGTGGAGGGGGCGGGAGGAGCGGAGGGGGCGGGAGGAATGCAGGGGGCGGGAGGAGCGGAAGGGGCGGGAGGAGTGGAGGGGGCGGGAGGAATGCAGGGGGCAGGAGGAGCGCAGGGGGCGGGAGGAGCGGAGGGGGCGGGAGGAGCGGAGGGGGCGGGAGGAGCGGAAGGGGCGGGAGGAGGGGAGGGGGCGGGAGGAGTGGAGGGGGCGGGAGGAGCGCAGGGGGCGGGAGGAATGCAGGGGGCGGGAGGAGCGGAAGGGGCGGGAGGAGGGGAGGGGGCGGGAGGAGTGGAGGGGGCGGGAGGAGGGGAGGGGGCGGGAGGAGCGCAGGGGGCGGGTGGAATGTAGGGGGCGGGAGGAGTGCAGGGGGTGGGAGGAGCGGAGGGGGGGGAGGAGCGCAGGGGGCGGGAGGAGTGGAGGGGGCGGGAGGAGTGCAGGGGGTGGGAGGAGCGGAGGGGGGGGAGGAGCGCAGGGGGCGGGAGGAGTGGAGGGGGCGGGAGGAGTGCAGGGGGCGGGAGGAGTGCAGGGGGCGGGAGGAGCGGAGGGGGCAGGAGGAGTGCAGGGGGCGGGAGGAGCGGAGGGGGCGGGAGGAGCGCAGGGGGCGGGAGGAGTGCAGGGGGCGGGAGGAGCGGAGGGGGCGGGAGGAGTGCAGGGGGCGGGAGGAGCGGAGGGGGTGGGAGGAGCGGAGGGGGTGGGAGGAGTGCAGGGGGCGGGATGAGCGGAGGGGGCGGCAGTAGCGGAGGGGGCGGGAGGAGCGCAGGGGGCGGGAGGAGTGCAGGGGGCGGGAGGAGCGCAGGGGGCGGGAGGAGTGCAGGGGGTGGGAGGAGTGCAGGGGGCGGGAGGAGCGGAGGGGGCGGCAGTAGCGGAGGGGGCGGGAGGAGTGCAGGGGGCGGGAGGAGCGGAGGGGGCGGGAGGAGCGGAGGGGGTGGGAGGAGTGCAGGGGGCGGGAGGAGCGGAGGGGGCGGCAGTAGCGGAGGGGGCGGGAGGAGCGCAGGGGGCGGGAGTAGCGGAAGGGGCGGGAGTAGCGGAGGGGGCGGGAGGAGGGGAGGGGGCGGGAGGAGGGGAGGGGCCGGGAGGAGCGGAGGGGGCGGGAGGAGCGCAGGGGGCGGAAGGAGCGGAGGGTGCGGGAGGAGCGGAGGGGGCGGGAGGAGGGCAGGGGGCGGGTGGAGTGGAGGGGGCAGGAGGAGCGGAGGGGGCGGGAGGAGCGCAGTGGGCGGGAGGCGCGGAGGGGGCGGGAGGAGCGGAGGGGGCGGGAGGAGCGCAGGGGGCGGGAGGAGGGGAGGGGGCGGGAGGAGCGCAGGGGGCGGGAGGAGCGCAGGGGGCGGGAGGAGCGCAGGGGGCGGGAGGAGGGGAGGGGGCGGGAGGAGCGCAGGGGGCGGGAGGAGCGCAGGGGGCGGGTAGAGCGCCAGGGGAGGGAGGAGCGCAGGGGGCGGGAGGAGCGCAGGGGGCGGGAGGAGCGCAGGGGGCGGGAGGAGTGCAGGAGGCGGGAGGAGCACAGGGGGCGGGAGGAGCGCAGGGGGCGGGAGGCGTGCAGGGGGCGGGAGCAGCGGAGGGGGCGGGAGGAGCGCAGGGGGCGGGAGGAGCGCAGGGGGCGGGGCGGGAGGAGCGCAGGGGGCGGGAGGCGTGCAGGGGGCAAGAGGAGGGCAGGGGGCGGGAGGAGCGCAGGGGGCGAGAGGAGGGCAGGGGGCGGGAGGAGCGCAGGGGGCGAGAGGAGCGCAGGGGGCGGGAGGAGCGGAAGGGGCGGGAGGAGCGGAGGGGGCGGGAGGAATGCAGGGGGCGGGAGGAGAGGAGCGGGCGGGAGGAGCGGAGGGGGCGGGAGGAGCTCGGGGCGGGAGGAGCGCAGGGGGCGGGAGGAGCTCAGGGGGCGGGAGGAGCGCAGTGGGCGGGAGGAGCGGAGGGTGCGGGAGGAGCGCAGGGGCTGGGAGGAGCGCAGGGGGCGCGAGGAGCGGAGGGGGCGGGTGGAGCGGAGGGGGCGGCAGTAGCGGAGGGGGCGGGAGGAGTGCAGGGGGCGGGAGGAGTGGAGGGGGCGGTAGGAGCGGAGGGGGCGGGAGGAGTGCAGAGGGCGGGAGGAGTGGAGGGGGTGGGAGGAGCGCAGGGGGCGGGAGGAGTGCAGGTGGCGGGAGGAGCGGAGGGGGCGGGAGGAATGCAGGTGGCGGGAGGAGCGGAAGGGGCGGGAGGAGTGCAGGGGGCGGGAGGAGAGCAGGGGGCAGGAGGAGGGGAGGGGGCGGGAGGAGCGCAGGGGGCGGAAGGAGCGGAGGGGGCGGGAGGAGCGGAGGGGGCGGGAGGAGGGCAGGGGGCGGGAGGAGTGGAGGGGGCGGGAGGAGTGGAGGGGGCGGGAGGATCGCAGGGGGCGGGAGGAGCGCAGGGGGCGGGAGGAGCGCAGGGGGTGGGAGGAGCGGAGGGGGCGGGGGGAGCGCAGGGGGCGGGAGGAGCGGAGGGGCGGGAGGAGTGGAGGGGGCGGGAGGAGCGCAGGGTGCGGGAGGAGCGGAGGGGGCGGCAGGAGGGGAGGGGGCGGGAGGAGCGCAGGGGGCGGGAGGAGGGCAGGGGGCGGGAGGAGCGCAGGGGGAGGGAGGAGCGCAGGGGGCGGGAGGAGGGGAGGGGGCGGGAGGAGCGCAGGGGGCGGGAGGAGCGCAGGGGGCGGGAGGAGGGGAGGGGGCGGGAGGAGCGCAGGGGGCGGGATGAGCGCAGGGGGCGGGTAGAGCGCCGGGTGCGGGAGGAGCGCAGGGGGCGGGAGGAGCGGAGGGGGCGGGAGGAGCGCAGGGGGCGGGAGGCGTGCAGGGGGCGGGAGGAGCGCAGGGGGCGGGAGGAGCGGAGGGAGCGGGAGGAGTGGAGGGGGCGGGAGGAGCGCAGGGGGCGGGAGGAGCGGAGGTGGCGGGAGGAGCGCAGTGAGCGGGAGGAGCGCAGGGGGCGGGAGGAGCGCAGGGAGCGGGAGGAGCGGAGGGGGCGGGAGGAGCGCAGGGGGCGGGAGGAGCGGAGGTGGCGGGAGGAGCGCAGTGAGCGGGAGGAGCGGAGGGGGCGGGAGGAGCGCAGGGGGCGGGAGGAGCGCAGGGGGCGGGAGGAGGGCAGGGGGCGGGAGGAGCGCAGGGGGCGAGAGGAATGCAGGGGGCGGGAGGAGAGGAGCGGGCGGGAGGAGCGGAGGGGGCGGGAGAAGCGCAGGGGGCAGGTGGAGTGCAGGGGGCGGGAGAAGCGGAGGGGGCGGGAGGAGCACAGGGGGCGGGAGGAGCGCAGGGGGCGGGAGGAGCGGAGGGGGCGGGAGGAATGCAGGGGGCGGGAGGAGAGGAGCGGGCGGGAGGAGCGGAGGGGGCGGGAGAAGCGCAGGGGGCAGGTGGAGTGCAGGGGGCGGGAGAAGCGGAGGGGGCGGGAGGAGCACGGGGCGGGAGGAGCGCAGGGGGCGGGAGGAGCGGAGGGGGCGGGAGGAGCGCAGGGGGCGGGAGGAGCGGAGGGGGCGGGAGGAGCGCAGGGGGTGGGAGGAGCGGAGGGGGTGGGAGGAGTGCAGGAGGCGGGAGGAGCGGAGGGGGCGGGAGGAGCGGAGGGGGCGGGAGGAGTGCAGGGGGCGGGAGGAGCGGAGGGGGCGGGAGGAGCGGAGGGGGCGGGAGGAGTGCAGGGGGCGGGAGGAGTGCAGGGGGCGAGAGGAGCGCAGGGGGCGGGAGAAGCGGAGGGGGCGGGAGGAGTGCAGGGGGCGGGAGGAGTGCAGGGGGCGAGAGGAGCGCAGGGGGCGGGAGGAGCGGAGGGGGCGGGAGGAGCAGGGGGGGTGGGAGGAGTGCAGGGGGCGGGAGGAGCGGAGGGGGCGGGAGGAGTGCAGGGGGCGGGAGGAGCGCATGGGGCGGGAGGAGCGGAGGGGGCGGGAGGAGTGCAGGGGGCGGGAGGAGTGCAGGGGGCGAGAGGAGCGCAGGGGGCGGGAGTAGCGGAAGGGGCGAGAGGAGCGCAGGGGGCAGGAGGAGTGCAGGGGGCGGGAGGAGCGGAGGGGGCGGGAGGTGCGCAGGGGGCGGGAGGAGTGGAGGGGCGGGAGGAGTGGAGGGGGCGGGATGAGCGCAGGGGGTGGGAGGAATGGAGGGGGCGGGAGGAGCACAGGGGGGTGGGAGGAGCGGAGGGGGCGGGAGGAGCGGAGGGGGCGAGAGGAGCGGAGGGGGCAGGAGGAGCGCAGGGGGCGGGAGGAGCGGAGGGGGCGGGAGGAGCGGAGGGGGCGGGAGGAGCGCAGGGGGCGGGAGGAGCGCAGGGGGCGAGAGGAGCGCAGGGGGCGGGAGGAGCGCAGGGGGCGGGAGGAGGGCAGGGGGCGGGAGGAGCGCAGGGGGCGGGAGGAGTGCAGGGGGCGGGAGGAGCGGAGGGGGCGGGAGGAGCGCAGGGGGCGGGAGGAGAGCAGGGGGCGGGAGGAGCGCAGGGGGCGGGAGCAGCGGAGGGGGCGGGAGGAGCGCAGGGGGCGGGAGGCGCGCAGGGGGCGGGAGCAGCGGAGGGGGCGGGAGGAGCGCAGGGGGCGGGAGGCGCGCAGGGTGCGGGAGCAGCGGAGGGGGCGGGAGGAGCGCAGGGTGCGGGAGGAGCGCAGGGGGCGGGAGGAGCGCAGGGGGCGGGAGCAGCGGAGGGGGCGGGAGGAGCGCAGGGGGCGGGAGGAGCGCAGGGGGCGGGAGGAGCGCAGGGGGCGGGAGGAGTACAGGGGGCGGGAGGAATGCAGGGGGCGAGAGGAGCGCAGGGGGCGGGAGGAGCGCAGGGGGCGGGAGGAGTACAGGGGGCGGGAGGAATGCAGGGGGCGGGAGGAGCGCAGGGGGCGGGAGGAGTACAGGGGGCGGGAGGAGCGGAGGGGATGGGAGGAGAGCAGGGGGCGGGAGGAGCGGAGGGGGCGGGATGAGTGGAGGGGGTGGGAGGAGCGGAGGGAGAGGGAGGAGCGGAGGGGATGGGAGGAGCGGAGGGGACGGGAGGAGAGCAGGGGGTGGGAGGAATCCAGGGGGCGGGAGGAGCGGAGGTGGCGGGAGGAGCGCAGGGGGCAGGAGGAGCGCAGGGAGCGGGAGGAGTGGAGGGGGCGGGAGGAGCGGAGGCGGCGGGAGGAGGGGAGGGGGCGGGAGGAGCGCAGGGGGTGGGAGGAGCGGAGGGGGCGGGGGGAGCGCAGGGGGCGGGAGGAGCGGAGGGGCGGGAGGAGTGGAGGGGGCGGGAGGAGCGCAGGGTGCGGGAGGAGCGGAGGGGGCGGCAGGAGGGGAGGGGGCGGGAGGTGCGCAGGGGGTGGGAGGAGCGGAGGGGGCGTGAGGAGTGCAGGGGGTGGGAGGAGTGCAGGGGGCGGGAGGAATCCAGGGGGCGGGAGGAGCGGAGGGGGCGGGAGTAGCGGAGGGGGCGGGAGGAGCGCAGGGAGCGGGAGGAGTGGAGGGGGCGGGAGGAGCGGAGGGTGCGGGAGCAGCGCAGGGGGCGGGAGTAGCGGAGGGGGCGGGAAGAGTGCAGGGGGCGGGATGCGTGCAGGAGGCGGGAGGAGTGGAGGGGGCGGGTGGAGCGCAGGGGGCGGGAGGAGCGCAGGGGGCGGGAGGAGCGGAGGGGGCGGGAGGAGCGGAGGGGGCGGGAGGAACGCAGGGGGCGGGAGGAGCGCAGGGGGCGGGAGGAGAGCAGGGGGCGGGAGGAGCGCAGGGGGCGGGAGGAGCGGAGGGTGCGGGAGCAGCGCAGGGGGCGGGAGTAGCGGAGGGGGCGGGAAGAGTGCAGGGGGCGGGAGGAGTGCAGGAGGCGGGAGGAGTGGAGGGGGCGGGTGGAGCGCAGGGGGCGGGAGGAGCGCAGGGGGCGGGAGGAGCGGAGGGGGCGGGAGGAACGCAGGGGGCGGGAGGAGCGCAGGGGGCGGGAGGAGCGGAGGGAGCGGGAGGAGTGGAGGGGGCGGGAGGAGCGCAGGGGGCGGGAGGAGCGGAGGTGGCGGGAGGAGCGCAGTGAGCGGGAGGAGCGCAGGGGTCGGGAGGAGCGCAGGGAGCGGGAGGAGCGGAGGGGGCGGGAGGAGCGCAGGGGGCGGGAGGAGCGGAGGTGGCGGGAGGAGCGCAGTGAGCGGGAGGAGCGGAGGGGGCGGGAGGAGCGCAGGGGGCGGGAGGAGCGCAGGGGGCGGGAGGAGGGCAGGGGGCGGGAGGAGCGCAGGGGGCGAGAGGAATGCAGGGGGCGGGAGGAGAGGAGCGGGCGGGAGGAGCGGAGGGGGCGGGAGAAGCGCAGGGGGCAGGTGGAGTGCAGGGGGCGGGAGAAGCGGAGGGGGCGGGAGGAGCACAGGGGGCGGGGAGGAGCGCAGGGGGCGGGAGGAGCGGAGGGGGCGGGAGGAATGCAGGGGGCGGGAGGAGAGGAGCGGGCGGGAGGAGCGGAGGGGGCGGGAGAAGCGCAGGGGGCAGGTGGAGTGCAGGGGGCGGGAGAAGCGGAGGGGGGCGGGAGGAGCACGGGGGCGGGAGGAGCGCAGGGGGCAGGAGGAGCGGAGGGGGCGGGAGGAGCGCAGGGGGCGGGAGGAGCGGAGGGGGCGGGAGGAGCGCAGGGGGTGGGAGGAGCGGAGGGGGTGGGAGGAGTGCAGGAGGCGGGAGGAGCGGAGGGGGCGGGAGGAGCGGAGGGGGCGGGAGGAGTGCAGGGGGCGGGAGGAGCGGAGGGGGCGGGAGGAGCGGAGGGGGCGGGAGGAGTGCAGGGGGCGGGAGGAGTGCAGGGGGCGAGAGGAGCGCAGGGGGGCGGGAGAAGCGGAGGGGGCGGGAGGAGTGCAGGGGGCGGGAGGAGTGCAGGGGGCGAGAGGAGCGCAGGGGGCGGGAGGAGCGGAGGGGGCGGGAGGAGCAGAGGGGGCGGGAGGAGTGCAGGGGGCGGGAGGAGCGGAGGGGGCGGGAGGAGTGCAGGGGGCGGGAGGAGCGCATGGGGCGGGAGGAGCGGAGGGGGCGGGAGGAGTGCAGGGGGCGGGAGGAGTGCAGGGGGCGAGAGGAGCGCAGGGGGCGGGAGTAGCGGAAGGGGCGAGAGGAGCGCAGGGGGCAGGAGGAGTGCAGGGGGCGGGAGGAGCGGAGGGGGCGGGAGGTGCGCAGGGGGCGGGAGGAGTGGAGGGGCGGGAGGAGTGGAGGGGGCGGGATGAGCGCAGGGGGTGGGTGGAATGGAGGGGGCGGGAGGAGCACAGGGGGGGTGGGAGGAGCGGAGGGGGCGGGAGGAGCGGAGGGGGCGAGAGGAGCGGAGGGGGCAGGAGGAGCGCAGGGGGGCGGGAGGAGCGGAGGGGGCGGGAGGAGCGGAGGGGGCGGGAGGAGCGCAGGGGGCGGGAGGAGCGCAGGGGGCGAGAGGAGCGCAGGGGGCGGGAGGAGCGCAGGGGGCGGGAGGAGGGCAGGGGGCCGGAGGAGCGCAGGGGGCGGGAGGAGTGCAGGGGGCGGGAGGAGCGCAGGGGGCGGGAGGAGCGGAGGGGGCGGGAGGAGCGCAGGGGGCGGGAGTGCAGGGGGCGGGAGGAGCGGTGGGGGCGGGAGGAGCGCAGGGGGCGGGAGGAGAGCAGGGGGCGGGAGGAGCGCAGGGGGCGGGAGGAGTGCAGGGGGCGGGAGAAGGGGAGGGGGCGGGAGGCGCGCAGGGGGCGGGAGCAGCGGAGGGGGCGGGAGGAGCGCAGGGGGCGGGAGGAGCGGAGGGGGGCGGGAGGAATGCAGGGGGCGGGAGGAGAGGAGCGGGCGGGAGGAGCGGAGGGGGCGGGAGAAGCGCAGGGGGCAGGTGGAGTGCAGGGGGCGGGAGAAGCGGAGGGGGCGGGAGGAGCACAGGGGGCGGGAGGAGCGCAGGGGGCGGGAGGAGCGGAGGGGGCGGGAGGAATGCAGGGGGCGGGAGGAGAGGAGCGGGCGGGAGGAGCGGAGGGGGCGGGAGAAGCGCAGGGGGCAGGTGGAGTGCAGGGGGCGGGAGAAGCGGAGGGGGGCGGGAGGAGCACGGGGCGGGAGGAGCGCAGGGGGCGGGAGGAGCGGAGGGGGGCGGGAGGAGCGCAGGGGGCGGGAGGAGCGGAGGGGGCGGGAGGAGCGCAGGGGGTGGGAGGAGCGGAGGGGGTGGGAGGAGTGCAGGAGGCGGGAGGAGCGGAGGGGGCGGGAGGAGCGGAGGGGGCGGGAGGAGTGCAGGGGGCGGGAGGAGCGGAGGGGGCGGGAGGAGCGGAGGGGGCGGGAGGAGTGCAGGGGGCGGGAGGAGTGCAGGGGGCGAGAGGAGCGCAGGGGGCGGGAGAAGCGGAGGGGGCGGGAGGAGTGCAGGGGGCGGGAGGAGTGCAGGGGGCGAGAGGAGCGCAGGGGGCGGGAGGAGCGGAGGGGGCGGGAGGAGCAGAGGGGGCGGGAGGAGTGCAGGGGGCGGGAGGAGCGGAGGGGGCGGGAGGAGTGCAGGGGGC
Organism: Somniosus microcephalus; assembly: GCF_052327205.1. Lineage (NCBI taxonomy): Eukaryota > Metazoa > Chordata > Chondrichthyes > Squaliformes > Somniosidae > Somniosus > Somniosus microcephalus. The sequence continues at coordinate 229,671,167 of NC_140989.1, read as the reverse complement.
GGGAGGAGCGCATGGGGCGGGAGGAGCGGAGGGGGCGGGAGGAGTGCAGGGGGCGGGAGGAGTGCAGGGGGCGAGAGGAGCGCAGGGGGCGGGAGTAGCGGAAGGGGCGAGAGGAGCGCAGGGGGCAGGAGGAGTGCAGGGGGCGGGAGGAGCGGAGGGGGCGGGAGGTGCGCAGGGGGCGGGAGGAGTGGAGGGGCGGGAGGAGTGGAGGGGGCGGGATGAGCGCAGGGGGTGGGTGGAATGGAGGGGGCGGGAGGAGCACAGGGGGGTGGGAGGAGCGGAGGGGGCGGGAGGAGCGGAGGGGGCGAGAGGAGCGGAGGGGGCAGGAGGAGCGCAGGGGGCGGGAGGAGCGGAGGGGGCGGGAGGAGCGGAGGGGGCGGGAGGAGCGCAGGGGGCGGGAGGAGCGCAGGGGGCGAGAGGAGCGCAGGGGGCGGGAGGAGCGCAGGGGGCGGGAGGAGGGCAGGGGGCCGGAGGAGCGCAGGGGGCGGGAGGAGTGCAGGGGGCGGGAGGAGCGCAGGGGGCGGGAGGAGCGGAGGGGGCGGGAGGAGCGCAGGGGGCGGGAGGAGTGCAGGGGGCGGGAGGAGCGGTGGGGGGCGGGAGGAGCGCAGGGGGCGGGAGGAGAGCAGGGGGCGGGAGGAGCGCAGGGGGCGGGAGGAGTGCAGGGGGCGGGAGAAGGGGAGGGGGCGGGAGGCGCGCAGGGGGCGGGAGCAGCGGAGGGGGCGGGAGGAGCGCAGGGGGCGGGAGGAGCGGAGGGGGGCGGGAGGAATGCAGGGGGCGGGAGGAGAGGAGCGGGCGGGAGGAGCGGAGGGGGCGGGAGAAGCGCAGGGGGCAGGTGGAGTGCAGGGGGCGGGAGAAGCGGAGGGGGCGGGAGGAGCACGGGGCGGGAGGAGCGCAGGGGGCGGGAGGAGCGGAGGGGGCGGGAGGAGCGCAGGGGGCGGGAGGAGCGCATGGGGCGGGAGGAGCGGAGGGGGCGGGAGGAGTGCAGGGGGCGGGAGGAGTGCAGGGGGCGAGAGGAGCGCAGGGGGCGGGAGTAGCGGAAGGGGCGAGAGGAGCGCAGGGGGCAGGAGGAGTGCAGGGGGCGGGAGGAGCGCAGGGGGCGGGAGGTGCGCAGGGGGCGGGAGGAGTGGAGGGGCGGGAGGAGTGGAGGGGGCGGGATGAGCGCAGGGGGTGGGAGGAATGGAGGGGGCGGGAGGAGCACAGGGGGGTGGGAGGAGCGGAGGGGGCGGGAGGAGCGGAGGGGGCGAGAGGAGCGGAGGGGGCAGGAGGAGCGCAGGGGGCGGGAGGAGCGGAGGGGGCGGGAGGAGCGGAGGGGGCGGGAGGAGCGCAGGGGGCGGGAGGAGCGCAGGGGGCGAGAGGAGCGCAGGGGGCGGGAGGAGCGCAGGGGGCGGGAGGAGGGCAGGGGGCCGGAGGAGCGCAGGGGGCGGGAGGAGTGCAGGGGGCGGGAGGAGCGGAGGGGGCGGGAGGAGCGCAGGGGGCGGGAGGAGTGCAGGGGGCGGGAGGAGCGGAGGGGGCGGGAGGAGCGCAGGGGGCGGGAGGAGAGCAGGGGGCGGGAGGAGCGCAGGGGGCGGGAGGAGTGCAGGGGGCGGGAGAAGGGGAGGGGGCGGGAGGCGCGCAGGGGGCGGGAGCAGCGGAGGGGGCGGGAGGAGCGCAGGGGGCGGGAGGAGCGGAGGGGGCGGGGAGCGGGCGGGAGGAGCGGAGGGGGGCGGGAGAAGCGCAGGGGGCAGGTGGAGTGCAGGGGGCGGGGAGAAGCGGAGGGGGCGGGAGGAGCACGGGGCGGGAGGAGCGCAGGGGGGCGGGAGGAGCGGAGGGGGCGGGAGGAGCGCAGGGGGCGGGAGGAGCGGAGGGGGCGGGAGGAGCGCAGGGGGTGGGAGGAGCGGAGGGGGTGGGAGGAGTGCAGGAGGCGGGAGGAGCGGAGGGGGCGGGAGGAGCGGAGGGGGGCGGGAGGAGTGCAGGGGGCGGGAGGAGCGGAGGGGGGCGGGAGGAGCGGAGGGGGGCGGGAGGAGTGCAGGGGGCGGGAGGAGTGCAGGGGGCGAGAGGAGCGCAGGGGGCGGGGAGAAGCGGAGGGGGGCGGGAGGTGTGCAGGGGGCGGGAGGAGTGCAGGGGGCGAGAGGAGCGCAGGGGGCGGGAGGAGCGGAGGGGGCGGGAGGAGCAGAGGGGGCGGGAGGAGTGCAGGGGGCGGGAGGAGCGGAGGGGGCGGGAGGAGCGCATGGGGCGGGAGGAGCGGAGGGGGCGGGAGGAGCGGAGGGGGCGGGAGGAGTGCAGGGGGCGGGAGGAGTGCAGGGGGCGAGAGGAGCGCAGGGGGCGGGAGTAGCGGAAGGGGCGAGAGGAGCGCAGGGGGCAGGAGGAGTGCAGGGGGCGGGAGGAGCGGAGGGGGCGGGAGGTGCGCAGGGGGCGGGAGGAGTGGAGGGGGCGGGGAGGAGTGGAGGGGGCGGGATGAGCGCAGGGGGTGGGAGGAATGGAGGGGGCGGGAGGAGCACAGGGGGGTGGGAGGAGCGGAGGGGGCGGGAGGAGCGGAGGGGGCGAGAGGAGCGGAGGGGGGCAGGAGGAGCGCAGGGGGCGGGAGGAGCGGAGGGGGCGGGAGGAGCGGAGGGGGCGGGAGGAGCGCAGGGGGCGGGAGGAGCGCAGGGGGCGAGAGGAGCGCAGGGGGCGGGAGGAGCGCAGGGGGCGGGAGGAGGGCAGGGGGCCGGAGGAGCGCAGGGGGCGGGAGGAGTGCAGGGGGCGGGAGGAGCGGAGGGGGCGGGAGGAGCGCAGGAGGCGGGAGGAGTGCAGGGGGCGGGAGGAGCGGAGGGGGCGGGAGGAGCGCAGGGGGCGGGAGGAGAGCAGGGGGCGGGAGGAGCGCAGGGGGCGGGAGGAGTGCAGGGGGCGGGAGAAGGGGAGGGGGCGGGAGGCGCGCAGGGGGCGGGAGCAGCGGAGGGGGCGGGAGGAGCGCAGGGGGCGGGAGGAGCGGAGGGGGCGGGAGGCGCGCAGGGGGCGGGAGCAGCGGAGGGGGGGCGGGAGGAGCGCAGGGGGGCGGGAGGAGCGCAGGGGGGCGGGAGGCGCGCAGGGGGCGGGAGCAGCGGAGGGGGCGGGAGGCGCGCAGGAGGCGGGAGCAGCGGAGGGGGCGGGGAGGAGCGCAGGGGGCGGGAGGAGCGGAGGGGGCGGGAGGAGTGGAGGGGGCGGGGAGGAGCGCAGGGTGCGGGAGCAGCGGAGGGGGCGGGAGGAGCGCAGGGGGCGGGAGGAGCGCAGGGGGCGGGAGCAGCGGAGGGGGCGGGAGCAGCGGAGGGGGGCGGGAGGAGCGCAGGGGGCGGGAGGAGTACAGGGGGCGGGAGGAGTACAGGGGGCGGGAGGAGCGCAGGGGGGCGGGAGGAGCGCAGGGGGCGGGAGGAATGCAGGGGGCGAGAGGAGCGCAGGGGGCGGGGAGGAGCGCAGGGGGGCGGGGAGGAGTACAGGGGGCGGGAGGAGCGGAGGGGATGGGAGGAGCGGAGGGGACGGGAGGAGAGCAGGGGGCGGGAGGAGCGGAGGGGGGCGGGATGAGTGGAGGGGGTGGGAGGAGCGGAGGGAGAGGGAGGAGCGGAGGGGATGGGAGGAGCGGAGGGGACGGGAGGAGAGCAGGGGGGTGGGAGGAATCCAGGGGGCGGGAGGAGCGGAGGTGGCGGGGAGGAGCGCAGGGGGCAGGAGGAGCGCAGGGAGCGGGAGGAGTGGAGGGGGGCGGGGAGGAGCGGAGGCGGCGGGAGGAGGGGAGGGGGCGGGAGGAGCGCAGGGGGTGGGAGGAGCGGAGGGGGCGGGGGGAGCGCAGGGGGCGGGAGGAGCGGAGGGGCGGGAGGAGTGGAGGGGGGCGGGAGGAGCGCAGGGTGCGGGAGGAGCGGAGGGGGCGGCAGGAGGGGAGGGGGCGGGAGGAGCGCAGGGGGCGGGAGGAGGGCAGGGGGGCGGGAGGAGCGCAGGGGGCGAGAGGAATGCAGGGGGCGGGAGGAGAGGAGCGGGCGGGAGGAGCGGAGGGGGCGGGAGAAGCGCAGGGGGCAGGTGGAGTGCAGGGGGCGGGAGAAGCGGAGGGGGCGGGAGGAGCACAGGGGGCGGGAGGAGCGCAGGGGGGCGGGAGGAGCGGAGGGGGCGGGAGGAATGCAGGGGGCGGGAGGAGAGGAGCGGGCGGGAGGAGCGGAGGGGGCGGGAGAAGCGCAGGGGGCAGGTGGAGTGCAGGGGGCGGGAGAAGCGGAGGGGGCGGGAGGAGCACGGGGCGGGAGGAGCGCAGGGGGCGGGAGGAGCGGAGGGGGGCGGGAGGAGCGCAGGGGGGCGGGAGGAGCGGAGGGGGCGGGAGGAGCGCAGGGGGTGGGAGGAGCGGAGGGGGTGGGAGGAGTGCAGGAGGCGGGAGGAGCGGAGGGGGCGGGAGGAGCGGAGGGGGCGGGAGGAGTGCAGGGGGCGGGAGGAGCGGAGGGGGCGGGAGGAGCGGAGGGGGGCGGGAGGAGTGCAGGGGGCGGGAGGAGTGCAGGGGGCGAGAGGAGCGCAGGGGGCGGGAGAAGCGGAGGGGGCGGGAGGAGTGCAGGGGGCGGGAGGAGTGCAGGGGGCGAGAGGAGCGCAGGGGGCGGGAGGAGCGGAGGGGGCGGGAGGAGCAGAGGGGGCGGGAGGAGTGCAGGGGGCGGGAGGAGCGGAGGGGGCGGGAGGAGTGCAGGGGGCGGGAGGAGCGCATGGGGCGGGAGGAGCGGAGGGGGCGGGAGGAGTGCAGGGGGCGGGAGGAGTGCAGGGGGCGAGAGGAGCGCAGGAGGCGGGAGTAGCGGAAGGGGCGAGAGGAGCGCAGGGGGCAGGAGGAGTGCAGGGGGCGGGAGGAGCGGAGGGGGCGGGAGGTGCGCAGGGGGCGGGAGGAGTGGAGGGGCGGGAGGAGTGGAGGGGGCGGGATGAGCGCAGGGGGTGGGAGGAATGGAGGGGGCGGGAGGAGCACAGGGGGGTGGGAGGAGCGGAGGGGGCGGGAGGAGCGGAGGGGGGCGAGAGGAGCGGAGGGGGCAGGAGGAGTGCAGGGGGCGGGAGGAGCGGAGGGGGCGGGAGGAGCGGAGGGGGCGGGAGGAGCGCAGGGGGGCGGGAGGAGGCGCAGGGGGCGAGAGGAGCGCAGGGGGCGGGAGGAGCGCAGGGGGCGGGAGGAGGGCAGGGGGCCGGAGGAGCGCAGGGGGCGGGAGGAGTGCAGGGGGCGGGAGGAGCGGAGGGGCGGGAGGAGCGCAGGGGGCGGGAGGAGAGCAGGGGGCGGGAGGAGCGCAGGGGGCGGGAGGAGTGCAGGGGGCGGGAGAAGCGGAGGGGGCGGGAGGCGCGCAGGGGGCGGGAGCAGCGGAGGGGGCGGGAGGAGCGCAGGGGGCGGGAGGAGCGGAGGGGGCGGGAGGCGCGCAGGGGGCGGGAGGAGTGCAGGGGGCGGGAGGAGTGCAGGGGGCGAGAGGAGCGCAGGGGGCGGGAAGTAGCGGAAGGGGCGAGAGGAGCGCAGGGGGCAGGAGGAGTGCAGGGGGCGGGAGGAGCGGAGGGGGGCGGGAGGTGCGCAGGGGGCGGGAGGAGTGGAGGGGCGGGAGGAGTGGAGGGGGCGGGATGAGCGCAGGGGGTGGGGAGGAATGGAGGGGGCGGGAGGAGCACAGGGGGGTGGGAGGAGCGGAGGGGGCGGGAGGAGCGGAGGGGGCGAGAGGAGCGGAGGGGGCAGGAGGAGCGCAGGGGGCGGGAGGAGCGGAGGGGGCGGGAGGAGCGGAGGGGGGCGGAGGAGCGCAGGGGGCGGGAGGAGCGCAGGGGGCGAGAGGAGCGCAGGGGGCGGGAGGAGCGCAGGGGGCGGGAGGAGGGCAGGGGGCCGGAGGAGCGCAGGGGGCGGGAGGAGTGCAGGGGGGCGGGGGGAGGAGCGGAGGGGGCGGGAGGAGCGCAGGAGGCGGGAGGAGTGCAGGGGGCGGGAGGAGCGGAGGGGGCGGGAGGAGCGCAGGGGGCGGGAGGAGAGCAGGGGGCGGGAGGAGCGCAGGGGGCGGGAGGAGTGCAGGGGGCGGGGAGAAGGGGAGGGGGCGGGAGGCGCGCAGGGGGCGGGAGCAGCGGAGGGGGCGGGAGGAGCGCAGGGGGCGGGAGGAGCGGAGGGGGCGGGAGGCGCGCAGGGGGCGGGAGCAGCGGAGGGGGCGGGAGGAGCGCAGGGGGCGGGAGGAGCGCAGGGGGCGGGAGGCGCGCAGGGGGCGGGAGCAGCGGAGGGGGCGGGAGGCGCGCAGGAGGCGGGAGCAGCGGAGGGGGCGGGAGGAGCGCAGGGGGCGGGAGGAGCGGAGGGGGCGGGAGGAGTGGAGGGGCGGGAGGAGCGCAGGGTGCGGGAGCAGCGGAGGGGGCGGGAGGAGCGCAGGGGGCGGGAGGAGCGCAGGGGGCGGGAGCAGCGGAGGGGGCGGGAGCAGCGGAGGGGGCGGGAGGAGCGCAGGGGGCGGGAGGAGTACAGGGGGCGGGAGGAGTACAGGGGGCGGGAGGAATGCAGGGGGCGAGAGGAGCGCAGGGGGCGGGAGGAGCGCAGGGGGCGGGAGGAGTACAGGGGGCGGGAGGAATGCAGGGGGCGGGAGTAGCGCAGGGGGCGGGAGGAGTACAGGGGGCGGGAGGAGCGGAGGGGATGGGAGGAGCGGAGGGGACGGGAGGAGAGCAGGGGGCGGGAGGAGCGGAGGGGGCGGGATGAGTGGAGGGGGTGGGAGGAGCGGAGGGAGAGGGAGGAGCGGAGGGGATGGGAGGAGCGGAGGGGACGGGAGGAGAGCAGGGGGTGGGAGGAATCCAGGGGGCGGGAGGAGCGGAGGTGGCGGGAGGAGCGCAGGGGGCAGGAGGAGCGCAGGGAGCGGGAGGAGTGGAGGGGGCGGGAGGAGCGGAGGCGGCGGGAGGAGGGGAGGGGGCGGGAGGAGCGCAGGGGGTGGGAGGAGCGGAGGGGGCGGGGGGAGCGCAGGGGGCGGGAGGAGCGGAGGGGCGGGAGGAGTGGAGGGGGCGGGAGGAGCGCAGGGTGCGGGAGGAGCGGAGGGGGCGGCAGGAGGGGAGGGGGGCGGGAGGAGCGCAGGGGGCGGGAGGAGCGGAGGGGGCGTGAGGAGTGCAGGGGGTGGGAGGAGTGCAGGGGGCGGGAGGAATCCAGGGGGCGGGAGGAGCGGAGGGGGCGGGAGTAGCGGAGGGGGGGAGGGGGCGGGAGTAGCGGAGGGGGCGGGAGGAGCGCAGGGAGCGGGAGGAGTGGAGGGGGCGGGAGGAGCGGAGGGTGCGGGAGCAGCGCAGGGGGCGGGAGTAGCGGAGGGGGCGGGAAGAGTGCAGGGGGCGGGATGCGTGCAGGAGGCGGGAGGAGTGGAGGGGGCGGGTGGAGCGCAGGGGGCGGGAGGAGCGCAGGGGGCGGGAGGAGCGGAGGGGGCGGGAGGAGCGGAGGGGGCGGGAGGAACGCAGGGGGCGGGAGGAGCGCAGGGGGCGGGAGGAGCGGAGGGAGCGGGAGGAGTGGAGGGGGCGGGAGGAGCGCAGGGGGCGGGAGGAGCGGAGGTGGCGGGAGGAGCGCAGTGAGCGGGAGGAGCGCAGGGGGCGGGAGGAGCGCAGGGGGCGGGAGGAGCGGAGGTGGCGGGAGGAGCGCAGTGAGCGGGAGGAGCGGAGGGGGCGGGAGGAGCGCAGGGGGCGGGAGGAGCGCAGGGGGCGGGAGGAGGGCAGGGGGCGGGAGGAGCGCAGGGGGCGAGAGGAATGCAGGGGGCGGGAGGAGAGGAGCGGGCGGGAGGAGCGGAGGGGGCGGGAGAAGCGCAGGGGGCAGGTGGAGTGCAGGGGGCGGGAGAAGCGGAGGGGGCGGGAGGAGCACAGGGGGCGGGAGGAGCGCAGGGGGCGGGAGGAGCGGAGGGGGCGGGAGGAATGCAGGGGGCGGGAGGAGAGGAGCGGGCGGGAGGAGCGGAGGGGGCGGGAGAAGCGCAGGGGGCAGGTGGAGTGCAGGGGGCGGGAGAAGCGGAGGGGGCGGGAGGAGCACGGGGCGGGAGGAGCGCAGGGGGCGGGAGGAGCGGAGGGGGCGGGAGGAGCGCGGGGCGGGAGGAGCGGAGGGGGCGGGAGGAGCGCAGGGGGTGGGAGGAGCGGAGGGGGTGGGAGGAGTGCAGGAGGCGGGAGGAGCGGAGGGGGCGGGAGGAGCGGAGGGGGCGGGAGGAGTGCAGGGGGCGGGAGGAGCGGAGGGGGCGGGAGGAGCGGAGGGGGCGGGAGGAGTGCAGGGGGCGGGAGGAGTGCAGGGGGCGAGAGGAGCGCAGGGGGCGGGAGAAGCGGAGGGGGCGGGAGGAGTGCAGGGGGCGGGAGGAGTGCAGGGGGCGAGAGGAGCGCAGGGGGCGGGAGGAGCGGAGGGGGCGGGAGGAGCAGAGGGGGCGGGAGGAGTGCAGGGGGCGGGAGGAGCGGAGGGGGCGGGAGGAGTGCAGGGGGCGGGAGGAGCGCATGGGGCGGGAGGAGCGGAGGGGGCGGGAGGAGTGCAGGGGGCGGGAGGAGTGCAGGGGGCGAGAGGAGCGCAGGAGGCGGGAGTAGCGGAAGGGGCGAGAGGAGCGCAGGGGGCAGGAGGAGTGCAGGGGGCGGGAGGAGCGGAGGGGGCGGGAGGTGCGCAGGGGGCGGGAGGAGTGGAGGGGCGGGAGGAGTGGAGGGGGCGGGATGAGCGCAGGGGGTGGGAGGAATGGAGGGGGCGGGAGGAGCACAGGGGGGTGGGAGGAGCGGAGGGGGCGGGAGGAGCGGAGGGGGCGAGAGGAGCGGAGGGGGCAGGAGGAGTGCAGGGGGCGGGAGGAGCGGAGGGGGCGGGAGGAGCGGAGGGGGCGGGAGGAGCGCAGGGGGCGGGAGGAGCGCAGGGGGCGAGAGGAGCGCAGGGGGCGGGAGGAGCGCAGGGGGCGGGAGGAGGGCAGGGGGCCGGAGGAGCGCAGGGGGCGGGAGGAGTGCAGGGGGCGGGAGGAGCGGAGGGGCGGGAGGAGCGCAGGGGGCGGGAGGAGAGCAGGGGGCGGGAGGAGCGCAGGGGGCGGGAGGAGTGCAGGGGCGGGAGAAGCGGAGGGGGCGGGAGGCGCGCAGGGGGCGGGAGCAGCGGAGGGGGCGGGAGGAGCGCAGGGGGCGGGAGGAGCGGAGGGGGCGGGAGGCGCGCAGGGGGCGGGAGCAGCGGATGGGGCGGGAGGAGCGCAGGGGGCGGGAGGAGCGCAGGGGGCGGGAGGCGCGCAGGGGGCGGGAGCAGCGGAGGGGGCGGGAGGCGCGCAGGGGGCGGGAGCAGCGGAGGGGGCGGGAGGAGCGCAGGGGGCGGGAGGAGCGGAGGGGGCGGGAGGAGTGGAGGGGGTGGGAGGAGCGCAGGGTGCGGGAGCAGCGGAGGGGGCGGGAGGAGCGCAGGGGGCGGGAGCAGCGGAGGGGGCGGGAGGAGCGCAGGGGGCGGGAGGAGTACAGGGGGCGGGAGGAATGCAGGGGGCGGGAGGAGCGGAGGGGGTGGGAGGAGTACAGGGGGCGGGAGGAATGCAGGGGGCGACAGGAGCGCAGGGGGCGGGAGGAGCGCAGGGGGCGGGAGGAGTACAGGGGGCGGGAGGAATGCAGGGGGCGGGAGGAGCGCAGGGGGCGGGAGGAGTACAGGGGGCGGGAGGAGCGGAGGGGATGGGAGGAGCGGAGGGGACGGGAGGAGAGCAGGGGGCGGGAGGAGCGGAGGGGGCGGGATGAGTGGAGGGGGTGGGAGGAGCGGAGGGAGAGGGAGGAGCGGAGGGGATGGGAGGAGCGGAGGGGACGGGAGGAGAGCAGGGGGTGGGAGGAATCCAGGGGGCGGGAGGAGCGGAGGTGGCGGGAGGAGCGCAGGGGGCAGGAGGAGCGCAGGGAGCGGGAGGAGTGGAGGGGGCGGGAGGAGCGGAGGCGGCGGGAGGAGGGGAGGGGGCGGGAGGAGCGCAGGGGGTGGGAGGAGCGGAGGGGGCGGGGGGGAGCGCAGGGGGCGGGAGGAGCGGAGGGGCGGGAGGAGTGGAGGGGGCGGGAGGAGCGCAGGGTGCGGGAGGAGCGGAGGGGGCGGCAGGAGGGGAGGGGGCGGGAGGAGCGCAGGGGGCGGGAGGAGCGGAGGGGGCGTGAGGAGTGCAGGGGGTGGGAGGAGTGCAGGGGGCGGGAGGAATCCAGGGGGCGGGAGGAGCGGAGGGGGCGGGAGTAGCGGAGGGGGCGGGAGGAGCGCAGGGAGCGGGAGGAGTGGAGGGGGCGGGAGGAGCGGAGGGTGCGGGAGCAGCGCAGGGGGCGGGAGTAGCGGAGGGGGCGGGAAGAGTGCAGGGGGCGGGATGCGTGCAGGAGGCGGGAGGAGTGGAGGGGGCGGGTGGAGCGCAGGGGGCGGGAGGAGCGCAGGGGGCGGGAGGAGCGGAGGGGGCGGGAGGAGCGGAGGGGGCGGGAGGAACGCAGGGGGCGGGAGGAGCGCAGGGGGCGGGAGGAGCGGAGGGGGCGGGAGGAGCGGAGGGGGCGGGAGGAGCGCAGGGGGCGGGAGGAGCGGAGGGGGCGGGAGGAGCGCAGGGGGTGGGAGGAGCTCAGGGGGCGGGAGGAGCGCAGGGGGCGGGAGGAGCGCAGGGGGCGGGAGGAGCGGAGGGGGTGGGAGGAGCGCAGGGGGCGGGAGGAGCGCAGGGGGCGGGAGGAGCGGAGGGTGCGGGAGGAGCGGAGGGGGCGGGAGGAGCGCAGGGGGCGGGAGGAGCGGAGGGGGCGGGAGGAGCGCAGGGGGCGGGAGGAGGGGAGGGGGCGGGAGGAGTGCAGGGGGCGGGAGGCGTGCAGGCGGCGGGAGGAGCGCAGGGAGCGGGAGGAGGGCAGGGGGCGGGAGGGGCGCAGGCGAGAGGAGGGCAGGGGGCGGGAGGAGCGGAAGGGGCGGGAGGAGCGGAGGGGCCGGGAGGAATGCAGGGGGCGGGAGGAGAGGAGGAGCGGGCGGGAGGAGCGGAGGGGGCGGGAGGAGCTCGGGGCGGGAGGAGCGCAGGGGGCGGGAGGAGCGCAGGGGGAGGGAGGAGCGCAGTGGGCGGGAGGAGCGGAGGGTGCGGGAGGAGCGCAGGGGCTGGGAGGAGCGCAGGGGGCGTGAGGAGCGCAGGGGGCGGGAGGAGCGGAGGGGGCGGGTGGAGCGGAGGGGGCGGGAGGAGCGCAGGGGGCGGGAGGAGCGGAGGGGGCGGGTGGAGCGGAGGGGGCGGGAGGAGCGCAGGCGGCGGGAGGAGCGGAGGGGGGCGGCAGTAGCGGAGGGGGCGGGAGGAGTGCAGGGGGCGGGAGGAGCGGAGGGGGCGGCAGTAGCGGAGGGGGCGGGAGGAGTGCAGGGGGCGGGAGGAGCGGAGGGGGCGGGAGGAGTGCAGGGGGCGGGAGGAGCGGAGGGGGCGGGAGGAGTGCAGGGGGCGGTAGGAGCGGAGGGGGCGGGAGGAGTGCAGAGGGCGGGAGGAGTGGAGGGGGTGGGAGGAGCGCAGGGGGCGGGAGGAGTGCAGGTGGCGGGAGGAGCGGAGGGGGCGGGAGGAATGCAGGTGGCGGGAGGAGCGGAAGGGGCGGGAGGAGTGCAGGGGGCGGGAGGAGAGGAGGGGGCGGGAGGAGCGCAGGGGGTGGGAGGAGCTCAGGGGGCGGGAGGAGCGCAGGGGGCGGGAGGAGCGCAGGGGGCGGGAGGAGCGGAGGGGGTGGGAGGAGCGCAGGGGGCGGGAGGAGCGCAGGGGGCGGGAGGAGCGGAGGGTGCGGGAGGAGCGGAGGGGGCGGGAGGAGCGCAGGGGGCGGGAGGAGCGGAGGGGGCGGGAGGAGCGCAGGGGGCGGGAGGAGGGGAGGGGGCGGGAGGAGTGCAGGGGGCGGGAGGCGTGCAGGCGGCGGGAGGAGCGCAGGGAGCGGGAGGAGGGCAGGGGGCGGGAGGGGCGCAGGGGGCGAGAGGAGGGCAGGGGGCGGGAGGAGCGGAAGGGGCGGGAGGAGCGGAGGGGGCCGGGAGGAATGCAGGGGGTGGGAGGAGAGGAGCGGGCGGGAGGAGCGGAGGGGGCGGGAGGAGCTCGGGGCGGGAGGAGCGCAGGGGGCGGGAGGAGCGCAGGGGGAGGGAGGAGCGCAGTGGGCGGGAGGAGCGGAGGGTGCGGGAGGAGCGCAGGGGCTGGGAGGAGCGCAGGGGGCGTGAGGAGCGCAGGGGGCGGGAGGAGCGGAGGGGGCGGGTGGAGCGGAGGGGGCGGGAGGAGCGCAGGGGGCGGGAGGAGCGGAGGGGGCGGGTGGAGCGGAGGGGGCGGGAGGAGCGCAGGGGGCGGGAGGAGCGGAGGGGGCGGCAGTAGCGGAGGGGGCGGGAGGAGTGCAGGGGGCGGGAGGAGCGGAGGGGGCGGCAGTAGCGGAGGGGGCGGGAGGAGTGCAGGGGGCGGGAGGAGCGGAGGGGGCGGGAGGAGTGCAGGGGGCGGGAGGAGCGGAGGGGGCGGGAGGAGTGCAGGGGGCGGTAGGAGCGGAGGGGGCGGGAGGAGTGCAGAGGGCGGGAGGAGTGGAGGGGGTGGGAGGAGCGCAGGGGGCGGGAGGAGTGCAGGTGGCGGGAGGAGCGGAGGGGGCGGGAGGAATGCAGGTGGCGGGAGGAGCGGAAGGGGCGGGAGGAGTGCAGGGGGCGGGAGGAGAGGAGGGGGCGGGAGGAGGGGAGGGGGCGGGAGGAGCGCAGGGGGCGGAAGGAGCGGAGGGGGCGGGAGGAGCGGAGGGGGCGGGAGGAGGGCAGGGGGCGGGAGGAGTGGAGGGGGCGGGAGGATCGCAGGGGGCGGGAGGAGCGCAGGGGGCGGGAGGAGCGGAGGGGGCGGGAGGAGCGGAGGGGGCGGGAGGAGCGCAGGGGGCGGGAGGAGCGGAGGGGGCGGGAGGAGCGGAGGGGGCGGGAGGAGGGCAGGGGGCGGGAGGAGTGGAGGGGGCGGGAGGATCGCAGGGGGCGGGAGGAGCGCAGGGGGCGGGAGGAGCGGAGGGGGCGGGAGGAGCGGAGGGGGCGGGAGGAGCGCAGGGGGCGGGAGGAGCGGAGGGGGCGGGAGGAGCGGAGGGGGCGGGAGGAGCGCAGGGGGCGGGAGGAGCGGAGGGGGCGGGAGGAGCGCAGGGGGCGGGAGGAGGGGAGGGGGCGGGAGGAGCGCAGGGGGCGGGAGGAGGGGAGGGGGCGGGAGGAGCGCAGGGGGCGGGATGAGCGCAGGGGGCGGGTAGAGCGCCGGGTGCGGGAGGAGCGCAGGGGGCGGGAGGAGCGGAGGGGGCGGGAGGAGCGCAGGGGGCGGGAGGCGTGCAGGGGGCGGGAGGAGCGCAGGGGGCGGGAGGAGCGGAGGGGGTGGGAGGAGCGCAGGGGGTGGGAGGAGCGCAGGGGGCGGGAGGAGTGTAGGGGGCGGGAGGAGTGCAGGTGGCGGGAGGAGTGCAGGGGGCGGGAGGAGCGGAGGGGGCGGGAGGAGTGGAGGGGGCGGGAGGAGAGCAGGGGGCGGGAGGAGCGGAGGGGGCGGGAGGAATGCAGGGGGCGGGAGGAGTGGAGGGGGCGGGAGGAGCGGAAGGGGCGGGAGGCGTGCAGGGGGCGGGAGGAGCTGAGGGGACGGGAGGAGCGGAGCGGACGTGAGGAGTGCAGGGGGCGGGAGGAGCGGAGGCGACGGGAGGAGCGGAGGGGACGAGAGGAGTGCAGGGGGCGGGAGGAGCGGAGGGAATGGGAGGAGCGGAGGGGGCGGGAGGAGTGGAGGGGGCGGGAGGAGCGGAGGGGGCGGGAGGAGCGGAGGGGCGGGACTAGAGGAAGGGGCGAGAGGAGCGCAGGGGGCAGGAGGAGTGCAGGGGGCGGGAGGAGAAGAGGGGGCGGGAGGAGCGGAGGGGGCGGGAGCAGTGGAGGGGCGGGTGGCGTGGACGGGGCGGGAGGAGCGCAGGGGGCGGGAGGAGTGGAGGGGCGGGTGGCGTGGACGGGGCGGGAGGAGCGCAGGGGGCAGGAGGAGTGCAGGGGGCGGGAGGATTGGAGGGGGCGGGATGAGCGGAGGGGGCGGGAGGAGCGCAGGGGGCAGGAGGAGCGCAGGGGGAGGGAGAAGCGGAGGGGGCGGGCAGAGCGCCAGGGGTGGGAGGAGTGGAGGGGGCGGGAGGAGCGCAGGGGGCGGGAGGAGCGGAGGGGGCGGGAGGAGCGGAGGGGGCGGGAGGAGCACAGGGGGCAGGAGGAGCGCAGGGGGTGGGAGGAGCGCAGGGGGCGGGAGGAGCGCAGGGGGTGGGAGAAGCGGAGGGGGCGGGCAGAGCACCAGGGGTGGGAGGAGCGGAGGGGGCGGGAGGAGCGCAGGGGGCGGGAGGAGCGGAAGGGGCGAGAGGAGCGCAGGGGGCGGGAGAAGCGGAGGGGGCGGGAGTAGCGGAAGGGGCGAGAGGAGCGCAGGGGGCAGGAGGAGTGCAGGGGGCGGGAGGAGCGGAGGGGGCGGGAGGAGCGCAGGGGGCGGCAGGAGGGGAGGGGGCGGGAGGAGCGCAGGGGGCGGGAGGAGGAGAGGGGGCGGGAGGAGCGCAGGGGGTGGGAGGAGCGGAGGGGGCGTGAGGAGTGTAGGGGGTGGGAGGAGTGCAGGGGGCGGGAGGAATCCAGGGGGCGGGAGGAGCGGAGGGGGCGGGAGTAGCGGAAGGGGCAGGAGGAGTGGAGGGGGCGGGAGAAGCGGAGGGGGCAGGAGGAGTGGAGGGGCGGGAGGAGCGCAGGGGGCGGGAGGAGCGCAGGGGGCAGGAGGAGCGCAGGGAGCGGGAGGAGCGCAGGGGGCAGGAGGAATGTAGGGGGCGGGAGGAGCGCAGGGGGCGGGAGTAGCGGAGGGGGCGGGAAGAGTGCAGGGGGCGGGATGCGTGCAGGAGGCGGGAGGAGCGGAGGGGGCGGGAGGAGTGCAGGGGGCGGGAGGAGCGGAGGGGGCGGGAGGAGTGCAGGGGGCGGGAGGAGCGGAGGGGGCGGGAGGAGTGCAGGGGGCGGGAGGAGCGGAGGGGGCGGGGGCGGGAGGAGCGGAGGGGGCGGGAGGAGCGCAGGGGGTGGGAGTAGCGCAGGGGGCGGGAGGAGTGAGGGGCGGGTGGCGTGGACGGGGCGGGAGGAGCGCAGGGGGCGGGAGGAGTGGAGGGGCGGGTGGCGTGGACGGGGCGGGAGGAGCGCAGGGGGCAGGAGGAGTGCAGGGGGCGGAAGGATTGGAGGGGGCGGGATGAGCGGAGGGGGCGGGAGGAGCGCAGGCGGCAGGAGGAGCGCAGGGGGAGGGAGAAGCGGAGGGGGCGGGTAGAGCGCCGGGGTGGGAGGAGTGGAGGGGGCGGGAGGAGCGCAGGGGGCGGGAGGAGCGCAGGGGGTGGGTGGAGCGCAGGGGGCGGGAGGAGCGCAGGGGGTGGGAGAAGCGGAGGGGGGCGGGCGGAGCACTAGGGGTGGGAGGAGTGGAGGGGGCGGGAGGAGCGCAGGGGGCGGGAGGAGCGGAAGGGGCGAGAGGAGCGCAGGGGGCGGGAGAAGCGGAGGGGGCTGGAGTAGCGGAAGGGGCGAGAGGAGCGCAGGGGTTGGGAGGAATGGAGGGGGCGGGAGGAGCACAGGGGGCAGGAGGAGCACAGGGGGGTGGGAGGAGCGGAGGGGGCGGAAGGAGCAGAGGGGGCGGGAGGAGCGGAGGGGGCAGGAGGAGCGCAGGGGGTGGGTGGAGCGCAGGGGGCGAGAGGAGCGCAGGGGGCGGGAGGAGCGCAGGGGGCGGGAGGAGGGCAGGGGGCGGGAGGAGCGCAGGGGGCGGGAGGAGCGGAGGGGGCGGGAGGAGCGCAGGGGGCGGGAGGAGCGGAGGGGGCGGGAGGAGTGCAGGGGGCGGGAGAAGGGGAGAGGGCGGGAGGCGCGCAGGGGGCGGGAGCAGCGGAGGGGGCGGGAGGAGCGCAGGGGGCGGGAGGAGCGGAGGGGGCGGGAGGAGTGGAGGGGGCAGGAGGAGCACAGGGGCTGGGAGGAGCGCAAGGGGCGGGAGGAGCGCAGGGGGCGAGAGGAGCGCAGGGGGCGGGAGGAGCGCAGGGGGCGGGAGGAGTGGAGGGGGCGGGAGGAGCGCAGGGGGCGAGAGGAGCGCAGGGGGCGGGAGGAGCGCAGGGGCGGGAGGAGCGCAGGGGGCGGGAGGAGTACAGGGGGCGGGAGGAGTGCAGGGGGCGGGAGGAGCGGAGGGGGCGGGAGGAGTGCAGGGGGCGGGAGGAGCGGAGGGGGCGGGAGGAGCGGAGGGGGCGGGAGGAGTGCAGGGAGCGGGAGGAGTGGAGGGGGCGGGAGTAGCGACGGGGCGGGAAGAGTGCAGGGGGCGGGATGCGTGCAGGAGGCGGGAGGAGAGCAGGGGGTGGGAGGAGCGGAGGGGGCGGGAGGAGCACAGGGGGCAGGAGGAGTGCAGGGCGCGGGAGGAGTGGAGGGGGCGGGAGGAGTGCAGGGGGCGGGAGGAGCGCAGGGGGCGGGAGGAGCGGAGGGGGCGGGATGAGCGCAGGGGGCGGGAGGAGTGCAGGGGGCGGGAGGAGCGGAGGGGGCGGGAGGACGGAGGGGACGGGAGGAGTGCAGGGGGCGGGAGGAGCGAAGTGGGCGGGAGAAGCGGAGGGAGCGGGAGGAGTGGAGGGAGCGGGAGAAGTGGAGGGGCGGGAGGAGTGGAGGGGGTGGGAGGAGTGGAGGGGGCGGGAGGAGTGGAGGGTGCGGGAGGAGTGGAGGGTGCGGGAGGAGTGGAGGGGGCGGGAGGAGTAGAAGGGGCGGGACGAGTGGAGGGGGCGGGAGGAGTGGAGGGGGCGGGAGGAGTAGAAGGGGCGGGAGGAGTGGAGGGCGGGAGGAGTGGAGGGGGCAGGAGGAGCTGAAGGAGTGGGAGGAGCGGGAGGAGCGGAGTGAGCGGGAGGAGTGGAGGGAGCGGGGGGATTGGAGGGGGCGGGAGGAGTGGAGGGGCGGGAGAAGCGGAGGGGGCGGGAGGAGTGGAGGGGGCGGGAGGAGCGGAGGGGCGGGAGAAGCGGAGGGGGCGGGAGGAGCGGAGGGGGCGGGAGGAGTGGAGGGGCGGGAGAAGCGGGGGAGCGGGAGGAGTGGAGGGGCGGGAGAAGCGGAGGGGGCGGGAGGAGTGGAGGGGGCGGGAGGAGTGGAGTGGGCGGGAGGAGTGGAGTGGGCGGGAGGAGCGGAGGCAGCGGGAGGAGTGGAGGGGGCGGGAGGAGCGGAGGAGGCAGGAGGAGCGGGAGGAGCGGAGTGGTTGGGAGGAGCGGAGGGAGCGGGAGGAGTGGAGGGGCGGGAGGAGTGGAGGGGGCGGGAGGAGCGGAGTGGGCGGGAGGAGTGGAGGGGGTGGGAGGAGTGGAGGGAGCGGGAGGAGTGGGAGGAGCGGAGGGGGCGGGAGGAGTGGATGGGGCGGGAGGAGTGGAGGGGCGGGAGGAGTGGAGGGGGCGGGAGGAGTGGATGGGGCAGGAGGAGCGGAGGGAGCGGGAGGAGTGGAGGGGCGGGAGAAGCAGAGGGGGCGGGAGGAGTGTAGGGGCGGGAGGAGTGGAGGGGGCAGGAGGAGCGGAGGGAGCGGGAGGAGTGGAGGGGGCGGGAGGAGCGGAGTGGGCGGGAGGAGCGGAGGGAGCGGGGGGAGTGGAGGAGGCAGGAGGAGCAGAAGGAGCGGGAGGAGCGGAGTGGGCGGGAGGAGCGGAGGGAGCGGGAGGAGCGGGGGGCGGGAGGGAGCGGAGGGGGCGGGAGGAGCGGAGTGGGCGGGAGGAGCGGAGGGAGCGGGAGGAGTGGAGGGGGCAGGAGGAGCGGGAGGAGCGGAGTGGGCGGGAGGAGCGGAGGGAGCGGGAGGAGCGGAGTGGGCGGGAGGAGCGGGAGGAGCGGAGGGGGCGGGAGGAGTGGAGGGAGCGGGAGGAGCGGAGTGGGCGGGAGGAGTGGAGGGGGCGGGAGGAGCGGAGTGGGCGGAGGGAGCGGGAGGAGTGGAGGGGGCAGGAGGAGCGGAAGGAGCGGAGTGGGCGGGAGGAGCGGAGGGGGCGGGAGGAGTGGAGGGGGCGGGAGGAGCGGAGGAGGCAGGAGGAGCGGAAGGAGCGGGAGGAGCGAAGTGGTTGGGAGGAGCGGATGGGGCGGGAGGAGCGGAGGGGGCGGGAGAAGCGGAGGAGGCAGGAGGAGCGGAAGGAGCGGGAGGAGCGAAGTGGTTGGGAGGAGCGGATGGGGCGGGAGGAGCGGAGTGGGCGGGAGGAGTGGAGGGAGGGAGCGGGAGGAGCGGAGGGGGCGGGAGGAGCGGAGGGTGTGAGAAGAGCAATGGGGAAGAGCATGGGAGAAAATTTGATCAAGGCCTGTTTAACCAATAGTTCAGGTACAAACTCGGCACATTCCTCTGAAGGGGAAAGGTAGAACATCCAGCGCGCCCTGGATGACAAAGGAAATAAAAGCTGAAATAAAGCAGAAAAGGGAGGCTTATGACAAATGTCAGGAGCAAGATTGAGTTAATAACCGCGAAGCTATTGGAAAGTACAGGAGGGAATTGAAAAAGTCAATACCAGAGGCAAAGAGAGGTTATGAGAAAATATTAGCAGGCAACACTAAATTGAACCCTAAAACATTTTATAAACACATGAAGTGTAAGCGGTTAGCTAGGGGAAAAGTTGAGCCTATTAAGGACCCAAAGGGAAATCCTCATGTCGAGGCAGAGGACATGGCTAAAGTATTAAATGAGCACTTTGTATCTGTCTTTACAAAGGAAGCGGATGATGTGAAGGTTACACTAACAGAGGAGAGGGAAGTTATGGGCAGGATAATAATAGATAGAGAAGATGTACTAAAGAGATTAGTATTACTGAAAGTTGGTAAGTCACCTGGTCCAGAGGGAATGCATCCGAGGTTGCTGAAAGAAACAAAGGTAGAAATAGCATAGACATTGGTCACAATCTTTCAATCCTCATTGGATAAAGGAGTAGTGCTGGAAGACTGGAGGGCTGCTAATGTTATATCACTTTTCAAGAAAGGGGAGTGGGATAAACCAGGAAACTACTGGCCAGTCAGCCTACCATCGGTGGTGGGGAAGTTATTGGAAACCATTCTCAGGGAAAAAATACACTTTAATTTGGAAAGGCATAGGTTAATCAATGAGAGCCAGCATACATTTGTTAAAGGCGAATCATGTCTGACTAACTTGATTGAATTCTTTGATGAGGTAACAGAGAAGGTTGATCCAGGTAGTGCAGTAGATGTTGTATATATGGACTTTCGAAAGGCATTCGACAAAGTGCCACACAGGAGGCTTATTAAGAAGATGGAAGCCCATGGAATTAAGGGGAAAGAGGTGGTATCAATACAAAATTGGCTCAGTGACAGGAAGCAAATGGTGGTGATGGACGGATGTTTTTCAGACTGGGAGGTGTTTTGCAGTTTTCCCCAATGGTTAGTTTTGGGTCCATTACTCTTCAATTTTTATAAACAACCTAGACTCGGGTGTAGGGAGCAAAATTATCATGTTTGCTGATGATATGAAACTTGGTTACGTGGATAGTGATGAGGCTAGTTAAAGGCTTCAGGATGACATAGAGAGGATGGTGAAATGGGCAGAAGCATGGCAGATGGAGTTCAATGCAGAGAAGTGTGAAGCGATGCACTTTGGGAGGACTAATATGGAAAGACAGTATACAATAAATAGCACAATTTTGGAAAGTGTAGATGAACAGAGAGACCTTGGTGGCCATATACACAAATCACGAAAGGTGGCAGGGCAGGTTCATAACATGGTTAAAAAAGCATATGGGTTACTTGGGTTTATAAATAGAGGCATAGAATCTAAAAGCAAAGAGATCATGTTAGAACTTTATAAATCACTGGTTAGGCTTCAGTTGGAGTATTGTGGGCAATTTTGAGCTTTCTCTGCATCCCTCGTCCCGATTTATTTCAGATTTCCCCCAACCTCTTCGCACCAGCTGTGGGGAGTTACCCCTGAACCCCAGGTGTATTATGTCCGTGTATAATTGAGACACGGACTGCAGGAGTTGATTATAACAAGTCTTTACTGAATGGAGACAACCTGGACACTGAAACTACAGAAGCCTGCTAGGGCCTTTTATACAGGGGTGGTCACTGCCGGTACTGCAGTCTGAGACCAGTTATTCCCTTAAAGGTACATACACAACAATTCCTCCCCTTTAGATAAACAGTACATAACATTCATTTAACAACTAAATAATAACTAATTACAATTACGGTTGCTAGATACATTGGTTGAAGTTAAGCAATTATAAGTTCAGTCTTTGAGGAGGCTTCCTGATTCTGTCTGGATAACGCCTCTTTGGGATATCAGGTTTTTCTGGCAAGGTTGAGTCGAGATCAATGTCGTTGTTTGGTTCGTCTGCTTCCAATATCACCGATTCTGCGGTAGATGCAATTGGTACTTCGGTTTCATCGGCAGGTGTATCAGATCGTGGTGTGGAGTTGACGTTCTCCAGTGACTCTAGAATCTGGTCAGCATGGCATCTTACAATGCTCTCTCCAACGTCCACGGTATACATTAGAGGTCCTTGCCATGTACAGATCGTTCCTGGCTGCCATTTCTCTGTGCGGTAGTCCCGGGCCAAAACTGGTTGACCTATCTTAAAACTCCTGGTCGGCCTTTCATTCATATTCTGAAACTGCCTGTTCTCCACATCTCTTCTGACATTTGGCTTAACCAAATCCAAGCGGCATCGTAGTCTTCGATTGAAGAACATCATGGCTGGAGTTTGGTTGGTAACCGCATGTGTCGCATTCCGGTAGGCAAAAAAGAAGTTATCCACCTTGAGTTGTAGGGGTATATCTTCATTACACATTGCCTTGATAGCCTTCTTGAATGTTTGAACAAACCTCTCGGCCAATCCATTAGTGGCTGGATGATATGGGGCGGATGTGTAATGCTTAACACCATTGTTCTTTAAGAACCTCCGGAACTCTTCAGACAAAAACTGTGGTCCATTGTCAGAGCAAATCTGTTCAGGCAGCCCATTCCTGGCGAATATGGTTCGTAAGACTGTGATAGTTTTTTCTGTGGTGGTTGAGGACATTTTTATTACCTCTGGCCACTTTGAATGTGCATCCACCGCAATTAAAAACATCAAGTCCATAAAGGGACCAGCAAAATCAATGTGCACCCTTTGCCATGGAGATGAGGGCCACTCCCATGGATGTAAAGGGGCTTGTGGTGGGGCGTTTTGGACCTTCTGGCATCCTGTACAGCTCTTGGTCATCTCTTCAATTTCTCTATCGATTCCCGGCCACCACACAAACGCTCTGGCTAAGTTCTTCATTTTTACCCCTCCCAGATGACCCTCATGTAGCTCATTGAGCACTCTATCCTTCAATTTGGGTGGAATTACTACTCTGGATCCACACATCAAGGTTCCTCTGCACACTGACAGCTGTTCTCTTCTCGGCAAGAATGCTGGCAACAGTGGTTCGCCATGTGCTGGCCATCCCTTCACCGTTAAATCATAGACCCAGGAGAGTGTCGGGTCATTTCGTGTTTCCTTTTCTATGTTTGCATTCGTCACAGGGAGACATTCGACTATAGTCGAGTGGAATAACTCCACTGGATCCACTGCCAGTTCTTCTTCCACCATCGGCAACGGTAGGCGCGACAATCCATCAGCATTCCCATGCTGTTTAGTTCCTTTGTGCTCGATGTCATATTGGTGTGCCCCTAGGGAAAGGGACCACCTCTGTAGCCGTTGTGCCGTCATTATCGGTACGCCCTACTGAGGGTTGAAAATGGAGACGAGAGGTTGATGATCAGTTAGTAGAGTAAATTTCTGACCGTGCAGGCAGTGATTGAACTTCTTCACCCCCCACACCAGGCTGAGGGCCTCTCTGTCAATCTGGGCGTAGTTACGCTCGGCTGAAGTTAACGAGCGTGACGCAAAAGCTATCGGCCTCTCTGAACCATCAAGGAATTTATGTGACAGTACCGCCCCAACACCGTAGGGAGACGCATCACACGCCAGTCTTATCGGTAGTGATGGGTTGTAGTGAGCTAATACGTCTCTTGAAGTGATTAGGTCCTTACTCTTCTGAAAGGCCCGCTTACATTCATCACTCCATTTCCATGCTACTCCCGTTCGTAGTAGGGCGTTCAGTGGATGCAGAATTGTGGACAAATTCGGCAAAAACTTATGGTAGTAATTCACCAATCCAAGGAATGACCTCAGTTGCGACACATTTTCAGGCGCTGGAGCCTTAACTACCGCTTCAATTTTGTCAGGTGACTTATGCAACCCCTCTTCATCAATCACGTGGCCACAATACGATATCTGTTTCTTAAAAAACTCGCACTTAGGGTGATTGGCTCGTAGCCCATGTTCACGTAGCCTAGTGAGCACCTGCTCTAGGTTGGCAAGGTGTTCACTGTCATCTTCACCTGTTACTAGGATGTCGTCCAAGTAACACTGAGTCCCCGGAATCCCTTGCAGGACTTGTTCCATCGCTCTTTGCCATATCGCCGGAGCTGATGCTACTCCGAATACCAGTCAATTATACTGGTAAAGACCTTTGTGAGTGTTTATCGTGAGATACTTCCTAGAGGATTCTTCAACCTCCATCTGCAAATATGCTTGTGCTAGGTCAATTTTTGTAAAACGCGTCCCTCCAGATAGTGAGGTGAAGATATCTTCTATCCTTGGAAGAGGATATTGTACTGTGTGAAGGACTGGGTTCACTGTCACCTTGAAGTCCCCACAGATGCGAACCTTCCTTGGCTCCTCAGACTTATTGTTTAACGTTTTCTTCATGACAGGAACGATGGGTGTCGCCCACTTGCTCCAGTCTACCTTAGATAACATGTCTGCCTTCTCCAGATTCTCCAGCTCTGCCTCGACGGCTGGGTGAATTGCATATGGTACCGGTCTTGCTTTGAAAAACTTGGGAATTGCATTCTCCTCTATTTTTATCGAGGCGGTTACGCCTTTAAGAGTGCCCAGTTCTTGTTGAAATACCTCTTTGGCGTCAGCTAAGATTGTTGACAATCGTCCAGGAGTGACGTCGTCATCCTTTTTACCAGCCACCGTCAGTGCCTGAATGGAGTGCCAGTCTAAACTTATCTTTCTGATCCATTCACGTCCCAATAACGGTGGTCCACCATCTTGCAGAATGTAGAGATACAATTTCCATATTTTCTTGTCGTTGTATTCGACAGGCACCCTTATTTTTCCTCTGGGGTATACTTTTTGCCCCGTATACATCCTCAAGACAATGGATGTCTCTCTCAAGGGCATGTGTGAGAATAGCCGCTCGTAGTCTCGTCGATTCATGACGGTTAGAGCTGATCCTGTATCCAATTCCATTTTGACTTGGGACCCTGCTATCGTGAGGGTGACCCAAATGGTTTGGTGATCCTCTTTTGCGATTACGTTGTGAAGTTTGAGACAGCTTAGGCTCTTGTTCCCGGATTCACTATCGCTCATCTGGTCTTCGGAACTACTGTCCGTCATCTTTTGTACTTTCCTGTACGGTTCCTTAGTAGCCTTTTTGTTGTTGTTGGTCTTCTTCCCAGACCTACAAACTCGTGCAATGTGTCCCATCTTTCCGCATTGCCTGCACATTTTGTCCTTGGACCAGCAGTCCTTCTGGTCATGGTTTGTTCTGCCGCAGCGATAACATTTTGCAAATCCCCGTGTCATTTCGTGGGTGCCGTATTCCTGTGGCTTTTGTTGTATTTCCGCAGCTCCCCTTGCTGCTGCTTCGTACGATACTGCCATGCTGAAAGCCTTATCTAGCGTCAGCTCTTTCTCTGAGAGTAACCTCTTCTGGGTTCCTTCACTCAGGAGTCCACAGACAAATTTGTCCCGTAAGGTATCTGCCAGTCCTGCTCCGAACTGGCAGTGCTTTGATAGCTTGCGTAGTTCCGTAAGGTAATCAGCATTGCTCTCATTTTTATGCCGATTTCTCCTGTGGAATTTAAATCTTTCTGCTATCAGCAGCGGTGTAGGATTTAGATGTTCCTGTAGGATAGCAACAATTTCATTAAAACTCTTCGCCTTCGGTTTGGCTGGAGTAATCAGGTCCCGCAATAGGCCGTACGTTCTTGCGCCCATTAAATTTAGCAATACCGATGCCTTTTTCTCATCGGCTATTTTGTTTGCCTCGCAATATACCTCGACTCTTTCCCCATACGTGGTCTAGTCTTCTATTGCATTATCGAAGGCAGTGATATCGCCAGTCTTTGGCATCTTGAAAATCTAAGATGGCGCCTCCTGCGCTTTTCCTTCTTCCCCGCTGAGTTAAGATGGCGCCTCCTGCGCTTTCCCGCCGCTGCCGCTGCTGCCAACGCTGTTGCTGGCGATTATATTTATTTTACTATCCTGTAATGGCAATGCCCTTTGGTCTTCGCGCCTCCCCAATCGCTGCTGCCAACGCCGCTCTCCGCGGTATTTTTATTTTTCTATCGCACTTCAATATTTGCTCCGTTCATTGAAGAACCATTCCCGTCGTGGAGCGGACCCTCTGGGACACTTCCCTCCCTCTTCTTAGGTCTGAATGCTGCCCGGCTGCGAAGCACCGGCCGCACCCTGTGTGCTCCACCCTCTCTCTCTCTCTCTTTCCTTCCCGACTCACTGCCCGGCCCCGTTGCAGAGCCACCCGATCGAGCTCTAGCCCGCCGCAGCCCAGGAAGGATCAGTGCACTACCTGCCACCAGCCCGATTAGCTGGGAAACCACAGACTGGAGACCAAGCCTAGCTCTCGACAGTCTCTCCTGCACTTTTCAATTCGATGATTTGGAGGGCGGTTGCCCACGGTCGACGCCCATTTCTCGAGTTCCTTTGGAATTTTTTTTTTCTTTCTTCTGGCTTCGACCTTCAATAACGTCGTCTGAGATGCTGCCAATTTGCAGGTAAGTTCGTTTCTTACTCGTCGCCAGTATTATGTCCGTGAAAAATTGAGACACGGACTGCAGGAGTTGATTATAACAAGTCTTTACTGAATGGAGACAACCTGGAAACTGAAACTACAGAAGCCTGCTAGGGCCTTTTATACAGGGGTGGTCACTGCCGGTACTGCAGTCTGAGACCAGTTATTCCCTTAAAGGTACATACACAACAAGGTGGACTTGGAATCACCATACAGGCTGCTTCCTGTCAGAAGGGAAGAAACGAAACACGCACTCGCTGCCGCTGAAAAACCCGCCCCCTCTGCACCTCCCAGCCGGATATTCAGGCCTTCTTTGTGAGAAGTAATGAGAAAGCCATAAAAGCAGGAATGAAAATAGGAAAGAGAGAAACGAAGCGAGAAATGAACATGAAACATAAAAAGTAAAAACAAGGAACTAGTTGAGTGCTCCATAGTTTAATTGAAGCGTTTATGACGATTAATGGATTTGATAGGGTGGGGGAGTCCAGAACAAGGGGTCACAACCATTCAGGGGTGATGTCAGAAAGCACTTCTTCACACAAAGGGTAGTGGAAATCTGGAACTCTTTTCTCCAAAAAGCTGTTGAGGCTGGAGATCTGTTGAAAATTTCAAGATTGAGATTGATAGATTTTCATTAGGCAAAGGGTTAAGGGATATGGAACCAAGGCTGGTAGATGGAGTTAAGCTACAGATCAGTCATGATCTAATTGAATGGCTTGATGGGCTTTTCCTATTTCCAGCTATGGACCTTCTTATCACAGAGGCCACGATTTTCCGTACCTTGGTGGGTCCGTGGCGGGTGAGGTCGGTGGCGGGTCGCGGCCTCGCTGCTGGCTCCATCCTGGCCTCCGACATGACTTTCTCCTGATTGGGCTTGTTAAGCCTGCCCAGCGCCTTTCCCGGTCCAATTGAAGGAAGCAGGTCTGATGATGTCATCTGACAACACGTCATCAGTCGGTTTCTTTAAAGGGACCATGCGCAAATTTACTTTGACATTTGTGCTGTCAGTGTTCTACAACATTGAGGTGCTGCAAACACTGACAAGCACTGCATAGAGGTGCACAGCTGCACCCAGGCTCTCCCATGACTCCCTCCATATGCTTATGAAGGGAGTCACAGCACACAGGGGGGTTCTCTTCCCTTCCCATGGGCGGAAGAGACCTCCCCAGGAGACCAACACAGCCTGGTTGCATGTTGCACAGGAGGACACAAGCAGGGATGTCGTCAGGAGGACTAGGCCGCAGTGGCACAAACTTTTCAATGATCTCAGTAGATCACGAAACGTTACTGCAAAGCTACATTCAACTTCATCCTGCTGTGCCACCCATCACCCCCCCATCACTCTGCCTTCCCTACCCTGCTCCTGCACATCCCTACTCACACCAACTTACCTTGCCCATCCCGCTCTATCTGCATTATCACTTCTCCATCTCACTAGCCACCCCTCACACTCACCCTCATCCGAGTCCAATTATACCAACTAACAACACACAAGTGTAGGCACTTGGGTGTTTTATCCAATGTTCATGTAAAGTTTGTATTAATGTGCTGTCAAACATAGAAATCTTTATTTTCAACACTGCGTTCTTGGACAGATTTGTGTGAACCTTTGTAAGTGCCTTAGTGAGTTGCAGTGAATGGTGAGACATAATGGTAAACCCCAGCCCCACCCCCAGCCCGCAATGGTGATGAGTGCGAAAGGAATAGCTTAGGCATTGTAGAGATGCTTTATGGTGTCGGTGTGGGGTGGTGCCAACCTGGCACATCATGTAGCAGCCAGGGTGTGCAGCATCAAGTGAAGTAAATGTGGCCATGGTGAGGCCATCCCTGGCGTCCCGGCCAGCAATGTGCTCGGGTGCTGATGCCCTGTGTCCTGTGCAGCATCAGGTCATTGCGGAGAAAGTTGTTGTTGTTGTTGGTGCTACTGGTGTGCCTGGTGCTGCTGGTGTTGTGGCTAATCGTGGTCAGATTCTGAGGACCAAGGTGAGAGAGTATAAACTGTACCCATGCTGATGGAATAGATGGCAGATGAACTTGAGATGACAGAAGCGATCTGTCAATGGTGAAAGAGATTGTTCCAATGAGGTGACACTGGATAGAGAGTTTGCTCCAAACACCTGCAACCTGCATAAAGCTCAATCTGTCTTCCAAATGCAGTAAGCAACAGCTTCTGTGCTTGGAAAGTGAACAGCTGTGAGATGGGAGCTTTATAGCACATTTCAAGCTGTCAAGTAATGAGATGATTCCATGGCCATTCAACACCCACCCAGCTTACCTGACGTGATCCCCCGCAATGTGGACCCCGTTGGTGAGCTGGTAAATTCTAAAGGTGAGCTCAAAATTGTTGTTAATCCTCTGTTAACAAGGTTATAATGACCTGAATTGCCTCCCCGCCGCTGCGTGATGGGTCTACTCAACGCTGACAGACCCGACATTTGGGAAAGGTGCGTGGTGGCAGGTTGACAGCGGGGTCCCGACCTGCTGTCACAAAAAAAAACAATTTCCCACCCGACCCGCCACTGATCGTGCCCGCTGCCACCCTGGAAAATTCCTCCCAGAATCTCTGGAGTCGGGGAGTAAGTCAGATTTAACAGGGAACTAATGAAGAGCCTTACACAGGACTCCAGTTTTGCAAATTTAATCCAGACCAGCCAAGTTGAATATCCTTTTATGTGGTCATTATCCCTGATCTTGTTTTTCTGTGCTCTGTCCCCTATTGGGTAGATTAGTGGTCTGTTCCTCGGTCCTCCATCACTCCAGACTCCCTGTTTGCTATCAGAACTCTCTGCAGGAAGCCTCAACGGCAAGTGAATCAGCATTAGCACAGAAAGGTTTTAAATCACGTGACTCGGGAAAGTGTTCAAGTTTGCAGAACTAGTATGGAGCTTTTTTTTTAATGTGACTTAATTGAAATAGATCATCTTAAATAACAATGGCCCCAAAATTCGGGTCTCCATGGGTGAGTACGCATGGGGTACTCACCCGTATGCCCAATGGAAGTGCCGGTTTCGTGCATGCACTGTGCATGCGCGGGAAACCGGCACTTCCGTTCCTCTGAACGAAGGGGTTCAGAGGTCGAACACGTGCGCAGGGGAGTCTGCGCGTGCGCATCGAACTTAGGTTTTTTTACAGGTTTTTCCGTGAGGGTAAGTATTTAGAATTTAGAAATTTAAAAAGCAGGTGTAAGGCCTGCTTTTTACAAGATAAGTGGTCAATTAATTAAAATTAAAACATTTTTCACAGGTTTATTATTTTTAAATACTTTAAAGCAAGGTAAGTTTATTTTTAGCCCTGTTAGAATATAAAATTATTTTTTTCAAAATTTAAATTATTGTTTAAAATAGTTATTTAACGTAATTTATAGTTTACTAGCTGGAGTGCCCAGCGGTGCCGAGGCTTTTTCGAGGGCATGTTGTTGTTGGAAGAGAGAGAGAGAGAGCGACTGGGGGGGGGGGGAGAAGAGAGAGAGAGAGCGCGACTGGGGGGGAAGAGAGAGAGCGACTGGGGGGAACAGAGAGAGCGGGTGGGGGGAAGAGAGCAGGGGGGAAAGGGAGGGCGGGGGGGAAGGGAGGGGGGAAGGGAAGGGAGGGGGGAAAGGGAGGGGGGGAAAGGGGCGGGGGGGAAGGGAGGGGGGGAAGGGGCGGGGGGAAAGGGAGGGGGAAGGGGGGCTGGGGGGAAGGGGCGGGGGGGAGAAGGGGGGGGCGGGGGGAAGGGGGGGCGGGGGCGGCGGGGGGGAGGGGGGGGGAAGGGGGGCGGGAAGGGGAAGGGGGGCGGGGGGGGAAGGGGGGGGCGGGGGGGGAAGGGGCGGGGGGGGCCCAGGCCGAGAGCCCCGCTCTCCAAGCCCCGACCCCCCGGCCGAGAGCCCCGCTCTCCGAGTCCCGCCCCCCCACCCCGGCCGAGCCCGATTGCGGCTCTGAGAGACGGCCGGCGGCCGGCGGCCGAGCCTCGCCTCCCCCCCGGCTGAGCCCGATTGCGGCTCTGAGAGACGGCCGGCGGCCGAGCCCCGCCCCCCCCCCGGCCGAGCCCGATTGCGGCTCTGAGAGACAGCCGGCGGCCGAGCCACGCCCCCCCCGGCCGAGGCCGATTGCGGCTCTGAGAGATGGCCGGCGGCCGAGCCCCGCCCCCCCCCCACCAAGCCCGATTGCGGCTCTGAGAGACGGCCGGCAGCCGAGCCCCGCCCCCCCCCCGCCGAGCGCTGAACAGAGACGCGGCGTCTCACCTGCTCCTGCTGCGCGCGCACCCTGGCCCTCGTGGCTGATGCCGTTGCCCTGGGTAACGTGACACGGTGGGGTGGGGTGGGGGTGAGGAGCTTAGCAGCAGCCCAGTTACCGAGCTCGGGCCTGGCTGGGCAAGAAAGGCCCAGGCTTTCAGGCCTAAGAAAAAAATGGGCAAAGGTAGGAAAAAGAATGTTCAGGTTAGATAAAATATTTACAAATGAGTGATTCATTTTAAAAGAATTTAATAAATTGAATTTTATTTTGCTGGAAATGTATATTTGAAAAGAAAGACGCAGAAAGCAGGAAAAAGAATGGAAGCAAGATGGCGGTGACTCACCTCGGTTCAGAACGATAAGGCCCGCCCACACACGCACCGATTGGTCGACCGTCAGGTCACCAAAGCGCAGGATTGGTCAATCGTCCCGTCACTCGACCGTAGGAGGGCCCGGCCGCACGCGGCAGCAAGCCGCCGTACGATTGGTCGACCTCGAGGTCACTCTGTCGCTAATGAGCGGATAATGAGATGCTAATGAGCAGAATGTTGAAGATTTTTGGGATACCGCGGGCGCGATTTTAGCCAGGCCGAAACGTAAATACGCTTAAAACCGTCTCGGAAGCGTAAGCTTTCTTTGGAGGTAACGCGCACGTAGGTACGCCCTGTAACTTTCAAGCGCATAGCCCGCCAGACGCACAGGCGATGACAGACAGAAAGACAGAATGACAGATAGACAGAATGACAGAAGTACCGATTTATATATATAGATTTTAAAAATGTGATTAAAAAAAAAATTATTTGAAGGTTTACTGCTATTTTGGGGCCATAGGATTTATAAGTCTTGACAGCTCTTCCTGTCAAGACTTATGAATGGGCTTTTCCCTCCTCCGATTGGCTGCCCATGGCCCACGTGATCCCAGGGGACACATCGAACTAACTGCGCCCCTGGGACACGCAAGCACTGCGCGCTGGCAGCTGGGCCAGGCCCTGGATCGGAATTCCACGGGACCCTACAGCTCAACTGCCAGCGCGCAAGTTAAGTGCAGGTTGGGGGCTTGCACCCGCCCTGAATTTCTGGGTCATTGAGAGGTGTAAAGAATAACAAACAACAATTAAACCAAATACAAGAAAAGCATTCAAGCACAAAAAGACTTTTCAGGACGTCCCAAAGCCAATAAAGAAATTTGGAAGTGTAATCACTGTTGTAACGTAGGAAATACGGCAGCCAATTAGTGCACAGCAAGCTCCCACAAACAGCAATGAGAAAAATAATCAGATAATCTGTTTTGTAGGGGGGCATCTTTTAACTGGTTTAAGGTAATTTACCTGGTCAGGCAGCCTTTGCCTGCACTCTGACCAATTATAACCTTTTACCTGGTTTACGGTAATTCACCTGGTCAGGCAGCCTTTTGCTGCTACACTGTAAACCAATTTCCAAACAGCAGTTTCGAATCGCTACCCCACCTTCCAGTTCTGACTAGAGGACTTATAATTAATGATATTAAAACGGACAAATGGTCTGGATGAGAGAAAAATCAAGCTTTATTAACTAAAAGAAACTATACCACACAAACACAGTAATTACAGTAAAATTGCTTAAATGGAGGAAGGCAGACAGCAAAAACAAGGGGTAAGTGGCTACAATGTTAGTTTAACAATCTTAGCAATACCCCCTTAATTACCACCCCTAACTCCTTACTAGGTTGCCTTGCTGAGGAGTCAGAAACCCTGCTCACCTGTGGTCCAGCGAAGTAAGAGAGAGATAGCTTCTCAGGAGCTATCTTTATAGCTGAAAAAGTCTTTCTGCAAAATTCGCGCCCAAAGTTCCAATATACAAGAGAAACGCTGTGATTGGCTGATTCAAAGTGGTTGGAATGGGTTAATGCACTGTGGGGCCGAAATGTTCCCACCCACATCCAGAGCTCACCTGGGCTAAAACAAAAGGGAATCCAACCTGGGCTAAAACAAAAGGGAATCCACCTGCCCTATTGTTCAGAACGATGGGTGATTCAAAAACCCATTCAATCCTTAAACTGTTCCCTTTCAAAAGTCCTTTTCCGGAGTTTAGATATATCCATTGTGTGTGTGTAAGGGCTATTGAATGGCTGAATTGCTGTGTAAACAGAAGCAGTTTCAATCGATTGTCTTTGCGGTTAGTCTCAAGTGAGTTAATCCCTTAAGTCAATAAGCAACTTCAAGTGCTTCTGAGAGGGAAACTCCCTGATTTGATTGACAGGTTTGACTGCCACTGTATCCTCCCACTTTTTCACACAGCTGCCTTTTCAAGCCCCATTGTCTCTGCCATGTTTTTACTGATGGCCATTTTAAAACCCCTTTTGATTCACCAAACTCCAGGGAACAATTTTATTAATGAAAGTACTGTCTTAAGGTGTGTGAATATTTTCCACAGAGCTCCTCGACTCCGGTGTTGTCCACGTTCTGTCCATCTCAGAGCAGTCTTTTGCAGTTGTAGGCACATTTTAAAACATTGCAGACAATTCACATCACCCAATTCTTCGTCCACGATGTGGACCAATATTTTTCAATCTTCAGGGAAAATAGGGGAATTTTGTGAACCCCTACATTCCCCCCTTTTGATACTCCCAACTTGATTGAAGTATCAACTCGAAGGAGTGAGCAAAATTTTCAGACCCCCTCACAAACAACCATCCCCTGTATTTACCTAATAGCTATCTGCCACTGATCCTCCGAACCATCTATTCCCCTAAAATTCGAGAAAAACCGTGGTACGGTAGGCATCTTACAGATACATCAGTTTACAATAAGGGGTCTCTTACCCCTACACGCTTGTAAAATTATACAATGTAATCAAAATTTACAAACACTTGTTACATTACAACTTATTACAAAATGTTGCAATCTAAGTTACACAATGTAATCAAAATGATCCCAAGCACGGAGAGGGTCCAACGCCTCTGCTCAACTTGGAACTATAAAACAAAATACAAAAAATCTTCATTAAACATTTGAAATAACATGCTTAAATAAAACCCCGACCATCACGTGCCAATGATGGGTCGCAAAATTCGAGTGGGTATTGCTCCTCCCACCCAGGCAGTAAATGTACCTTCCACCCCCCCCCTTTGATTGTCTGAAACTTTGAAACAGACAGAATGGATTTACAGACCAGCCTGCTCCGCCAGCCCCGAGCCGTTCCCTTGTCCCTTTGTGGAGGCGGGGTACCCCTCATGTTTAAGATTACCTTGGCACAGACCGAGACCGGGGAGTATGGGATCGCGACTCCCAGTCCCTCCCCCTCCCATCTACTCTTGACTGGCTGCAGAAAATGATGGGTGCCTGTGTGGCGGCTCTCGTTGGCCCCACACTCAAACTTGGATCCCAGATCCGGCCACCCATTCATCCTCCCCAGCCACACTTACACTAACTTTACCCGTGGGCCCCTGGGTGTGTTCCTCCCTCCCCCGACCACACCCACGCAACTCTTGGGCCTCCCCCTCCCTTTTACAATCTTTCCCGGGCCATCACCACCCACTCCCGGGGAACGCGTCCCTATCTGACAAGGCGCCCGCGCTTCCCCACCATGACTCCTCAACAGCGAGGTCTCCCGCAAGTGAACTTCGGTCAGGATAGTGCTGGGTTGGGGGCCGTGCCCCACCCAGCTGGGGCCATCTCTTCCGCATAGGAGGAGTAGGCAAGTTCCTCCGAACCCTGTCCGGTTTCTCCCGAAGGTCGCTGATGGGTTTCCCTCTGGATTTGTCCAGTGGCGAGGTGATCCCCAACATTCTGTATCCATATCTTCATTCGATGCCCAGCTCGGGCTGGGCAAACAGGGCTGCTTCATCTGCCACTCTCCTGCAAAACTTAAAAGGACATGCAGCCAGGTCTCACTGACCTGCTGCCTTAGGTGGAGACATGGTCAGGTCCCTTGGCCTCGGACCAAAATACAAACATTTGGCACACATGTAAACTTAAACTTACACTTAAACTCAAAACATTTGAAACATTCTAAACTTAAAATACAAACCTTAAAGCAAGCTATATACACACATAGCTATAATACAAATGCCGCCTGTCTCCGGACGGCCAGGCTAATCTCTGGCACTGTCACAGATTGCTGCTGGCTGCAGCGAAGATGGACTGCCTCCTGTCTCTGGTCCCCCGCAGCTTATGGCTGTTGAGTGGGGACCCCTGTTGTCTGTTTCCTCCTGGGCTTGGGAGATTGCTCTCTGTGGCAGGTACCCTGGTGACCATCTTTTCTTGGGCTTGCGGACCCGCTGAGACCTTCTGAGGGGCGTCTCTGTGGGGGAAACATTGGCTGGCAGACCCTGAGCTTGGGTTGCAGCCCTAGCTGGCTGGGAACCTTCTCCCCCTGGTGCCAACAGCCTGCACTCTATAAGGTACCTGGCAGCCTGCTGGTACAAATCTCCCTCTCCCGATCCAAAACCTGGTGTCAGCTCCCTCCCTATGTCTTCTGCAAGAGGGATTGCTATCCCTGCCTCCCCAGGGTCCCACAT
Source organism: Somniosus microcephalus (assembly GCF_052327205.1). Taxonomy (NCBI): domain Eukaryota; kingdom Metazoa; phylum Chordata; class Chondrichthyes; order Squaliformes; family Somniosidae; genus Somniosus; species Somniosus microcephalus. Next base: position 229,637,846 of record NC_140989.1, on the reverse strand, counting down.
CATGGGGGGGACCACTCTGGAAGCGGGCTGGGAAGCTGGTCCCTTTAAACAGGCCACTGCGCCTGCGTGGATCTCCTCCCCGGAGTCCCACGGCAGAGGCTGTGTAATCTCTGTCTTTAAACAAGCAGGTGCGCCTGTGTGAAAAAGTTGAGGAAGAGCCGCTGTGGTCCCGCCCGCAACTGCGCCTGCGCAAACTATCTTTTCGGAGTCCCTCGGCAGAGGCTGTGAAACCTCTGGCTTCAAACAGGCGATTGTGCCTGCACGGGAAAGCTTATGAGGAGCCGCTGGGGTCCCGCAGGCAACTGTGCCTGCGTGAACAATCTCTTTAAAAAGGGTTGGAAGAACCGCTGAGTCTTCCAAGCAGGCCACTGCGCCTGCACGTATTGTTTGGGAAGCGGGGATTTTTAAATGGCCGACTGCGCCTGCGCGCTCGGCCTCAAACTGAGCAAGAGCCGCTGGGGGTTCCGGGTCCGCGACTGCGCCTGCGCAAAACCGGTGTTGGGGAACATTTTCCCTCGGGCGCGCGGCTGCGCCTGCGCGGACCTCCTGTTGGCAAAATTCTCCCCCCAGGCGCGCGACCGCACCTGCGCGGGAAAACTGAGGAGGATCCGCTGGGGATACGGGCTGGGGAACCGCGCCTGCGCGAGCAGTTTCTGTGAATGGATGGGCAGCAGCCTGCTGATTTCTAATCCCAGGCTGCTGTTTCTCTGTTTCTGAGCCACCTAACCTTTTCAAATTTGAACTTTGGGCAAAACTAGGGTCCCACTGGGGTAGGGAAGTGTCCCAATTCGTGGGCTGGACAACTTTTCCTTGGAAACAAGCCACAGCGCCTATCTTTACAGGCTGTGAACTTGAACTTGTCTGGTGGGCAAACTCATGTACTCTTACCTGGGTGGCTTTAAATGGGGAATTTTGGACTGTGGGCTGAGGATTCCTATTCTCAGGCTCACTCCCAGCTGCCTGGTTGGGGTTGACTTTAAACCCCTTTCTTTCCAGTCATTGTGGTGAGGCAGAGGTGGGCGAGGGGGCTGCAGCACCACTGATAGCTGCTCCCTTTCCCTGATTGGCCCTCATGAGAGATTTTAACGTCTCCAGGACAGACTCGATTGTGCCTGTCTCTGCCTTCTGAGTTGGGGCTGCGGGGTTCCTGACTGTATCATCTCTCCCAGGCCTTTTACAATTCCTGCGCCAGTGGCCCTCCTCCCCGCACTTGTAACAAGTGACCTTGTTCTGAGAGGGATGGCTCCCCTCCTGGCGCCACTCTTTCTGATATGGAGCCCCAGGTTTATCTAATTCCCTATCCAGCACTGTTCTGCGTGCTGCCTGTGGGATGGTTCTACTTGGGCTGCCAGTAAAATCCGGCTGACCTGCCTTCAGGCTGATCAGGTAAATCATTCCCCTTGCTACCTTTAAAGCCACGTTAAGGCTTTCTATCTCTGCCCTACAGGGGCCATGATCTGCTTCACTAAACCTTTGGGCGCGGGCCAGCTTATAGGCTGCCTTTACTTCCCTAAACCTTTCCTCCTGCTCTGTTACTTCTGAGGTGAGGCGGGCATTCTCTTCCCGCAGTCTCATCTCACTTTCCCTGGCCTCAGTGATTCCCTGCACAAGGCGTTCTATAAATGCCTGGCATTTCGTGACCTCTAGTGTGAGACGTGCATTTTCTTCCTGCACCCTCATACCACTAGCTCTGGCCTCATTCACCTCTCTTATGAGGTGTTCTACCCCCGCCTGGCACTTCTCAAACTGGGACTCCTGATTCTTGGCCTCTTTAACCTGGCCACCTATACTATAATAGGTCAGCTTACACACTGCCACTACCTTCCGCAGGACTGCCCACAGACTGAAAGCAAGAAAAACAAAAGCTGGTGCTTTCTCCAGATCCAGACCACTTATCTAATCAAAAACTGCCTCCAGTCCTGCCACGGTCGCCATTTTGTAGGGGGCATCTTTTAACTGGTTTAAGGTAATTTACCTGGTCAGGCAGCCTTTGCCTGCACTCTGACCAATTCCAACCTTTTACCTGGTTTACGGTAATTCACCTGGTCAGGCAGCCTTTTGCTGCTACACTGTAAACCAATTTCCAAACAGTGGTTTTGAATTGCTACCCCACCTTCCAGTTCTGACTAGAGGACTTATAATTAATGATATTAAAATGGACAAATGGTCTGGATGAGAGAAAAATCAAGCTTTATTAACTAAAAGAACTATACCACACGAACACAGTAATTACAGTAAAATTGCTTAAATGGAGGAAGGCAGATGGCAAAAATGAGGGCTAAGTGGCTACAATGTTAATTTAACAATCTTAGCAATACCTCCTTAATTACCACCCCTAACTCCTTACTAGATTGCCTTGCTGTGGAGTCAGAAACCCTGCTCACCTGTGGTCCAGCGAAGTAAGAGAGAGATAGCTTCTCAGGAGCTATCTTTATAGCTGAAAAAGTCTGTCTGCAAAATTCATGCCCAAAGTTCCAATATACAAGAGAAACGCTGTGATTGGCTGATTCAAAGTGGTTGGAATGGGTTAATGTGTCTGCACTATGGAGCCGAAATGTTACCGCCCACATCCAGAGCTCACCTGGGCTAAAACAAAAGGGAATCCAACCTGGGCTAAAACAAAAGGGAATCCACCTGCCCTATTGTTCAGAACGATGGGTGATTCAAAAACCCATTCAATCCTTAAACTGTTCCCTTTCAAAAGTCCTTTTCCGGAGTTTAGATATATCCATTGTGTGTGTGTAAGGGCTATTGAATGGCTGAATTGCTGTGTAAACAGAAGCAGTTTCAATCGATTGTCTTTGCGGTTAGTCTCAAGTGAGTTAATCCCTTAAGTCAATAAGCAACTTCAAGTGCTTCTGAGAGGGAAACTCCCTGGTTTGATTGACAGGTCTGACTGCCACTGTATCCTCCCACTTTTTCACGCAGACAACTCAAGCTGCCTTTTCAAGCCCCATTGTCTCTGCCATGTTTTTACTGATGGCCATTTTAAAACCCCTTTTGATTCACCAAACTCCAGGGAACAATTTTATTAATAAAAGTATTGTCTTAAGGTGTGTGAATATTTTCCACAGAGCTCCTCGACTCCGGTGTTGTCCATGTTCTGTCCATCTCAGAGCAGTCTTTTGCAGTTCTAGGCACATTTTAAAACATTGTAGACAATTCACATCACCCAATTCTTCGTCCACGATGTGGACCAATATTTTTCAATCTTCAGGGGAAATAGGGGAATTTTGCGAACCCCTACAGTTTAAGGGATACATACTGGCCAGGACACCAAGGAGAATTCACCTGCTCTTCCTCAAAATAGTGTCGCGTGTTCCTTTACATCCACCTGAAAGGGCAGACGGGGCCTCGGTTTAATGTCTCATCTGAAAGACAGCACCTCCAACAGTGCAGTGCTTCCTCAGTACTGCACTGGCAGTGTCAACCTGGATTTTGTGCTCATGTATCTAGCACGTGGGGCAAAATTCCATGACCTTCTGACTCAGATGCGAGAGTGCTATCAACTGAGACACGGCTGACACCTAAAAGGGTAACAACTGGCAAACAAAGCAAGAGAGAAAAATAGAATTGAGAACATAAGAACATAAGAAATAGGAGCAGGAGTCGGCCATTCAGCCCCTTGAGTCTGCTCTGACATTCAACAAGATTATGGCTGATCTTCTACCTTAACTCCACCTTCCCGCACTATCCCCATATCCCTTAATTCCCTTCGTTCCCAAAAGTTTATCGACCTCAGTCTTGAATATACTTAATGACTGAGCATCCACAGCTCTCTGAGGTAGAGAATTCCAAAGATTCACAAACCTTTGAGTGAAGAAATTTCTCCTCCTCTCAGTCCTAAATGGCCGACCCCTTATTCTGTGACTGTGACCCCGTGTTCTAGACTCCCCAGCCAGGGGAAACATTTTCCCAGCATTAACCCTGTCAAGCCCCTTAAGAATTTTATATGTTTCAATTAGATCACCTCTCATTCTTCTAAACTCTAAGGAATATAGGTCTAGTCTACTCAATCTCTCCTCAAAGGGCAATCCCCTCATCCCAGGAACCAGTCTAGTGAACCTTCACTGCACTCCCTCTATGAAAAGTATGTCTTTCCTTAGGAAAGGAGACCAGAACTGTACATAGTACTCCAGGTGTGGCCTCACCAATGCCCTGTATAATTGTAGTAAGACTTCTTGGCCTAGAAATTGGCCTGAGTCGCCTGGGCGCTGGAATTTGCACCGCGATCGCCGCATTAGCGATCGCCGCAAATTCAGTTGAATTGCCCCTAGAGGGAGACGGGGCGCGGCTCGAGGTGCTCCATGTCCCTCTTAGGGCGCTGAAAGTGAATTTTGCAGCGCTACATGCCGCAGCGCCACACACTGCGGCACGGCACGCTGCGGTACCGCAGGCCTTCCGCCCACTGTTAAGGGGGAGGGGCCTGCAACAGCGCGAGCCCCGATCTCGAGTGCCAGCAAAAGAGCCCGGCACCAAGGAGAAGTGGCGGGCTCTCGGGAAACAGCTGGCAATGCCGCGGGCGGGGGACCAGGAGGCCGGGGACGGAGGTGCTGGCAGGCGGCCGCCAAAAAAGCGGCCGCCCCGCACCTCCACCTTAACTTGCGCCTCTGCCGGCACAGTAAGGCCCCATGAACCGGGCGCGGGTAGCGAACGGCGCAACTGCGCCGTTTGCTACCAAATATCGCGAACGGGGCGCGAATGGGGCGTGAATGGGGCACTGCGCACACCGATGACGTCATCGGTGGTGGCGCAGCGCAAATGTCAAACGCCACCATTAGCGCCCCTGCTGAATATTGCGGGAGGCGCAGCCAGTGGCGCTACAGCCACTGACTGCCTCTTTAGGCGCTAACAGGTGGCGCTACTCACCCAATTTTTCCCCCCTTTACTCTTATACTCTAATCCCTTTGTAACAAAAGCTAACATAGCATTTGCTTTCCTAATTGCTTGCTGTACCTGCTGTGATTCATGTACAAGGACACCCAGGTCCCTCTGAGTGCAAACATTTCCCAGTCTCTCAAAAAATATTCTGCTTTTTTGTTTTTCCTATCAAAGTGGATAACTTCACACTTCCCCACATTGTATTCCATTTGCCATGTTCTTGCCCACTCAGTCAACCTGTCTATATCTCTCTGCAGCCTCTTTGCGTCCTCCTCACAGCTTACTTTCCCACCTAACTTTGTATCATCAGCAAACTTGGATACATTACACTCAGTCCCTTCATCTAAATCATTGATATAGATTGTAAATAGCTGAGGCCCAAGCACTGATCCTTGCGGTACCCCGCTAGTTACAGCCTGCCAACCCGAAAAAGTCCCGTTTATTCCTACTCTCTGTTTTCTGTCCATTAACCAATCCTCAATCCATGCTGATATATTACCCCCAATCCCATGAGTCCTAATATTGTATAATAACCTCTTGTGTGGCACCTGATCAAATGCTTTTTGAAAATCCAAATACACCACATCCACTGGTTCCCCCTTATCCATCCTACTAGTTACATCTTCAAAAAATTCTAACAGATTTGTCAAACACAATTTCCCTTTCATAAAACCATGTTGATCTACTTAATCATATTATGATTTCCTAAGTGTGCTGTTACCACATCCCTAATAATAGACTCTAGCATTTTGCCTACCACTGATGCCAGGCTAACTGGCCTATCGTTCCCCGGTTTTTCTCTTCCTTCTTTCTTAGATAACGGGGTTATGTTTGCTACCTTCCAATCCTTAGGGATTGTTCTAGAATCTAGGGAATTCTAGAAGATTAGTACCAGTGCATCCACTATCTCTGCAGCTACCTCTTTTAAAACCCTAGGATGTAGGTCATCAGGTCCAGGGGATTTGTTGCCACCTAGTCCCATTAATTTCTCCAGTACTATGGGAGAGAAATTCAGTATCGCCCCATTTGGGGCGTAATTATCGACCGGGCACAAAGATTAGCGCCTGCCACTAATTATCGCCTCCGACTGCAAACTTGGCTTTTATCGCCCCTGGAGGTGATTGGAGCGCTAAATCAGGCGCTACACACCTCTCTTAAGACGCAAAGGCTGAGGAGCGAGGCGCTACCTCAGAGGGCTGGCGAAGCTCACGTGATGTCAGTCAGCAATGGAACAGAGACACACTGGTGCCGGCCAGTTCTTAAAGGGGAGGGTCGATCTTGCTCTTCATCCATACCCTGCTCATTGCAGCCTTGAATCTCGGGCTGGAGAGACCTGTACATCAAATCTTTTGGAAAGAACAATGGAGAGGCCCAGGGAAAGAGCTCAGAGTGCAGCCCCCATATTCTCTTTTAAATCGATGCAAGGGAGATCAAATCAGAAAGAACCTGCAAAGTGCTGCTCAGTACCCAAAACTGCTCAACACAGCTTTGAATATCTCCTGCAGTCTCTCTCTCTCACTCAGAATGCGTGGTGCAAAACTTTTGCCCACAAAAAAGGACAGAAGTGGTCGCCTTTAAATAGCGCTCCCCTAGTTCCTTCCCGACTGCAAAACGCTCCCCTCAACCTGTCGTTGCTAGCGGCAGGCGGTAAGACAGGGGGCACCACTCAATATCTGGTCCAGGGCGCTACCGGGGCGTTGCACACTCGACTGACGTCACAATCTGCCGGCGCAGGAGATCGTGGCGGTAGTGCTTAGTGCCGCCGCAAAATGTCTAGTTAATTTCGTGAGCGGCGCAAACATTGCCGGGCACGGGCGCTAGTTGCTTTGCGCCCCATTAGCGCCCTCTTAAGGCGCTAAATGGAGGCGCAAACCAACTGAATTTTTCCCCCTATGTCTTTACTTTTACTGATTTATTTAAGTTCCTCATTCTCTCTAGGCCCTTGGCTCCCCATTATTTCCGCAATGTTTTTTGTGTCTTCTACTGTGAAGACAGATACAAGTATTTGTTTAATGTCTCTGCCATTTCCTTATTGCACAGTATAATTTCTCCTGTCTCTGCCTCTAATGTGCCCACGTTTACTTTCACTAATCTCTTCCTATATACATACCTATAGAAATGTTTACAATCTGTTTTTATGTCTCTTGCTAATTTACTCTCATATTCTTTTTTCTCTTTCCTTATCAATTTCTTGGTCCTCCTTTGCTGAATTCTAAAATCCTTCCAATCCTCAGGCTTACTACTCTTTTTGGCAACATTATAAGCCTCTTCCTTTGATCTAATACTATCTTTAACTTCTCTTGTTAGCCATGCGGTTGGACCACTTTTCCTGTGGGGTTTTTGTGCCTAAAAGGAATGTATATTTGTTGTAAATTAAGTTATTAATTATTTAAATGTTAGCCATTGCTTGTCTACCGTCATACCTTTTAATGTAGTTTCTCAATCTACCTTAGCCAACTTGCCCCTCATAACTACGTAGTTTGCTTTGTTTAGATTTAAGACCCTAGTTTTGGATTTAACTAAATCACTTTCAAACTCAATATAAAATTCTGTCACATTATGGTCACTCTTCCCTAAAGGCCCCTTTACTACAAGGTTATTAATTAACCCTTTCTCATTGCACAATACTAGATCTAAAATAGCCTGTTCCCTAGTTGGTTCCTCAACATACTGGTCTAGATAACTATCTTGTATACATTCCATGAATTCACCCTTTACACTATTACTGCAAATTTGGTTTGCCCAGTCTTTATGTAGATTAAAGTCCCCCATGATAACTGTATTACCCTTGTAACATGCACCTCTAATTTCCTGATCTATACTCTGCCCTACATTACAACTACTGTTTGGGGGCCTGTAAATAACTCCCACCAATGTTTTCTGTCCCTTGTTGTTTCTGAGCTCCACCCAAACTGATTCTACTTCTTGATTTTTGGAGCTAAGATCCTTTCTCTCTACTGTCTTTATCCCATCCTTTATTATCAGGGCTACCCCTCCTCCTTTTCCATTTTGCCTATCTCTTCTATAAGTTAAGTATCCTGGAATATTTAGTTCCCAGCCTCGGTCACTTTGCAACCACGTCTCTGTAATGGCTACCTGTATTAGATCAAATCTATTAATTTCTATCTGCACTATTAATTCATCTATTTTGTTGCGAATGCTTTGCACATTCAGATATAGTGCCTTTAGCTTTGACTTTTTTCTATTTTTCCCTGATGTCACCTTAGTCACTCATGCCCTATTACCTTTGTTACTCTCTCTGTCCCTTCCTGACAGGGACCTAGAGCTGGAAAGTGGATTTAGGCTGGATTGCTCTTTGTTGGCCAGCGCGGACACGATGGGCCGAAATAGCCTCCTTCCGTGCTGTAACTTTCTATGATTTCTATGATTCTGACCCACTCTACTTGTTTTTACCCAAAACTCTACTCTGCTCTAGAGCCTTGACATTTCTCTTGCTGCTTTTAAATTTACTCTTTCCTGAATCTTCCCACCCCCCCCACCACCTTCATTAGTTTAAAGCCCGGTCTACTGCCCTAGTTATTCGATTCGGCAGGACACTGGTCCCAGCCCTGTTTAACTGGAGCCCGTCCCAATGGAACAGCTCCCTCTTTCCCCAGTACTGGTGCCAGTGCCCCATGAACTGAAACTGCTTCCTCCCACACCACTCTTTGAGCTATACATTTAAACCTCTAATCTGTTTGTCCCTGTGCCAATTTGCGCGTGGCTCAGGCCTTTGACGTTCTGGTTTTTAATTTGGATCCTAGCTCCTCAAACTCCCTCAGCAGAACCTCAATCCTAGTTCTACCTATGTTGTTGGTTCCTACGTGGACCACGACAACTGGATCCTCCTCCTCCAAGTTCTTCTCCAGCTGTGAGGAGATATCTTTAACCCTGGCACCGGGCAGGCAACACAGCCTTCGGTACTCCCTGTCGCGGCTGCAGAGACAGTATCTATCCCCCTGACTCTACTGTCCCCTACCACTACCACATTCCTTTTTACTTCCCCCCACAACCCTGCCACTTGAATGGCCTCCTGTACCATGGTGCCGTGGTCAGTTTGCCCATCCTCCCTGCAGTCCTTGTTCTCATCCATACAGGGAGAAAGTACCTCGTACCTGTTGGACAAGGTCCAGGGCTGAGGCTCCTCCATCACTACATCCTGGATCCCCATACCTTCCTAACTCGCAGTCACACCCTCCTGTCCCTGACCATTGACTTACTCTAAAGTACTGCTTAACCTAAGGGGTGTGACTGCCTCCTGGAACAAAGTGTCCAGGTAACTCTCCCCTTCTCTGATGAGAAGAAACAAAAGTCAGAACAAGTCAAGTAGTGGAAAGATAAACATCTGAAGGGCCTCAAGGATATGTGTATCTGTTTGAAACACAGATCTTGGACAAAGGAAATTTAACTTCTTTGGTAAATATTTTTTATCAATACTTTGGGGGAAAAATTCAGTATCACCCATTTAGCGCCGGACGCTAATATCGGCCGGGCGCAAAGTTTAGCGCCCGGTGCTAATTATCGCCTCCGACTGCAAAATTCGCCTCTATCGTCCCTGGAGGTGATTTGTGCGTGAAATCAGGTGCTACACACCTCTCTTAAGGCACAAACGTCGGGGAGCGAGGCGCTACCTCAGAACACTACCGAAGCTCAGGCGATGCCAATTACCCTGGAACTCAGACAGACTGGCACCGTCCAGTTCTTAAAGGGGAGGGGCCATCTTGCTGGCCAGCCACACCCTGCTCATTGCAGCCTTGAATCTCGGCCTGGAGAGACCTCTAAAGCAATTGTGTTGGAAGCACTAATGGATAGGCCCAGGGAAAGAGCTCGGCGCTTCGGAACCTCAAAAGTGGTGCTGAGGGCCAAAACTCCTTAGGACAGCGTTAAAACCAAAAATTTTGCCAACAAGAAAAGGCAGGAAGCGCCCGCCTTTAAATAGCGCTTTCCCCAGCCCCTTCCCGAATTGAAAACGTTCCTCTCTACCTGTCGTTCCTAGCGGCAGGTGCTAAGGCAGGGGGCAGGACTCAATATCCGGTCTGGGGCTCTACCAGGGTGTTGCACGCTTGACTGACGTCACGATCTGCAGGCGCAGGAGATCATGGCGGTAGTGTTTAGTGCCGCTGCAAAACGACTGTTCAATTTCGCGAGCGGTGCTAAAATCGCCACACACGGGCGCTAAGTTCCTAGCGCCCCCCAGAGGTGCTAACGGGTGGCACTAACGGGAGGCGTTAAGCAACCGAATTTCTCCCCCACAATCCCCTAGTGGTAGGTAGGGATTCAAACTCTGCACCTGTTTTTTTGAAAAATAAAATGTACAGGTTATTTTATTATTTTTAAAGTGATAATTATGCAAAAATGTGGGTATTGCAATGGGTTTCTGCAGAGTAATGTGTGGGGAAGCTGATTGTTGGGCTATGTCCCATTTGGGCCAGCCAGTCTGATTTATCAGTGAATTTCTAAAAAGCACCAGTCAATTTTTCCCACTTATTTCTGTGTTTTGAGATGCAGAAGCAAAACAGATTTTCAATGACTTTTGGATCAGCGGGTGAACATAGCTCAGAACCCGAGCAATAACCTTTGTCCCTGACCCCGCCAAGATCCTCGCTCTTGTTTGGTCTTTGGACTTGGCGAGAGGTGGCAAGATTTTTGTTAACCAGGAGCTTACACCAGTGCCAATACAGACCCCAGATGGTCAGAGCCGAATAAACGCAGGCCTTTTGAGAGAATTATTACTGCTGCGTTACTCATTATATCATTTCAGCTACTGTTGGAGTGGCGTCACCAAGCTGATGTTTTGTCTGCATCTTGAATTTCTGGCTTGCGGCCCAAAAAATTCAAAATCCCGACGACGTTGCCTTTTTTAATCAGAAGAGATCCTCCCCAATTTCCGGCTAGTTATGACATTGGCAAACCAACTGCAGCATAACCGAGGCCCTTGATGAGGTGCGGCTTCCAACTGGTGCCAACACCGCCACCATCAGGTGCTCTGTGGTACTGCAGAGCTCTACCAACAAAAAGAATAATCTGCGGTAGCATTCCAGCACTCCGAAACCATCGCTGACAACCGAACGAGCGGCACGTTTGGAATTAGCTACATATTCTGCGAAATTAGTGCAGCATAGCTTGCAGGAAAGAAAGGAACAATGTATTTTCAACCCCGTGAAGAATTACATAGGATTACATAGGATATACAGCACAAAAACAGGCCATTCGGCCCAACCAGTCCATGCCGGTGTTTATGCTCCACTCGAGCCTCCTCCCTTTTTTCCTCAACTAAATCTATCAGCATAACTGTGAACCCTCTATTCCCTTCTCCCCCACATGCTTGTCCAGCCTCCCCTTAAATGCATCTATACTATTTGCCTCAACCACTCCCTGTGGTAGCGAGTTCCACATTCTCACCACTCTTTGGGTAAAGAAGTTTCTTCTGAATCATATGAATAGTGGATATCTCTTCAGGCTTAAAATCCCACTCAGCTCTGCTTTTTGTGCTCAGATAAAACTCCGGCGGATTATTTTGACAAAAGTTATTAACCTTTTTGATTTTCTTTTAATTGAGTTCACAAGCACATTAACCAGTGCAGTAGAAACACCTTTGTGAATTTGAGACAGTAATACCGCAATCCCCTCCCCTCCCCATGACTCAATGGGTATTGAGGTGTCCATTGTGATACTGAGCCAGCGGCCTGAGCAGCAGGAAAGATGCTACATCTTTGGTGAGTCAGCCAGGGTGACCCCTCCTGATTGCTGATCACTGTCCAGTGTCTCCAGCTGTTACGAGTGGGTGTGTGGACAGAATTGGGCCCAGTTGCGATTCACCTCATGGTCAAAAAGCCTGTCAACTCTTTCCTTAAAAATGACCACATAGGCAAGATACAGGGCTGAACGGCAACGATTCTATTCCTTGCCATTGAATCTCTGCATTTATTTTGTCACGACACTGCACAGAGCGTCTGTGATTTAGGTTGCTACTAAATGATTGCAAACATCTCCAAGTTGGCTATAAACGTTTGTGAACAGAACAGCATAAAACAAGGGCTGCACAGTTACAGAGCAGGGAGACTGGCTGATTAAATGGGTTTGCACATTATCCTTTCACCTCGGAGATCTGGGTTTAAATCTGCCCCTGCCTGATTGTAAAGGTCTTTAGTATTTAAGCGAGCTTGAGTCAGTCACAGTCCAGGTCTCCATGGGCACAGGCCCGCAGCATAAAACAAACAGCTTCACTTCCATTTTAAACTTGCAATCTCACTCAGAGGCCGTAAGGATGACTAATGGGGGAAAGGGAGGCATTCACAGCGGCACAGGAAAGGGCACTTTTCTGAGTTTGGAGTTCAGGTTAATGGGGCCTAGTTTCCAACAGTCCTTTCCCTCTCCGTCCCAGTTTTGAATCCCATTTTGTAGGTAGAGGCCTTCAGCGTGTTTCCCGTTTATCCTTCTGAAATAGTTTGTGGAACGTTCAGTTACCTGTGGAGTTCCTTTATCCTCAGCCCTCTCTTTAGCCGTGTCAGCCTTGGCTCAGTTGGTAGCACCCTCGCCTCTGAGTCAGAAGGTTGTGGATTCAAGTCCCACTCCAGAGACTTGAGCACAAAAATCTAGGCTGGCACTCCAGTGCAGGAATAAGCGAGCACTGCACTGTCAGAGGTGCTGTCTTTCAGATGAGATGTCTGCTCTTCCAGGTGGATGTAAAAGATCCCACGGCACTACGCGAAGAGGAGCAGGGGAATTCGTCCTGGCCAATATTTATCCCTCAATCAACATCACCAAAACAGATTATCTGGTCATTATCACATTGCTATTTGTGGGAGCTTGCTGTGTGCAAATTGGCTGCTGCGTTTCCTACATTACAACAGTGACTACACTTCAAAAAGAACTTCATTGGCTGTAAAGTGCTTTGGGCTGTCCTGAGGATGTGAAAGGCGCTATATAAATGCAAGTCTTTCTTTCTTCCTATCTTTAATATGGCCATGTAGTTGGCCTCTTAAGTTAGGCCCGTTGCAGTAGAGGAATTATTTTGTCCAAATAAAAGTTGTATTTTCTAGTGTCTAGTCATGAAGCTCCAGCCATCATGGTGTGTGGGGAAGGCTTGATGCACCAGCTGATCTTTTCCTGCCCGTCAATTTCGTATGTCTGTATCTGTGGACTAACCAATATTTCCTTCCAATTGATCATTACTTGTTTACTTTTGGACTCTATGCTCCTATTTATAAAACCTGAAATGCTATTGGTCTTTTTATGACTTTATTGACCTGCATTTGCCATTCAAGAGAATTAAGTATTTGAATCCCTGGGTCTCACTATTCATCCGCACCCATCAGTGTCTTTACATTGAGTCTACACTCCCATTCCTTGTTCTTTTCTCCCAAAATGTATTACCTCATACTCCTCCACATTACATTGCATCTACCACTTATCTGCCCATCCCACTAACCTGTCTGTGTCTTCCTGAAGTCTTCTCCGGTGTGCCTCACCCAACCCCCTGTAATAAATCATGCACCAATGTAATGTGACCCAATGAGCGGTGATTGCACTGAATCAGATTTACATACATCAATGGGAGTAATGCCTGCTCCGAGACTGATGTCCATATACCATCTCAACATTTGAACGTGCTACGTAGCTTAAGTTAATCGCCATTTCCCTGCAGTAGTAAGTGGTTTTTAATCCACTAGTAGAGAATAATTTACACCAGCAGTGAAGCAGCTTAATAAGAAAGACTTGCATTTATACAGTGCCCTTCACACCTTCAGCCATTTACAGCCAATGAAGTCAAAGAGTCATAACGGCACAGAAGGAGGCCATTCAGCCCATCGAGTCCGTGCCGGCTCTCTGTAGAGCAATCCAGTCAGTCCCATTCCCCCGCTCTATCCCTGTAGCCCTGCAAGTTTATTTCCCTCAAGTGCCTATCCAGTCTCCCCTTGAAAACATTGAGTGTGTCCGCTTCCACCACTTCCGTCAGCAGCGAGTTCCAAGTCCTCACCACTCGCTGCGTAAAAAGGTTTTTCCTCACATCCCCCCGTATCTCTCACCCAAAACCGTAAATCTGTGTCCTCTAGTCCTTGTTCCATCAACTAGTGGGAACAGCCTTTCCCCGTCTAGCCTATCCAAACCCATCATAATCTTGTACACCTCTATCAAATCACCCCTCAACCTCCTTTGCTCTAATGAAAACAAATCCAGCTTCTCTAACCTGTCCTTGTAGCTAAGATCCCCCATCCCCAGAACCATTCTGGTAAATCTCCTCTGCACTCTCTCAAGGGCCTTCACATTCTTCCTAAAGTGTAGTGACCAGAACTGGATGCAATACTCCAGTTATGGCCTAACCAGCACTTTATAAAGGTTCAGCATAACTTCTCTACTTTTGTGCTCAATACCTCTATTTTTGAAATCCAAGATCCCATATGCTTTGCTAACCACTCTCTCAAAAAGTCCTGCCACCTTCAGGGACCTATACATATTAACTCCCAGGTCCCTCTGTCCCTGTACACTCTTTAAAACTGTGCCATTAAGTGTATATTGCCTCTCCCTGTTCCTTCTGCCAAAATGCATCACCTCACACTTCTCTGTATTAAATTCCATCTGCCACTTGTCTGCCCATTCTGCTAGCCTTTCTATGTCCTGTTGCAGTCGATTGGTATCATCCTCACTGTTTGCCATACCCCCAAGTTTGGTGTCATTGGCAAATTTAGGAATTTTACTTTATATTCCAATATCCAGGTCATTCATATATATCAGAAAAAGCAGTGGCCCCAGCACTGACCCTTGGGGAACACCACTGTCTACCATCCTCCAGTCTGAAAAATAGCCATTTACCACAACTCGCTGTTTTCTGTCCTTAAGCCAATTCCTTATCCAAGTTACCACTGACCCACCTATTCCATGAGCCTCAATTTTGTTAACCAGCTTCCTATATGGTACTTTGTCAAACGCCTTCCTAAAGTCCATGTAGACAACATCCATTGCATTCCCTTCATCGATCCTCCCTGTTACTTCATCAAAAAATTCAATTAGATTAGTCAAACATGATCTGCCTTTTACAAATCCATGTTGGCTCTCCTTAATTAGCTTAAACCTCTCCAAGTGCCTGTTAATTTTTCCTTGATTACTGTTTCTAAAACTTTACCCACCACTGATGTTAAACTGACTGGCCTGTAGTTACTAGGATTGTCCTTACACCCTTCCTTGAACAATGGTGTCACATTTGCCACTTTCCAATCCTCAGGCACCTCCCCCGCATCTAGGGAAGATTGGAAAATTATGGCAAGCCCTGCCGCTATCTCCTCCCCCAATTCCCTTACCAACCTGGGATGCAAGCCATCTGGACCAGGTGACTTATCCACTCTAAGCATACCCAGCCTTTCTAGTATATCTGTCTATCAATTTTCACCCCTTCCATTGCTTCTACCTTTTCCACTTCTACCGACATTTTGTCAGCATCCACCTCCTTAGTAAACACTGATACAAAGTACTCAATGAGTATTTTAGCCTTGCCATGCGCCTCTAAGCATATATCACCTTCTTTGTCGCTAATAGGCCCCACCCCGCCTCTTACTACCCGCTTACTGTTTACATGCCGGTAGAAGATTTTTGGGTTCCCTTTTATGTTAACTGCCATTCTACTCTCGTATTCCCTCTTTGCCAATCTTATTTTCATCTTCACATCCCCTCTCAACTTATTGTATTTGGTCTGGCTCTCCCATGAAGAATTCACCTGACATGCATCATACACCCTCTTTTTTTGTTTTGTCATCTTCTCCCTTGTCATTCAAGGAGCCCTTGCTTTGGTTCCCTTACCCTTCCCTCTTGTTGGAACGTACCTAGCCTGTACTTGGAACATCTCCTCCTTAAAAATCACCCATTGTTCCATTACAGTTTTTCCCGTCAGTCTTTGGTTCCATTTTACCCAACCTCCCCGCGAGAATATTGGTCCCGGCTCTGCCGAGGTGTAACCCGTCCAGCTTGTACAGGTCCCACCTTCCCCAGAAACGGTCCCAATGCCTCAGGAATCTAAAGGCCTTCCTCCTGCACCATCTCTCCAGCCATGCATTCATCTGTTCTATCTTCCTATTCCTGTACTCACTAGCATGTGGCACTGGGAGTAATCCGGAGATTACTATCTCTGAGATCCTGCCTTTTAATCTCTCTCCTAGCTCCCTAAATTCTGCCTGCAGGACCTCATCCCTCTTTCTGCCTATGTCGTTGGTACCGATATGGACACGACCTCTGGCTGTTCACCCTCCCCCCTCAAAGTGTCCTGCAGCCACTCAGTGACATCCTTGACCCTGGCACCAGGGAGGGACCATACCATCCTGGAGTCACGTCTGCGGCCGCAGAAACGCCTGTCTGCTCCCCTAACTATCGAATCCCCTACCAGGGAGGGTCAGGACTGGCAGCTAAATATTCCGGGGTATAGAATCTTCAGGCGAGACAGAGGGGGGTGTAAAAGGGGAGGGGGTGTTGCAATATTAATTAAGGAGTCTATTACTGCTGTAAGAAGGGATGATATATTAGCGGGTTCCTCTAATGAGGCCATATGGGTAGAACTTAAAAACAAAAAGGGGTCAAGCACCTTGCTGGGAGTGTACTATAGGCCCCCAAACAGTCAGGGGGAGATAGAGGAACAGATACGCAGGCAGATATCAGAAAAGTGTGAAAATAATAGGGTAGTAATAGTGGGGGATTTCAACTTCCCCAATATAAATTGGGATAGTCAGAGTGTGAAAGGCTTGGAGGGAGCAGAATTCTTAAAGTGCATCCAGGAAAGCTTTTTGAGCCAACATGTAGAAAGTCCTACAAGAGAGGGGGCGGTACTGGACCTAATTCTAGGGAATGTAGCCGGGCAGGTGGTGGAAGTGTCTGTAGGAGAGCATTTTGGCGATAGTGACCACAATTCGGTGAGATTTAAGGTGGTCATGGAAAAAGACAAAGACGGCCCGGAAATCAGGGTTCTAAATTGGGGGAAGGCCGATTTTAATAAGATAAGACAGGATCTGGCAAAAGTGGACTGGGAGCAGCTACTTATAGGAAAATCCACATCAAAACAGTGGGAGGCTTTCAGAAGGGAAATAGAGAGAGTACAACACCAACATGTTCCTGTAAAGGTCAAGGGTGGGACCAACAAGCAAAGGGAACCTTGGATGACAAAGGATATACAAAAATACATTAGGAAAAAAAGGGGGGCTTTTGGCAGTTACAAAAGACAAAAGACGGTGGGAGCCCTAGAGGAGTATAAGAGGTGCAGGGGCATACTTAAAAAGGAAATTAGGAGGGCGAGGAGGGGCCATGAAATAACACTGGCGAGCAAAATAAAGGAAAATCCTAAGATGTTTTATAAGTATATTAAGGGCAAGAGGATAACCAGGGAAAGGGTAGGGCCCATTAGGGACCAAAGTGGCAAGCTGTGTGTAGAGCCAGATGAAGTAGGTGGGGTTTTAAATGAATTTTTTGCCTCAGTGTTCACTATGGAGAAAGACGATGTAGACATAGAAGTCGGGCAAGGGGACTGTGACATACTTGAACATATTAGCATCGAGAGGGAGGAGGTACTAGCGGTTTTAGCAGGCCAAAAAGTGGATAAATCCCCAGGCCCGGACGAGATGTATCCCAGGCTGTTGTGTGAGGCAAAGGAGGAGATTGCAGGGGCTCTGACACAAATTTTCAGAACCTCTCTGGCCACAGGGGATGTACCAGAGGACTGGAGAACAGCTAACATAGTACCATTATTCAAGAAGGGTAGCAGGGATAAACCAGGGAATTACAGGCCAGTGAGCCTAACATCTGTGGTAGGGAAATTATTGGAAAAAATTCTGAGGGACAAAATTAGTCTCCACTTGGAGAGGCAAGGATTAATCGGGGATAGTCAGCATGGCTTTGTCATGTCTGACCAATCTGATTGAATTTTTCGAGGGGGTGACAAGGTGTGTGGATGAGGGAAATGCTGTGGATGTGGTTTACATGGACTTCAGTAAAGCTTTTGACAAGGTCCCGCATAGGAGACTGGTCAAGAAGGTAAGAGCCCATGGGATCCAGGGGGCCTTGGCGCGTTGGATCCTAAACTGGCTGAGTGGCAGGAGGCAGAGGGTGATGGTCGAAGGTTGCTTTTGTGACTGGAAGCCTGTGTCCAGTGGGGTACCTCAGGGATCGGTGCTGGGTCCCTTGCTGTTTGTGATCTACATTAATGATTTGGATGAGAATGTAAAGGGTATGATCAGTAAGTTCGCGGATGACACGAAAATTGGTGGGGTGGTAAATTGCGAGGAGGAAAGCCTCCGGCTACAGGACGATATAAACGGGTTGGTCAGATGGGCGGAAAAGTGGCAAATGGAATTTAACCCGGAAAAGTGCGAGGTGATGCATTTTGGACGGACAAATAAGGCAAGGGAATACACAATGAGTGGTAGGACCCTAGGAAGTACAGAGGGTCAGAGGGACCTTGGTGTACATGTACATAGATCCCTGAAGGCAGCGGAACAGGTAGATAAGGTGGTTAAAAAGGCTTATGGGATACTTGCCTTCATTAGCAGAGGCATAGAATATAAGAGCAGGGAGGTTATGATGGAGCTGTACAAAACGCTGGTGAGGCCACAGCTGGAGTACTGTGTGCAGTTCTGGTCGCCTCACTATAGGAAGGATGTGATTGCTTTGGAGAGGGTGCAGAGAAGATTCACCAGGATGTTACCTGGGATGGAGCGTCTCAGCTATGAAGAAAGACTCAACAGGCTGGGGTTGTTTTCCTTGGAGCAAAGGAGGCTGAGGGGGGACCTGATTGAGGTGTACAAAATGATGAGGGGCATAGATAGGGTAGATAAAGAGGAACATTTCCCCTTAGTAGGGGGGTCAATAACAAGGGGGCACAGATTCAAGGTAAGGGGCAGGAGATTTAGGGGGGATTTGAGGAGGAACTTTTTCACCCAGAGCGTGGTTGGAAGCTGGAACTCACTGCCTGAAAGGGTGGTAGAGGCAGGAACCCTCACAACATTCAAGAAGCATTTGGATGAGCACTTGAAATGCCATTGCATACAAGGCTATGGACCAAATGCTGGAAAATGGGATTAGACTGGACAGGGAGGGATGGGCGGCGCAGACACGATGGGCCGAAGGGCCTCTTTCTGTGCTGTAAAACTCTATGACTCTATGACTATTGCTCTTCCACTCTTTTTCCTCCCCACCTGTGCAGCTGAGCCACCAGTGGTGCTGTGGACTTGGCTCTGGCTGCACTCCCCAGCGGACCCATCGCCCCCACCAGTACTCAGAAGAGAACACTGGTTGGAGAGTGAGATGCACTCCAGGGACTCCTGCACTACCTGCCTGGTCCTCCTCTTCTGTCTGGCGGTCACCCATTCCGTCTCTGCCTGCATACTCTTAAGCTGTGGGGTGGCCACCTCTAGAAATGTGCTATCCAGATAACTCTCAACCTCGCGGATACACTGCAGTGACTCCAGCTGCCGCTCAAGCTCTGAAACACGGATCTCGAGCTGCCGTAGCTGGTGATACTTCCTGCACATGTGGTCATCCAGGTTACGCGAAGCATCCAGGATATCCCACATGGCACAGGATGTGCACTCCACGGGACTGAGCTGCCCTGCGATGCCTCTATTTAATAGACTAAGAACTAACTAAGAAGCAATAAACTTAAAACTTTTTTAAAAATATTCACCAGCTACTCACCAATCAGCTCTTTCCCTTGTGCCGACATTACTTTTTCTACTCTGACATCACTCTTTCGAATTCTGCCTCTGTTGAGCCGCCGCCTCTTTCGCTCTGCACCCGCTCTGGCCTCACCCAGGTCCGCTGCCTCCACTTCCTCTCGCGTTCTTTACAGCACCGCTGCTCCTGCTCCTCATTGCTCCCCTCGCTGCTCCTCTCGCGCTCTTTGCAGCACCGCTGCTCCTGCTCCTCACTGCTCCTCTTGCCGCTCCTCTCGCGCTCTTTACAGCACCACTGATCCCGCTCCTCTCACTCTCGCTGCTTCTCTCGCGCTCTTTACAGCGTCATTGCTCCCGCTCCTCTCCTCTCGCTGCTCCTCTCCCCGTTCCTCTCGCGCTCTTTACAGCACCGCTGATCCCGCTCCTCACTGCTCCTCTCGCTGCTCCTCTCGCGCCCTTTACAGCACCGCTGTTCCTGCTCCTCTTACTGCTCCTCTCCCCACTCCTCTCGCGCACTTTACAGCACCATTGCTCCCGCTCCTCTCCTCTCGCTGCTCCTCTCCCCGCTCCTCTCGCGCTCTTTACAGCACCGCTGATCCTGCTCCTCTCACTCTCACCGCTCCTCTCGCACTCTTTACAGCACCATTGCTCCCGCTCCTCTCCTCTCGCTGCTCCTCTCCCCGCTCCTCTCGCGCTCTTTACAGCACCGCTGATCCTGCTCCCCTCACTCTCACCGCTCCTCTCGCACTCTTTACAGCACCGCTGATCCCACTCCTCTCCTCTCGCTGCTCCTCTCCCCGCTCCTCTCGCGCTCTTTACAGCGCCGTTGATCCCACTCCTCTCCCCGCTCCTCTCACCGCTCCTCTCGCGCTCTTTACAGCGCCGCTGATCCCACTCCTCTCCCCGCTCCTCTCACCGCTCCTCTCGCGCTCTTTACAGCGCCGCTGATCCCACTCCTCTCCTCTCACTGCTCCTCTCCCCGCTCCTCTCGCGCTCTTTACAGCGCCGTTGATCCCACTCCTCTCCCCGCTCCTCTCCCCGCTCCTCTCGCGCTCTTTACAGCACCACTGATCCTGCTCCTCTCACTCTCACCGCTCCTCTCGCGCACTTTACAGCGCCGTTGATCCCACTCCTCTCCTCTCGCTGCTCCTCTCCCCGCTCCTCTCGCGCTCTTTACAGCACCATTGCTCCCGCTCCTCTCCTCTCGCTGCTCCTCTCACCGCTCCTCTCATGCTCTTTCAGCGCCGTTGCTCCCGCTCCTCTCCTCTCGCTGCTCCTCTCCCCGCTCCTCTCGCGCTCTTTACAGCACCATTGCTCCCGCTCCTCTCCTCTCGCTGCTCCTCTCCCCGCTCCTCTCGCGCTCTTTACAGCACCATTGCTCCCGCTCCTCTCCTCTCGCTGCTCCTCTCCCCGCTCCTCTCGCGCTCTTTACAGCACCATTGCTCCCGCTCCTCTCCTCTCGCTGCTCCTCTCACCGCTCCTCTCACGCTCTTTACAGCACCGCTGATCCCGCTCCTCTCGCCGCTCCTCTCGCTGCGTTTTGAAGTGTAGTCACTGTTGTAAGGTAGGGAAATGCAGTCACTAATTTGTGCACAGCAAGTTTCCATGAACAGCAATAAAAGAAATGACCAGATCATCTGTTTTATTTTATTTAGGAGGGTTAATTGTTGGTCAGTACACCAGGGAGAACTCACATGCTCTTCTTTGAATAGTGTTATGGGATCTTTTATGGCCACCTGAGGGGACAGACAGGGGCCTCGGTTTAACGTCTCAGCTGAAAAACAGCACCTCCGACAGGGCAGCACTGCTGGAGAGCTGTGGGGTCAAGTCTCTGGAGTGGGACTTGAACCCACAACCTTTCTGACTCAGAGGCGAGTGTAGTACCAACCGAGCCACGGCTGACAAGAATACAGGATCTGTTGTTAACGGCACCCAAAACAGCCTTAACACCTGGCCTACCTTATACACCATGGAGGGCAAGGCAGACAAATAAAACCACTCACACTCCGAATACAGGCACATCATGTCGGCAAAGGGTCTGTATCAATGTTCCCTCGAAATGTTTTGGGGGGTACGTGGCCCCTTTAACGGGCGGCACGGCTCATTCAAATGTCCACGCGTGCGCAGTTTTCCCATTTAAAAGTCGGGGAGCCGGCCTGCGCAGGACCTTGAAACCGCAGCCCACACAGCTTAACAGGAACATCGGTCTGTATGTGTCTATAGTATACCCACCCTGGGAGTGCTAGATGCCAACACTGGGTGGCAACAGTAGAGAGTGGTTCCGTTCTCATACCATTCATCCTGAGGAGTGATTCTAACTGTTTTTGCTCTGGCTCTCAAAGGTGGTGGGTGGATCCTCCTGGTGCATTCCGTAAACTGGAGCTCATCCAAAACTTGGCTGCCCATATCTTTCTTCTTCTTATCGTGTCCACGGACAGTCTATACATAGCCCAGCCAGAACTGGACACATTTTTGCGCCTTGTTGTTGAATTCGGCAAGATCTGCAACAGTGCAGGGTTCCTCTAATGATGGGCATTGCAGGAGATGTTGCATAGTCTGTGCCTCAGTCCCACATTCACAAGTTGTCGGGCTGGTTGAATATCACCATAGCCCGTATCCTGACTCGCACCAAGTCCCATTCACCCATCACCCCTGTGCTCGCTGACCTACACTGGCTCCCAGTCTGGCAACGCCTCGATTTTAAAATTCTCATCTTCGTGCTCAAATCCCTCCATGGTCTCGCCCCTCCCTATTTTGATAACTGGTTGAAAGGAAGATTGATGAAAATGTGTAACATTACTTTTAGAAGGAGCCTGCCCTTCCCTTCCCTCACCCTGACCCCTTCCCAATCTCACCAATTTCTCTCTTTGTTCTTCCAGGGTTTGATGGAGAATTGGTCGGATGACAGCTGGAACTGTTGTTATCACTGGTGGAATACTAGCAACAGTGATACTGCTGTGTATCATAGGTGTGCTCTGTTACTGTAGACTCCAGGTAAGTTCCCAAGTGCCACAGGTCAGCTTTAACTGAGGAGGGAGGGAGGAAGGGGACAGAATAGTGAGTGAACATGGCGAGAGGTTCTGAATGGCAACTGAGCTCCATTGCATGCATCTGTGCTCTGAAGCACATTCCTCCCTGTTTGTTGGGAGTGCAATGGCTGTGTTCTAAAGTAGACTTCGGTGACTCATTGCGTGTGTGAGCAGTGGCCCAATTCCTGCCATACTGCGAAGAAAGAATCAAGACTTGCATTTCTATAGCGCCTTTAACAACCACTGGATGTCCCAAAGCGCTCTACAGCCAATGAAGTACTTTTTGAAGTGTAGTCACTGTTGTAATGTAGGAAACGCGGTCGGGAATTTATGCACAGCAAGCTCCCACAAACAGCAATGAGATAAATGACAACTGTTTTTCGTGATGTTCGCTTAAAAGATAAATGTTGGGCAGGACACTGGGGATAACTCCCATGCTCTTCTTTGAAAAAGTGCCATGGGATCTTTTATGTCCACCTGAGAGAGCAGACGGGGCCTCAGTTTAATGACTCATCCAAAAGATGGCACCTCTGACAGTGCAGCCCTCCCTCAGCACTGCACTGGGAGCGAGTGGCAGCCGAGATTACATGCTCAAGTCCCAGGAGTGGGATTTGAACCCACGACTTTCGGACACAGAGGCAAAAGTGCTCCCCATTGAGCCACGCCTGACACTCGATGGGTGCAGCAGCGAGCAGTGATCAGTAGGAGCTGGACACAGTGTGCTAAATCACTGCTCTACTTCTAGTACCACAACTTGCATTTATATAGCGCCTTTAACATAATAAAACATCCCAAGGTGTTTCACAGGAGCGTTAACAAACAAAATGTGACACCTAGCCACACAAGGAGACACTAGGGCAGATGACCAAAAGAAGTAGGTTTTAAGGAACGTTTTCAAGGAGGAGAGAGGGATAAAGAGGTGGAGGGGTTTAGGAGGGAATTCTCTTAGGGCCTAGGCAGCTGAAGGCACAGCTGCCAGATGAAAGTCAGGGATGTGCAAGAGGCCAGAATTGGAGGAGTGCAGAGTTCTCAGAGGGTTGTAGGGCTGGAGGACGTTACAGAGATAGGGAGGGAGGGGTGAGGCCATGGAGAGATTTGAAAACAAGGATGAGAATCAAGTAGTTGCCGATGAGAATCAGGAGCCGACGTGGGGCAGTGAGCACAGGGGGTGATGGGTGAACGGGACTCGGGGCGAGTTAGGACATGGGCAGCAGTGAGCACAGGGGGTGATGGGTGAACGGGACTCGGGGCGAGTTAGGACACGGGCAGCAGTGAGCACAGGGGGTGATGGGTGAACGGGACTCGGGGCGAGTTAGGACATGGGCAGCAGTGAGCACAGGGGGTGATGGGTGAACGGGACTCGGGGCGAGTTAGGACACGGGCAGCAGTGAGCACAGGGGGTGATGGGTGAACGGGACTCGGGGCGAGTTAGGACACGGGCAGCAGTGAGCACAGGGGGTGATGGGTGAACGGGACTCGAGGCCAGTTAGGACACGGGGCAGTGAGCACAGGGGGTGATGGGTGAACGGGACTCGGGGCGAGTTAGGACATGGGGCAGTGAGCACAGGGGGTGATGGGTGAACGGGACTCGGGGCGAGTTAGGACACGGGCAGCAGTGAGCACAGGGGGTGATGGGTGAATGGGACTCGGGGCGAGTTAGGACATGGGCAGCAGTGAGCACAGGGGGTGATGGGTGAATGGGACTCGGGGCGAGTTAGGACATGGGCAGCAGTGAGCACAGGGGGTGATGGGTGAACGGGACTCAGGGCGAGTTAGGACATGGGGCAGTGAGCACAGGGGGTGATGGGTGAACGGGACTCGGGGCGAGTTAGGACACGGGCAGCAGTGAGCACAGGGGGTGATGGGTGAACGGGACTCGGGGCGAGTTAGGACACGGGGCAGTGAGCACAGGGGGTGATGGGTGAACGGGACTCGGGGCGAGTTAGGACATGGGGCAGTGAGCACAGGGGGTGATGGGTGAACGGGACTCGGGGCGAGTTAGGACATGGGGCAGTGAGCACAGGGGGTGATGGGTGAACGGGACTCGGGGCAGTGAGCACAGGGGGTGATGGGTGAACGGGACTCGGGGCGAGTTAGGACATGGGGCAGTGAGCACAGGGGGTGATGGGTGAACGGGACTCGGGGGCGAGTTAGGACACGGGGCAGTGAGCACAGGGGGTGATGGGTGAACGGGACTCGGGGCGAGTTAGGACACGGGCAGCAGAGTGTTGGATGAGCTCAAGTTTACGGAGGGTGAAAGTTGGGAGGCCGGGCAGCAGAGCATGGGAATAATCAAAACAAGCTGTTTGTTATTGCTTTCATCTGAGTCTCTCTCTATTTTTGTCACCACCCAGTATTATTGCTGCAAGAAGGATGAATCAGACGATGAGGAGGAAGACTCGGATTTACCCGCTCATCCACGCTTTGCTTGCAACGCATGCAACGCGCACATTATGGACGGACCGGTCACTCAGCTGGCTTCACCGCTGGAGCCCAGCCAGACATCCACGAGGAGCTTGTGCCCCGGCTGCTCGCCCCGCCGCTCGCCCTTTTACATACGGACCACCGATGAGATGCGCAACGGGGGCGAACGCATCACGTACACTCCCGCCCGCTACAAAGAGCCAGGGCCAGCCATCAAGATGTCGTCACTTCGAGGTTTCCCGGTGAGCCGGCAGAACACCGTGCGGGAGACGCTTGCAAGCGTCAGGGCTATAAGTACTGAGGTGTGAACTGGGGGTTGGGGGACTGGGACAGGGAGCTTTGGGGGGGCAGGGGAGAGACAATTTTTTTTTCCGTACCTGGGGAAGGGAAAAGAGAGTTTGCAAAAAAAACATGGCTTTGAACAATAGGTTCCAATAAAAGAAATTCACCCCTCTCTATTCTCAGTCAATGGAGGAGAGCATCCGGCATGCAAGAACACGATTGGGGCACTCAGATTCAACCATGCTCAGAAGCTTCTTTCCCTCTGGGATGACAACACGGACAAAAGATAAAACCAGCTTCACTTCACTCTTTTCGGAAAGTTCACTTGTGTTTTTATGAACTTTGCGCAGGGCTTTAAACCGTGAGGAGAGAGCGGGTGGCTCCTCTTTTTTCCCCAAGAGGTTAATGGTATTGTATTTCCAAATGTAAGATTTAGAGGTAAAATTAGCAAACCGGGCTGGAATTTAAGCATTTAAGAACAAATGCGCCACTTCACTTTTTTGCTGCCAATTCAACCTATTTATTTTTTTACACCAAATCATTACATTGCATCCCAGTGCATTGTGGCGTTGGCTGGATTCTGCATCAGTTCATAGGGTTTGTTCTGCTCAGCACCAGGCCACTAACTCACAACATTTAGAACTCCGTTTCAATTGGTTTCATCTCAGCCAATGAACTTGGCAAATTGCCCTCCAACGGCAAGCCTCATACCAGCTCCAGTGACTATCACTGGATATATCCTCAGCAAGAGATCTTTACAATCTTACTGAGTTTGCCTTATTGTTCCACTCACCTGACCCACGTGTCACACAAGCACATATCAGGTGGAATGGTTTCAGCTCCCCGCTGGTAGATATATTGCCTGAAACGATGCCAAATCATACGAACATACCAACAATGACGGACAGGTAAAGAAAGACCTTCTGGTCCATCAAACCTGTCCCACACAATTGCAATACCTTGTGTATCACAATATCTACACTACACGCCACCCAAAACCATGTGATCTCCTGGGGGAGACAAAAGAGAGATTAAAAAACCCAGGAAAATTTGGGGGGGGGGGAGCGGAAATCTAGGAAATTCCTCTCCGACTCATCTAGGCGATCGAAACTAGTCCAGGAGATCACCCTGGCCAGACAGATCATGCAGAGCAGGAAGCTCCCAAGTTCAATCCCTTGTCTGTGTTGAGGTAGCTGATCGCAGCCGGGGCAGTAGTTGAGATATTAGTTTTCCTCACTTTCTTTGCAAGTGTGGAGAGTAGGTTTGCTAACCCTCCAGGACTGTCCTGGAGTCTCCAGGAATTAAAGATCAATCTCCTGGACACTGCTGCAAGTGACCCAGGAGAAGAAAGCCCAGGGTGTTAATATATATATATTTTAAATTTTCTTTGAACACTTTCGTTAACTAGTTATAAAACTATTTGAGATGGGGAGGAAGGAGGAGGGCTGGTTGACTGGGGTGACAGTGCAGATGGAAGGTCATGTGATGAAACCTACAGGATTGTGTTGAACCAGAGTTGGCAACCCTAGTGGAGAGAGAGAAAGAAAAAAAAACAGGTCCCTGTTGGAATATGTACATGTGGGGGTCTGGAGAGGGCAGGATCAGGCATGGCTGTCTACTGTCACCTGGCCTGCTGGCACTCACTGCCTGGGCTCACAACTCTGTGAGGTACCTGTACATCTGCTCCCCAGCTAGAGTCAGTGCCTACTGGAGAGGACAATTGAATGGGTTGTTGGATGTTGGGGATTGGGTGAAGCCTGATGCTGCCAGGCTGCTGAGTATTAATGGCGTTCAAGTCTGGGAGCTTAACAGAAGTGCAGAAGATCAGAGTGACCTTGGAGCGCACGTCCACAGATCCCTGAAGGTAGCAGGACAGGTAGATAAGGTGGTTAAGAAGGCATACGGGATACTTGCCTTTATTAGCTGAGGCATGGAATACAAGAGCAGGGAGGTTATGCTTGAACTGTATAAAACACTAGTTAGGCCACAGCTAGAGTACCGCGTGCAGTTCTGGTCACCACATAATAGGAAGGATATGATTGCACTAGAGGAGCTGCATAGGAGATTAACAGGATGTTGTCTGGGCTGGAGAATTTTAGCTATGAGGAAAGATTGGATAGGCTGGGGTTGTTTTCTTTGGAACAGAGGAGGCTGAGGGGAGACCTTATTGAGGGGTATAAAATTATGAGGAGCCTAGATAGAGTGGACAGGAAGGACCTATTTCCCTTAGCAGAAGGGTCAATAACCAGGGGACATAGATTTAAAGTAATTGGTCGGAGGTTTAGAAGGGATTTGAGGAGAAATGTTTTCACCCAGAGGGTGGTGGGGGTCTGGAACTCACTGCCTGAAAGGGTGGTAGAAGCAGAGACCCTCATCACATTTAAAAACTTTTTGCATATGCACTTGAAGTTCTGAAACCTACATGGCTGCGGACCAAGAGCTGGAAAGCGGGATTAGGGTAGATAGCTCTTTGTCGGCCGGCACGGACAAGATGGGCCAAATGGCCTCCTTCTGTGCTGTAAATCTCTATGATTCTATGAGTTGTTGGGTTTAGGTTTAGGATTTGGGTATCAGTGGAGGTGACAGCGGGGAAGAGAGTTTGCAAAAACATATGGCTTTGGGCAATAGGTTCCAGTAAAGGAAATTCACTCCTCTCTAGTCTCGGCCAATAGAGGAGAGCATCCACCCTGCAAGAACACAATCAGGGCACTCAGTATCTCCGACGCTCCTCCCTACTATGATACACGTGTCCCTACAATTAGGTACCTCCCTCTCCCTTCCAACAAAAAAATAAACTTTTTAAAACACGACCTAATTGAGTAAGAGTGGTCTGACCCATTGGCTGGTCTGGTCAGTGTGTTCACAGAACACTGAAGATCACAGTATTGGTGTGAAGCGTGCACATTGGCTCGTTCACCTTCCTACCATAGCGTGTAGTATGCTTAAATTCCATCCCTGGTCGACCTCAGTATTTCTCAAAGCAGAAGTGTTTTTTATTTCTTTCCAAGCGCAGAACAGTTTTTAACAATAATGAATTAGTGGGGTGGCAAACAAACAACCTTCTGTGAAGCTGTGAGCATGTGCTGGTGCTGTAATAGAGATGGTGGTTTTCAACAACAATGGGAAAATATACAGTATCGGCACCACAGAAATGCTCGTGAACTTTACTTAGTCTTTATCTTCTAAAAACAACTTCTCATGAATATGTTCAAAAGGATATGTCAGCACCCTGTGTGCCTCCCCAGAGTCCGTATGGAGGTGTGCGTGTGCATTTCTCTCTACAGCAGAACATCCATCGAATGGAATCACCCTCTTGTGTGATGTACCTGCAGAGGTAGGTCAGGTTTCAGAGGGATACTGGAGGTTTGGCACGTTGGCTTTTCACCTTGGCAGCCTGGGTTTAAATCTGGCCTCGGCTATCGGCATGAACATCTCTATTTGATGGCGAAAAGGATCCTAAATAGAAGTGTGTTGGCACAGCCCCACCCCGGTCTTTATCCCTTGCTGATAATTCTGCACAAATTGGCAAGTTGTGACCAAGAAAGGCCGCAATGAGGGGAATTGGAAATGTCACATCGGTGCGTTGGGGGAAAGGGAAGGCTCTTGTGAGGTTAAAGGATATTGTTCGGGCAGAGTGGAGGAAGCTGGAAAACTGCACCCAACCTAAGCTGTGCCACACCTGAGAACATTTACAGACAGAAGAATAGGTGCTCAAGAGCAGACATGTTCCAATCCCCAGCAACCTCACCCGTGATTAGCACAAGATCTGATCTGGCTGCTAAATCGGCATTGATTAAGCAATAACTTCCATCTGTCAGAAGCACATGGAGCAGTAACTAGACCTCAGCACAAACCCAGGAAACTACTGGCAACAACAGAGGGTTATCACCATGAAATGATAACTTGGTAAAACCAACACTTACATCACCAACAAGTTTCAAAGAGTGCACAAGCTTAGTTACTGGTAATTATAACTTAATGGGCTGCTGTCTCTGGTGGTGATGTCACATGATCATCCAACACCAATTTGCAATGATCAACCTATGGTCTCTTCACCTGTGTATAATCAGGAATTGGTGGTCATGTGATGAGTTCAAGTATTGGAATTGGCTTGTGATTCTATCGTGTAGTATAACCCCTGCTGTCTTTGAAGACAAGCCTTCTGAGTTTCAAAAAAAAATACTTCAGAGACTCTTTCAAAGCCACATGTGCCAGACTACTAAAGATTAAAGTGAAAAGTAGCTCCCACTTTGAAAACATCTGTGTTGGCACCACGCTGAGAAGAAGATTGGGCCTTTATGGTCAACGAGCCTGCTGGCACTCTGCCTCAGCTCACCTCTGAAGAAGAACTACCTGGGCAAGTTACCAGTGAGCTGCCACTGTCCATTTGCCAGATAAGTCACCGGCATGACGATAAAACTATTGCGCTATCTCTCCTGTGCCAACTTCCTCTCACTCTACATTTTAGTCCATTGTCCTCATCCCTTTCTGTTTCTGGACTCCGTTTAGTTCTGCAACTTGTATGTGTTCTCTCCGCCTCTCAAACAAATTGCTCTTCTCTTTCTCTCTCTGCCCCCCCACAGCCCCACAACCATTCTCTCCCTCCAAGGTTTATGTTTGTTTCTCCCAGCTTCTCCCTCATTTCTAGCCACCTGTCCAGTCTCTCTATGTTCTGCTAATTGGCTCTCTTTCACTGACCTACTCTGCCTCTCTCTCTTAGCTACTTTTTTCTCTACCAGACAAGTGCACTGGCCCACACTAACATGTCGTCAGGTCAACACTCCATGAAATAGACCCTCTCCAGCTCCAGCCCCCAAGACATATCAAACCCAACAACATCTGAGCTCTTTGTTGTGGGAGGGGGTGGGGAGAGAAGGGCTATATTAGTTGGTTTCAAAATAAAAAAAGAACAGGAACTGATTTTACAATACGCTTCTGAATGTGGGCTTGTAATATGTGACGTATGTGGGGTGGGTGATAATTACAGTGAGGGATGTGACGCTATTTATTTTCTGAAAGACTCAACATTCTCAATTGTATACCCCATGTCACAAGTCTGTTCAAGGCCCTCAAAGTAAACTTTACTTATTAACTGAATTTTATTAAGAACTCCTTTAAGAATTCAGGGTGGGTAACAACCCCCAACAGGAATTGGTGGGATGTGGAAAGTAATCCGCCCAGTGACACCAGGAACAGCGCACTGGTGGTTAGGGGCTTTCCAGTGTTGGATCCTCTTCGACAGCACCTTCCAAACCCGCGATCTTCACCACCTAGAAGGAAAAGGGCAGCAAACGCATGGGAACACCACCACCTCCAAGTTCCCCTCCAAGTCACACATCATCCTGACTTAGAAGTATATCGATCCTTCATCGTCGCTGGGTCAAAATCCTAGAACTCCCTACCTAACAGCACTGTGGGAGTACCATCACCACATGGACTGCAACGGTTCAAGAAGGAGGCTCACCACCACCTTCTCAAGGGTAATTAGTGATGGGCAATAAATGCCGGCCTTCCCAGCGACACCAATATCCCAAGAATGATTTTTTTTTTTAAAGATCTTGAGCATTTTATATCCTCTGCGGCCCTCGAGCAGTTTATACTCTTGTGTTTGGTTTTACTTTAGTAATGGTGATGCCAGCTGAGTCCTGAGGTAATGAGGCATGAACATTATTACCAGCTTATGGGCACCTTTGGGCGGTGGGGTGGTGCTGCAGGTCGCACCACTGCCACCCGTCACTTTAAAGGGGTGCGTGGTCCCAGGTTCAGATGCCACCTAGTCCTCTTCCTCCCCCACCCCAATCCTTTACCGAGATCCCTATGTCAGTCTCAATGCTGCATTGATTGTCCGAGAGTCTCTAGGAATTGAAGGCTCGAGAGTCCTGTTGTGAGAAAACAATGGAGAAAAATCATCGGGACATTAAGAAAATGTGTTTTTTTTTTAATTTCTTTGAACGCTTTCACTTATTAGTTATAACAAAACATTGGAGATTGGAAAAAGGGCTGTTTGAAGTTGAGAATCATCCAATCGGGTAATGAAGAGTTTGTTCGCTTCTCAGTTGGCCGTGGAAAGGTGAGGTGCCGCGAGGATGGTCGTGTTGGTGGGCCAACGGTGGAGGTGGGGCCGTGGGAGATGGGAGGTCTCCAGGAATACGTCCAACCAGAGTTGGCAACCCAACTGCTGCATGGAGGTGCTGAGCATGATCTCACACTCCTCCTCCACGAGGCATCATTCCAAGCCGAGCCCTTTAGCAGAGTCCTGGGAGTGTGTTGCTGCATTGCCAAGAACAGACCATGGGGAGGGCGTCCAAAGCATTTGGCTCCCCCCGCCCCGGCCGCCACCCCCCACAGCTTACACACATACACGTGCAGTACAGTCAACTCTGCGGGCCTTTTATTAGCCACAGTGCTCTTCCCCCCCTCCTGCTGCAAGTAGATTTATAATCCACACAGTAGCTGTAGGGTAGTCTCCATTTCTCAGCGGTAAAAAGTGCTAAAAAGCTCAGGAATATTTCACTTGAGACTGAAGGAAGTGACTGTGTAGGGCAGGTTTGCCAACCCTCCAGGATTGCCCTGGAGTCTCCAGGAATGAAAGATTCATCTCCAGGACACCGCTGCGTGCAAACCCGGGAGAAACAGCATAAGGGCATTAATAAACGTGTGTTTTTTTGTTTCGATTTTCTTTGAACACTTTTGTCGATCAGTTATAAAATATATTGGAGATGGGGAAGAAGGCTGTTTGAGAACAATCATCTAATCGGGTAAAAGAGAGTCTGTATCACTTTCCAACTGTCGTGGGAAGGCAGTGGCCCGTGAGAATGGCCGGATCAGCCGACCGAGAATGGGAGCCTGGAGGCAGAGTGCTTTGCAGTCATGTGGAAACCGACAGGAATACATCTGACCAGAGTTGGCAACTGTAGCCTAGGCCCATCGACTGCAGGGATTGTACACATAGGGCTCATGCTTATTTATTCAGCAGAACATTGCTGCACTAGGAGGCAGCTTCTCGTACCGCCTGGTGGTGTGGAGGCATCACTCAAATCTGCTTAAAGGCGCTGCACCATGGAGTGCTGGGACACAGGTAACTCTGCTCTACCCTCCCCCACATTCCCCTCTCAAATGTCTTCTCAACCTCAGCACCCGGGCCATCGAGCCAAGCAGAGATCAACAGGAAAGACGGAGGGAACAAAATCGGGAGACCCAGCCATCCCAGACTCCAGCTGGCTGTGTGCTTGGTCAGGGAAGGGGGACATCAAAGATAAATTGTAAATGAATGCATAAAACCGCGCAGATTAATGGGAAGCAACGAGAACCTGAGAGAAATGTTCTTCTGAATTACATAATCTTTTACAACTCACATTCTAATAAACAAGGCTTCGCTGTGTGAATTCAATACTTCGCCAAAGGCCATGCATGTTCCCTTGGTCTGTACTGGAAAGGGCTGGCTGTACCCTGCTAACTGGATTTTGAGAGTAAATTGTATTTATTTAAATAAAGTAATAAAATGATATGACTTGGAGTTGCCGAGCACCTGCCATGGACTGAGTCTCTGGGTTGCATTCATTCTTCGGGTGAGGGGAGATGAGGCACCATCGTCTCTGTAAACTGAGCTAAGCACTGTCACCTTTTGCCAAGTCCCATACCAGATGACTGGACGAGCGAAAAGGATGGGCCTTATGGGTGAGTTCTGCTGATGAAAGTCAATTGAAAACGTGAGAAGAGGCTACTGTTTTGTAAAAAAAAACATAGAACCCTAGAAGTTTACAGCACAAAAAGAAGCCACTCAATCCACTGTGTGCATGCCAACTCTTTGCTCGAGCAAACCAAGACTGATCCCACTGCTCCGCTCTCTCCCTATAGCCTTGTAGCTTCCTCTGCTTCAAACGTTTATTTATCCAATTTTCCCTGCAATAATCTCGGTCTCAACCACTTCCTGTGGGGAGGAGGGGACGTACCCTGGTGTTAAATACCCCAAGCTCCACACCACACAGCGTTATTTTAAAACCAACGAACATCAATAACGGGGACAAACCATTCCAACATTACAGCTGCAATACTGTAACATTAATACTAAAGACATGTACCTTTAAACAAGAACTTTCTAAAGAAGCTCACCGAGTTCCCCCCCCCCCACCCCCCCATCCTTAAACAACTAATCAGTGAATCCAAATAAATTATAAACTAGCTGAACTCCTGTGGGCTTTCACACAGCTAGTGGGGAGCGTAGTTGTGCTGTTCAGATGCCAATCTGGCCTGTCCCTTCTAAGACCACTGCTCATGTACCCCATCCCATCCCCCCGTAAGAGGTCGTCTAAATCGGCAACTTCTGATAACCAGAGTTGCTTGTAATCTGGAGAGGGTGATTGCCCACTGCCTAAAGGGGCTGCTCCTCAATTTTTGGCTGCACTTCAGTCCCATGCCCCTGATCTATGGTCACCCGGTGCAGAGGGGAGCGGGCAGGTCGGAGGTCCTCCTCGTGGGACTGCTCCTGGGCCTGGCCAAAGTGACCATCAACAGGTCCAGGCAGCGGGCGACCAAGGGGGCCGTCCGGCCCGATTGCCTGCCTCCCTTTTGTGGCTATGTTCACGCCCGAGTGGCCCTGGAGCCGGAGCACGCGGTGTCTGCCGGCATGCTCGAAGCCTTCCAAGACAGGTGGGTGCCGCGGGGACTGGAGTGCATCATCTCCCCGGCCAATGTGATTTTGATTTAGGTCGATGGGCCTTGTTTGACGTTTTATTGAGTTGCAGTTAGGTGGCACACCAAAAGAGAGGAGAGGGTGATTGCTAACTGCTCTTATATTTTAGCATTCAGGTCAATGACTTATCTCTCTCACTCTGTCATGTGAACATTTTTTTCCCCCCCGGATTAAAATGGAGGCATGCAATCTCCATAAAAGGTTTCAACGGCCAGCCCGCCTCCTGAGAGTGGATTGGTTGCCCGGCCCTCATCCCGCCTCTGTTAAAACCAGAAGTGGGCGGGTTCGAGGCGAGTTGGGTTCTTGTTTGAAATGTTTCTAACAGTTTTACTTCCCACCCGACCCAAACCCACCCAATTTTGGGTGTTAACATTATCCCCTCACTGTCCGTCATAGGCTGAGGAGTGAGATCCTTCTCGCTGCGCTGAGTAAATGACACTGAGGCAGTTTGGGAAATATTGCACATGCTCAGACTCGGGCATCCTAAGAACATCAGTCGTTAACTCCCCCCCCCCCCCCCCCCCCCCCCCACTAACGAGTCACAACTCTGCAGGGGGCAAATCTCAAGCCCAAGCTTTGGCCCCGGGTAATGTGTGCAGGTACTCAAAGACACGAAGGGCAATTTTATAGATAAGTTTAATCATGCCAAGGTTTTTAAAAATGTAACTGTTAAAATGTTCACAATGCTTAGGCTCTTGCATTAGTCAGTAGGCTGGAAGATGACAAAAGAAAATTCAAAAAGTGTTCTGAGCCATTTGATCAGTTTGCTCAGTGGGCAGCACTCTCGCCTCGGAGTTTGAAGGTCGTGGGTTCAAGCCCCCCCTCCAGAGACTTGAGCACCACATCTAGGCTGAAACTCCAGTGCAGTACTGAGGGAGTGCTGCACTGTCGGAGGTGCCGTCTTTCAAATGAGACGTTGAACCGAGGCCCCATCTACTCTCCGGTGTCTGTAAAGGATCCCATGACACTATTTCGAAGGCCAACATTTATTCCTCAACCAACATCACTAAAATAGGTTATCTGGCTATTAGCTAATTGCTGTGTGCAAATTGGCCGCTGCATTTCCAACACATTTGACTACACTTCAAAAAAAGTACTTAATTGGCTGTAAAGCACTTTGGGACGTCCTGAGGTCGTGAAAGGTGCTGTATCAATGCAACGTATTCCTAAGCAATTTGCAGATGCCCAATTTACAACTGATAAATTTGAATCACAATTAATAAATTTGCATTGAACCAATCAAGTGGAAGAAATGTTAATCCCCTGTAAATGTAACATAGAAATGATCCAGCGTAGGTAAGGCAGGGTTGAGAGTGTGACATACAGGAAGTGCATGTTTCCATTACATGGAAGATATATAAGTAGTTATATATAACTAACGATGACTGACAATGCGAGGTAAAGGTGTGTGGGTGCAGGCCAAGATCAAGTCAACTCCCTGGCTTTGTTTTGCAAGAGTTAGGTGGCACATGGGTTTGTCAGCTTGACCTTTCACTTTTGATCCCAGCCAAAACTGATAAGGTGAAAGTCTTTTTTTTCTCTCTGTCAGCTTCAAGAATCTAAAGTGAAATGAGGAAGTGTCAACTGAGTTCCCAGTGTGATGGGAATCCCGTGGAGCTGAGTGCCCTCGGACTATTCCACCACGTAGGGCATCACACCTGTGTTCAGGCTTGTCCTCACTCTGCACTTGTACCTTCCACTATGGATTAGCGATCAGAAAAACCCTGACCGAGAGCTGGAAAACTCAACATAGACCAGGGATTAAACAGTGGGTATAAGATTTTCAACTTGCCATCCAGGTGCAAAGTTGGTGTTGTACACACCCGTAGGGACATCGGAAATGCCGCTTTCAAGCATGCCAAGCGCATGCGTTGAAAACCGGCATTTCCGATCTTGACAGATCCTCCAGCTGCCATGGAGAAGGGTCTCTGCGGGCAGATAGTTCTGTTTTTTTGAGAACCTCCGCCCGCAGAAAACTCTTTGAAATCTTACGCCTGGTAAAAGCAGATGTAAGGCCTGCTTTTACCAGCATATGATTTGAAAAAAGTTTTTTTTTAAATTTCAGTCATTTATCATTTAAAAACACTTTAAAAAAGGTAAGTTTATTTTAAGCCCCGTAAAAAACTTCAATTATTTTTTTCAAAAAATTACATTTTTGTTTAAAATATTTAATTTATTGTAATTTCAACTAATTTTAAAAATGTGATTTTTTTATTTTTTTTTATTTACTGTTTTACAGTGTTTTGGGGGTGATCTCCATTCATGTATTTGACAGGTATATCTGTCAAGTGTATGAAGGGAGATTCCCTTCTCCTATTGGCTCCCCATGGCCCAGGTGATCCCAGGGACGCTTGCGAACCGCATGCGCCTCTGGGATACGTGGGCCCTGCACATTTTGAGTTGGAGAGGCCCAGGAGCGGAAGTGTCCAGACCTCGGGAGCCCTCCGGTAAGTCCGTAGATTTTTTCCAGATCGGAGGCCTCCGCACGCAGGAAGCCTCCGATCGGAAAATACGGCCCTATGTTTCAAGTGAACCTGCACCAGCACATTTCACCCAGCAAGTGTTCGGAACTAAGTCCTGCCGTATGATGTAGGACATCCCCTTGGAATATTGTCATGTTTCATCCAAAGTCATTGGGCCTGCCCTCAGGCAATGCATTCTGGGTAACAGGAGGGCTGTAACTGTACTAAGACAAGTTCAAATGAAGTAAAGAGATAAGGATTTTTTTTTAAATTGTAATGCGAAAGAATTTGTGAGGTTGGGGAGGAACAATTAACAGTTTGACATCACTCTGCCCCCCCCACCTCCCTCATCCTCTGTTCAACCTGGGTCTGAACCTCTTTTATTCTTCACTATCCATGACGTATCTGGTGTAGATAGTTGTTAATGCTAACAGTGTGACAGAGAATCATGGGTCACTGCTTAAAGCGGGTGGAAAGTGTTAGATCCGTGCATCTTAATGTTGTGTCCTTCAATAATCAGACAACAGACTGCAGGGAACGATTCAACAGGTGTTTACTGAATGAGGGTTACTCTAGAACTAACTGTACAGATCACTACTCAGGGTTTATATACAGGTGTGGTCACTGCCGGTACTACAGTATACAGGAGCTGTAAAAAGTAGTTCTCTCCCTTAAAGGTACATACATTACAATTCCTCCCCTTTTAGATTAACAGTACCATAACACTCATTTAACAATTAAATATCAAACTAATTACAATTAACAATTTTAACATGCAACATTAGCTGAAAATAGTCTATTTATAAATTCAGTCTTTGGGGAGGCTTCCTGATCCTTTCTGGATAGCGCCTTTCCCGAGTGTCTTGCTCTTGGTGCGGAGGCGATTCTGGCCCCCTGTCGTCGGTTGGTTCATCAGCTTCCAATGCTACTGTTTCTGGGGTAGATGCGACCTGTACGTCGGGTTCATCACCAGGTACGTATGGGCGAGGCATGGGGTTGACTTGTTCCTGTGACTCTAGGATCTGGTCAGCATGGCATCTCACGATGCTCTCCCCAACGTCCACTGTGTACATTAGGGGGCCCTGCCGTGTGCATATCGTTCCTGGCTGCCATTTTTCTGTTTGGTACTCGCGGGCCAAGACTGGTTGCCCTACATTGAAGCTCCTTGTTGGCTTCTCATGGATGTGCTGGAATTGCTTACTCTCAACATCTCTTCGTACGTTTGGTCTGAGCAAACCCAGGCGAGATCTTAACCTTCGGTTAAAGAACATCATGGCTGGGGCCTGGTTGGTGACTGCATGTGTCGCATTCTGGTAGGCGAACAGGAAATAGTCCACCTTGTGCTGCAGTGGAATGTTGTCATTGTACATAGCCTTTATTGCCTTCTTAAAGGTTTGTACGAACCTCTCAGCCAATCCATTTGTGGCTGGATGATACGGGGCGCATGTGTAATGCCTTACCCCATTCTTTTTCAAGAACCTCCGGAACTCTTCGGACACAAACTGTGGTCCGTTGTCGGAGCAAATCTGTTCTAGCAAGCCATTCCTGGCAAAAATGGTCCGTAGGACTGCAATAGTTTTCTCCATGGTGGTGGAGGACATTTTGATGACCTCAGGCCATTTCGAGTGCGCATCCACGGCTATTAAAAACATTGAGTCCATGAATGGACCAGCAAAATCAATATGCACCCGTTGCCATGGAGATGAGGGCCACTCCCATGGGTGTAGAGGGGCATGTGGTGGTGCTGTGGTGGTGCATTTTGGACCTTCTGGCATCCTGAGCAGCTCTTTGTCAGGTCCTCGATTTGCTGATCGATCCCCGGCCACCACACATAAGCCCTAGCAATGCTTTTCATTTTCACCCCTCCCAGATGACCTTCGTGAAGCTCATTGAGCACTCTTTCCCTTAACTTGGGTGGAATTACCACTCGGGATCCACACATCAAGGTCCCCTGGCATACTGACAGCTGTTCTCTTCTGGATGAGTATGCTGGCAACAGTGAGTCGCCATGTGCTGGCCTCCCTTCACCATCAAATCATATACCCGAGACAGTGTCGGGTCATTTCAGGTCTCCTCTATACCAGCGTTAGTTGCTGGAAAGCATTCAATTATAGTTGAATGAAATATTTCGACAGGATCCACTGCTGGTGCTTCCTCCGCAGTAGGCAGTGGCAGGCGTGATAGCCCATCAGCGTTTCCATGCTGTTTCGTGCCCTTATACTCGATTTCATATTGGTGCGCCCCTAGAAAAAGGGACCATCTTTGTAGCCGTTGCACAGTCATCACTGGAACGCCCTTCTTTGGATTAAAGATGGAGACAAGTGGTTGGTGGTCAGTCAGCAAGGTGAACTTCTGCCCATGCAGATAGTGATTGAAATTTTTCACTCCCCACACTAGGCTGAGGGCCTCCCTGTCAATCTGGGCGTAGTTACGCTCGGCTGAGGTTAGTGATCGTGACGCAAAGGCTATTGGCCTCTCTGAGCCATCCGAGAATTTGTGCGACAGCACCGCTCCAATGCCGTAGGGTGACGCATCACATGCCAACCGAATTGGTAATGCCGGGTTGTAATGGGCCAATATCTCTTTCGATGTGATTAGTGTTTTGCTCTTCTGGAAAGCTCATCTACATTCGTCACTCCACTTCCATGGCACCCCAGTTTGCAGTAGGGTGTTCAGTGGGTGTAGTATTATAGACAAATTTGGCAAGAACTTATGGTAGTAGTTTACCACCTGAGGAACGACCTCAGTTGTGACACATTTTCCGGTGCTGGAGCCTTGACTACTGCCTCAATCTTCTCTGGGGACTTATGTAACCCCTATTTATCAATAACGTGGCCACAATACGAGATCTGTTTTCTAAAAAACTCACATTTGGGGCGGTTAGCTCGGAGCCCATATTCCTGCAATCTAGTGAGCACCTGCTCCAGGTTGGCAAGGTGATCACTGTTATTTTCGCCCGTGACCAGGATGTCGTCCAAATAACACTGGG
Source organism: Somniosus microcephalus (assembly GCF_052327205.1). NCBI lineage: Eukaryota > Metazoa > Chordata > Chondrichthyes > Squaliformes > Somniosidae > Somniosus > Somniosus microcephalus. The sequence continues at coordinate 229,598,442 of NC_140989.1, read as the reverse complement.
TCCTTGGGATCCCTTGCAGGATTTGTTCCATTGCCCTCTGCCAAATAGCTGGAGCTGATGCTACCCCGAATACCAGCCGGTTGTATTAGTAGAGACCTTTATGGGTGTTGATTGTGAGGTATTTTTTTGATGCTTCTTCTACCTCCATTTGCAGATACGCCTGGGCCAGATCAATCTTAGTGAAGCGTTTCCCTCCAGATAGCGAGGCGAAAATATCTTCAATTCGTGGAAGTGGATATTGTACGGTGTGAAGGACCAGGTTCACTGTTACCTTAAAGTCCCCACAGATGCGAACCTTCCTTGGTTCCCCAGACGTGCTGCTCAATGACTTTTTCATCACAGGGATGATGGGTGTAGCCCACTCGCTCCAGTCTACCTTGGACAGTACACCTGAACGTTCCAGACTCTCCAGCTCTGCTTCGACGGCTGGGCAGATCGCATAAGGTACCGGTCTGGCCGTAAAAAATTTTGGGCTTGTGTTTTCTTCAATTTTAATCATCGCTGTCATGCCTTTTAGTGTTCCGAGTCCTTGCTGGAACACTTCTTTCGTGTCAGTTAGGATCTTTGACAGTCGCCCAGGTGTGACGTCATCATCCTTTTTGTCAGCCACAGTCAGTGCCTGTATGGAATGACAATCTAGCTGTATCTTCCAGATCCATTCACGTCCTAGTAGTGGTGGTCCTCGATCTGGCAATACATATAGGTCCATTTTTGGTGTTTCCTTGCCGTTATATATAACGTTCACCCTTATTTTTCCTTTGGGGTAGACTTTTTGCCCCGTGTACGTCTTCAACACAATCTTTGTATCTCTCAAGGGTATATGTGAGAATAGCCGCTTGTAGTCCCTTCGGTTTATGACTGTTAGGGCTGATCCTGTGTCCAATTCCATTTTCACTTGGACTCCTGCTATCTTGAGCGTGACCCAGATAGTTTGGTGATCCTCCATTTTGATCACATTATGTCATTTCAGACAACCCAGCTCCTTGCTTCCGGAGTCTGTATCACTCTTCTGTTCGTCTGAACTACTCTCCGTCACCTTATGTACCTTCTTGTACTTCTCCTGTGGAGATTTCTTGCTGCTGGTTTTCTTTCCCGACCTGCAGACTCTTGCTATGTGTCCTACTTTTCCACACTGTCTGCACACTTTGTCCTTGAACCAGCAATCATTATGGTCGTGTGTTGTTCTGCCGCAGCGATAGCACTTCACTGTTCCGTATGACATTTCATTTGTGCCATATTCTTGCGGTCTCCGTTGTATCTCTGCAGCGCCCCGTGCTGCTGCTTCGTGTGATACTGCAATGCTGAAAGCCTTGTCCAGCGTAAGATCCTTTTCTGATAGAAGCCGTTTCTGGGTTCCTTCACTTTGAAGCCCACACACAAACTTGTCCCTTAAAGTATCTACTAGTCCCGTTCCAAACTGGCAATGTTTCGATAGCTTGCGCAGTTCCGTTAAATACTCAGCATTACTTTCATCTTTATGCTGGTTCTTTTTGTGAAGCTTAAATCTTTCTGCTATCAGCAGCGGTGTGGGGTTTAAGTGGTCCTGTAGGATTGACACTATGTTTTCAAAACCCTTTTCTACTGGCTTCTCTGGGGTTACTAGGTTTCGTAGTAAGCCATACGTTTTTGCACCCATTGAATTCAACAATACCAGCGCTTTCTTGTCATCTGGCACTTCATTCACCTTGCAGTATACTTCTATGCATTCGACATATGTCGTCCAATCTTCGACTTCATTGTCGAACGCTGTGATACTGCCACTCTTCGGCATTTTTGGGTGTGGTTAGACTGGCTTAAAATGGCGTCTCCCGCGCTTTCCTTTCTTCCCCGCTGTGGCTTAAAGTGGCGTCTCCCGCGCTGCTACCAACGCCGCTCTCGGTGGTCCTCGTGGCAAATGGCGATGCCCTGTGGGTTTCGTGCGCTGCTCCTGTGCTGCTGCCAACGCCGCTCTCTGCGGTCCTCGTGGCAATGGAAGCGCCTCGTGTTTTCCTGCGCGCCTCTCTCTCCCGTTGATGCTGCTCGGCCCTTGAATACTGGCTGCGCTCTGCTCGCTCTCCCCCGTCGACGCTGCTCGGCATTTTTCTGTGCTGATCGGTCGGGCTCTAGCCCGCCGCTGTTCGGGAAGGGTCTGCGCAGTACCTGTTGCCAGCCCATTTCGCTGGACCACCATGACTGGAAAGCCAAGCCTGGCTATCGATAGCCTCCCCTGCGATGCTCAAATCTCCGCTGGATGACTGGGCGGTTGCCCGTGGTCGACGCCCGTGCTTCTGGACTCGACCTTCTTCCACTGTTCTCCAGGAGCGAATCCCTGGGAGGTGATGCAGAGTTGCAGGTAGGTTCGAATCTGCCTCGTCGCCAGTGTTAGATCCGTGTATCTTAATGTTGTGTCCTTCAATAATCAGACAACAGACTGCAGGGAACGATTCAACAGGTGTTTACTGAATGAGGGTTACTCTAGAACTACTGTACAGATCACTACTCAGGGTTTATATACAGGTCACTGCCGGTACTACAGTATACAGGAGCTGTAAAAAGTAGTTCTCTCCCTTAAAGGTACATACATTACAGAAAGCCTAAGGGGATTATTCTTTGTTCAAACGACTACAAATAATAGCAGTTATATGGAGAGACTAGAGAAGCTGGGGTTGTTCTCCTTAGAGCAGAGAATGCTAAGGGGAGATTTAATAGAGGTGTTGAAAATCATGAAGGGTTTTGACAGAGTAAATAGGGAGAAACAGTTTCCACTGGCTGGTGCTAAGGCATTAAGGGATATGGATCCAAAGGCGGGTATATGGAGTTAGGTCGCAGATTAGCCATGCTCTCATTGAATGGCGGAACAGGCTCGAGGGGCTAAATGGCCTCCTCCTGTTCCAATGTTCCTAACAGGGAGGTGGGACTAATTGGATAGCTCTTTCAAAGAGCTGACACAGGCACGATGGACCAAATGGCCTCCTTCTGTGCTGTAAGATTCTATCCCGCTCTATATTAGAATATGATAGGCTCCCATAAATTTCTTTGATTTTTTAAAAAATCATCAATTATCTTGCCGACACCAAGATATATGACAGGGATAGAAACATAGAAAAAGAGGAGCAGGAGTAGCCATTCGGCCCTTCGAGCCTGCTCTGCCATTCAATATGATCATGGCTGATCTTCTATCTCAATACCATATTCCCGCTCTCTCCCATACCCCTTGAAGCCTTTTGTGTCTAGAAATCTATCTATCTCCTTCTTAAATATATTCAGTGACTTGGGCTCCACAGCCTTCTGTGGTAGAGAATTCCATAGGTTTGCCACCCTCTGAGTGAAAACATTTCTCCTCATCTCAGTTTTAAATGTCCTATCCCATATCCTGAGACTGTGACCCCCCTCCTTCTCGACCCCCCAACCAGGGGAAACAACCTCCCTGCATCCAGTCTGTCTAACCCTGTCAGAATTTTATACGTTTCAATGAGATCCCCTCTAATTCTTCTAAACTCTAGTGAATACAGGCCTAGTCGACCCAATCTCTCCTCATACGACAGTCCTGCCATCCCAGGAATCAGTCTGGTGAACCTTCGCTGCACTCCGTCTATGGCAAGTATATCCTTTCTTAGGTAAGGAGACCAAAACTGCACACCGTACTCCAGGTGTGGTCTCACCAAGGCCCTGTATAACTGTAGTAAGACATCCTTGCTCCTGTACTCAAATCCTCTTGCAATGAAGGCCAACATACCATTTGCCTTCCTAACTGCTTGCTGCACCTGCATGTTTGCTTTCAGTGACTGGTGCACAAGGATACCCAGGTCCCTCTGTACATGAACATTTCCCAATCTATCACCATTTAAATAATACTCTGCCTTTCTGTTTTTCCTACCGAAGTGGATAACTTCACATTTATCCATGTTACACTGCATCTGCCATGTATTTGTCCAATCACTCAACTTGTCTAAATCACCTTGAAGCCTCTTTGCATCCTCCTCACAACTCACAATCCCACCTAGTTTCGTGTCATCAGCAAACTTGGAAATATTACATTTGGTTCCCTCATCCAAATCATTGATATATATTGTGAATAGCTGGGACCCAAGCACTGATCCGTGCAGTACCCCACTAGTCACCGCCTGCCACTCTGAAAAAGACTCATTTATTATACCACCACCCTCCTCCGCCTGGCTGAACTTGTTCTCACATTGAACAACTTCTCCTTTGACTCTACTCACTTCCTCCAAATTAAAGGTGTTGCTATGGGAACCCGCATGGGTCCTAGCTATGCCTGCCTGTTCATGGGACATGTGGAACATTCTTTGTTCCAGTCCTACTCAGGTCCCCTCCCTCACCTCTTTTTACAAGCCCACCGACTCCCACAGCTACCTGGACTACACTTCCTCCCACCCCCTTCCTGTAAGGACTCTATTCCATTCTCCCAGTTTCTCCATCTCCGCCGCGTCTGTTCTGATGATGCCACCTTCCATACCAGTGCTTCCGACATGTCTTCCTTTTTCCTCAACCGAGGATTCCCCTCTACTGTGGTTGACACGGCCCTTGACTGTGTCTGTTCTATTTCCCACACTTCTGCTCTCACCCCTTCCCCTCCCTCCCAGAACCATGATAGGGTTCCCCTTGTCCTCACCTTTCACCCCACCAGCCTCCACATTCAACGGATCATCCTCCGCCATTTCCGCCACCTCCAACGTGATCCCACCACCAAACACATCTTCCCCTCACCTCCCCTTTCAGCATTCCGAAGGGACCGCTCCCTCCGCGAGACCCTGGTCCACTCCTCAATCACCCCCAACAGCCATTCTCCTTCACCTGGCACCTTCCCGTGCAAGCGTAGGAGATGCAACACATGCCCTTTTACCTCCTCCCTTCCCACTGTCCAGGGCCCCAAACACCCCTTCCAGGTGAAACAGCGATTTACTTGTACTTCTTGCAATTTAGTATACTGTATTCGCTGCTCACGATGCGGTCTCCTCTACATTGGGGAGACCAAACGCAGATTGGGCGACCGCTTTGCGGAACACCTCCGTTCAGTCCGTAAGGGTGACCCCGAGCTTCCGGTCGCCTGTCACTTTAATTCTCCGCTTCACTCTCACTCTGATCTCTCTGTCCTCGGCCTATTACATTGTTCTAATGAAGCTCAACGTAAGCTCGAGGAACAGCACCTCATCTTTCGATTAGGCACTTTACAGCCTGCATAGAGTTCAACAATTTCAGATAATTATTCCTGCCCCCATTTTTCATGCAGTATGATTTTGCCATTCCCATTTGCAACATTTTCACAGCATGTTCTTTCAATTCCTTCCTCCCCTCCTAAACCCCCCTCCCCCACCCCACCCCCTCACCGGCTCTGCACCTGCTTAATATCTGTTACATTTCCAGCTTTTTCCAGTTCTGATGAAGGGTCCCAGTCCTGAAACGTTAACCCTGTTTCTCTCTCCACGGATGCTGCCTGGCCTGCTGAGTATTTCCAGCATTTTCTGTTGTTATTTCATTTATTACTACTCTCTGTTTCCTGTCTGTTAACCAATTTTCAATCCATGCCAGTATATTACCCCCAATCCCATGTGTTTTAATTTTGCACACTAACCTCTTATGTGGGACTTTATCAAAGGCCTTCTGAAAATCTAAATACACCACATCCACTGGTTCTCCCTTATCTATTCTACCAGTTACATCCTCAAAAAACTCCAGTAGGTTTGTCAAACACGATTTCCCTTTCATAAATCCATGTTGACGTTGTCAATCCTGTTGATATTTTCTAGGTGTCCTGTTATCACATCCTTTATAATAGACTCTAGCATTTTCCCTACTATTGATGTTAGGCTAACCAGCCTGTAGCTCCCTGTTTTCTCTCTCCCTCCCTTTTTAAATAGTGAGGTTACATTTGCCACCCTCCAATCTGCAGGAACTGTTCCATAATCTGTAGAATTTTGGAAGATGACAACCAATGCATCCACAATTTCCATGGCTACGTCTTTTAGTACTATGCAATGCGGATTATAAGGCCCTGGGGATTTATCGGCTTTCAGTCCCATTAATACCTCCAGCACTATTTTTTTACTAATACTAATTTCCTTTAATTCCTCCTTCTCACTAGATCTTTGGTTCCCTCGCATTTCTGGAACGTTATTTGTGTCCTCTTCCGTGAAGATCGAACCAAAGTATTTGTTTAATTGCTCTGCCATTTCCTTCTTCTCCATTATAAATTCTCCCATTTCTGACTGTAAGGGACCTACATTTGTTTTCACTAATCTTTTTGCAGTGAGCACAGAGTGAACAACTAGGAGTTTGGTAAGTGTGGGAGTTTTAAGGGTTAATCTCTTTTCAAATCTAATATTAATTGCTAGTAGCTCTTAAGTAAGATCAACTGTTTAAGTTAAAATTTAAACTTAAAATTTTTAAGCTTCTTCAGGCTTAAGCAGAGACAAACAAGCAAGATCTGCTGCTGGAGAGCTGCTGTAGTTAGTTAATTAGCTAACTAGATTAAACTGGTTCCTGAAACAGTAGCAGAGCAGTGGTGACTCATCTAAGTCACAAACAGTATAAATACAGGGACCTGTGAGTGCAGCCAGCACTGAATGCAGTGAGCACAGCGTGAACAACTGGGAGTTTGGTAAGTGTGGGAATTCGGTGAAGTGGGGGAATGAGGTGCTTGCTTTTCCTAACTTCTCCCGCAGAGCGGCGGTGGACCTGAGCGGGAGCAGACCAAGGCCCGAGCGGGGATAAAAGCAGCAGCAGGCCTGCATCAACAAGAGAAAATGGCAGTGTGACATCACAAGTAAGGCAGGTAAGTGATTGGTAGTGACTGTGGGCTAAGTTTTAAGTTAACATAACATATAACTAAATTTTAAAAAATAAACTTAATTTAATTAATTTAATAAACTAAATGAGGTAAATAATTTGATTAACACTAAACTAATTAATTAATCAAATAAATAAAATAATGGGAGAACAGGAGATGTGTTTCTGCTGCAATATCTGAGAGCTTGTGAACATTTTTGTCAAGGGTGATTACACCTGCGGTAAGTATCTGCGGCTCGAGGAACTTTGGCTCCGAGTTGAGGAGCTGGGGTTCGAGCTGCAAATATTGCGAGACGTCAGGGAGGGAGAAAGTTACCTGAACCTTTTGCTCCAGGAGGCAGCCACACCCCTTAGATTAAATACTTTAGAATTGACACGTGGTCAGGGACAGGAGGGTGTGACTGCGAGTGAGGCAGGTATGGGGATCCGGGAGGTAGTATTGCAGGAGTCCCAGTCCCTGCACTTGTCCAATAGATTTGAGATTCTTGCAACCCTTGTGGACTAGTGCGGGGACTGCGGGGAGGATGCACAAACTGATAATGGCACCGTGGTACAGGAAGCTGTTCAAGTGGGGGGAGTAAAAAGGAAGGTGGTTGTAGTAGGCGACAGTATAGTTAGGGAGATAGACACTGTTCTCTGCAGCCAGGAGCATGAGTCCCAAAGGCTATGTTACCTATCCGGTGCCAGGGTAAAGGACATCTCCTCCAGGCTGGAGAAGAACTTGGAGTGGGAGGGGGAGGATCCAGTTGTCATGATGTCTAAAAATGTTAAAAAGACAAATCTAAAGGCACTGTATCTGAATGCATGAAACATTCATAATAAGGTAGATGAATTAACAGTGCAAAGAGATGTGAACGGATATGATATAATTGTGATTACAGAGACATGGCTGCAGGGTAACCAAGGCTGGGAGCTGAAAATCCAAGGATATTCAATATTTAGGAAGGACAGGCAAAAAGGAAAAGGAAGTGTGGTGCTTCTTAGCTCCACCCAGACTGATTCTACATCTTGATTTTAAGCCAATATCCTTTCTCACTATTGCTCTGATTTCATCCTTTGCTAACAAAGCCACCCCACCTCCTTTTCCTTTTTGCCTGTCCGTCCTAAATATTGAATATCCTTGGATATTCAGCTCCCAGCCTTGGTTACCCTGCAGCCATGTCTCCGTAATCGCAATTATATCGTATCTGTTTACATCTATTTGCGCTGTTAATTCGTCTACCTTATTACAAATGCTTTATGCATTCAGATACAGTGTCTTTAGATTTGTCTTTTTAACATGCCCCATCTCTCCCTGTTATGCCACTCTGGCCTATCTTTGATTGAACCAATAAAGGTTATCCCAGTGATAGATAGATTTTGTTCGGTAAGTGTATTGAGGGATATGAAGCAAACACAGGTAGATGGAGTTGAGATACAGATGATCCATGATCTAATTGAATGGTGGAACAGGCTCGAGGGGCTGGATGGCCTCCTCCTGTTCCTATGTTGGGCCATTATCCCTGTTCAATCTCTGGTGTGATTTTAGCTAGGGTAATGTATGATAGGGAAAATCCCTTTCCTGAACATTATCCAGTGGGCTCTTCCCCTCCCTTTATATATACAATAATAAATAATGTGAACCTCAAATGAGTCACTCAAATGGGTGGCAGATAGGGCTTTAAACTGATAAGGATGAGGTAAGGTTAAGATAAGGGTAAATTTATAAGTCTGAAGGAAAGACTGTAGAGCAGAGTAGCGATATGGGTGAAATCAAGCAGATTGTGTCAGGAAGGGACAGAGGGGGAAAAATTCGGTTGCTTTGCGCCTCCCGTTAGCGCTCTAAGAGGGCACTAATGGGGTGCAAAGCAACTAGCGCCCGGGTGCGGCGATGTTTGCGCCGCTCGCGAAATTGACTAGAGTTTTTGCGGCGGCGCAAAAGTCTACCGCCCCGATCTCCTACGCCCACAGATCATGACATCACTCAAGCATGCAATGCCTCAGTGGTGCCCCGGACCAGATATTGAGTGGCGCCCCCCTCCTTTCCGCCTGCCGCAAGCAACGACAGGGAGACTGGAACGTTTCCCAGTCGGTGAGGGGCTGGGGGGGCGCTATTTAAAGGTGCCCTCTTCCTGCCTTTTTTTGTGGTAGACATTTTTGCACCACTCATTCTGACAGAGAGAGATTCTGAGAGAGAGAGAGAGAGACTTCTGCATAAAGTCAATGCTGTGTGAAGTAGTTTTGGCTACTGAGCATCACTTTGCAAGTTCTTTTGGATTTGACCTTCATTACTTCGATTGTCAAGAGACTATGGGGGCTGCACTGATTTGGGACATCGTCCTGCGCCTGCAGAATCAGAGGCAACAGAGACACAGAGAGAGATTGGCAATCATGGCCAGACAGAGGAGGGCCAACAGGCCTCTGCACAGGAGATCTTACCCTCCCGGGGTATTCTGGGAACAATTCTCCTACATTCATTTGTCTGAAGAGCAGTGTTTGCGCAGGCTGCGCTTCAGCAAGGAGGTAGTCACTGAGCTCTGCCACCTGCTGCAGCCAGATCTGCAGCCTCAACTGAGGACCAGGACGTCTCTGTTGGTGGCAGTGAAGGTCACAGTGGCTCTGAATTTTTATGCCACCGGCTCCTTTCAAGCAGCTACTGGGGACATCGCCAATATCTCCCAGTTTGCGGTCCATTGCTGCATCCATCAGGTCACAAATGCCCTCTATGAAAGGAGACACCAGTACATCTCTTTCCCGATGACCCGGGCCAAACAGCATGAATGCACATTGGGCTTTGTGAGGGTAGCGGGCTTCCCCATGGTGCAGGGCGCCATTGACTGCACGCATGTGGCATTGCGGGCACCGCATGAGAATGCAGAGGTTTTCCGAAACCGCAAGCAGTTCCACTCCTTAAACGTCCAGTTGGTCTGTGACCACAGACAGCTGATACTCGTTGTCAATGCCCACTATCCTGGCAGCAGCCATGATGCTTTCATCCTGTGCCAGACTGGTGTGCCAGACCTTCTCCAGGCACCGCATCAGCCAAGTGGTTGGCTCCTCGGAGACAAGGGTTATCCACTGTGCACCTGGCTGATGACACCGCTCCGTAACACCAACACCCCTGCTAAGCTGCGGTACAATGAGAGCCATCTCGCCATCAGGAACATCGTTGAGCAGACGATCGGTGTGCTCAAGCAACGGTTCCGCTATCTGGACCACGCAGGAGGAGCCCTGCAATACTTGCCTGAGCGAGTCTCCCTCTTCATAGTTGTGTGCTGCATTCTTCATAATGTAGGGGGTGGCGTGTGGCGCGTGCGCCCAGTCAGCTTCACATCTGACTGTCCCTTGAGCGGTTCAAATCGCTCCCACACCCCTGGGTTCTAGACACCGGACTTAGGTACAGGCAGCGATGCAGAAAATCGAGTAGACAAGTGGTTTGGATGTAAGAAAACCAAGATTTTATTAAAACAGAAATACAACAGTCTTATGAGAAGTTACTGGTAGAAAAATACAGGCATAAACAATAACACTTATACAGGGAATGGCGAACACACGACACATCGAGGGAAAAACAACTACATTAACAATCCCCTTAACCTTAGCCCACCCCCTATACCTAACTAGATTAAGCTATGAGGGGCCAGAAATTCATGCTCACCAATCCAAAACCTGTTGCTTTAACGTTGTGAGTTTTGAAGTTTGGTCTTCTGTTCTTTGGGGTACTCTGTCACCACGTGGCCTCAGGGCGCGGTGCTGGAGTTGTTGCTGCGACACACCTTCCCCCTCCTCAGCTACCGTTGTCGTCTCGTCGCAATGGGTTCTCTTCTTCTTCTCCCTCAGGCGGTCGTCGGTGGTGACGTTGCGGTTATGCGTCGGTTGGCGGTCTTCACTGCTTATTCGATTTTACTACCCATTCTTTGAACGCTGGTATATTCGTTGCGGCGTGGACACCCGTGTCTAACGCCAGCTTATTTGCAGTGTTTAATAGCCAACTTATTCTCACTGTCCATACATACATACACTGCTAAATTCTTCCCCAAACACTAGCTTATAACTAGGCATTTGGTTTTTTACCAATGCGTCTTCCGCTGCCCTTCTCTGCTCTTGTCAGGCCTTTACCTTCTTCTTCGTCTCGTCTCATTTCGTCCGCCCTTTTCGTGGCCCGTGTGTCCTGTATGACTTTGAACTCTGGTCTCGTTCCCCTCCCGCGATTGGTATGGATGTCCTTGGTTGTTACACAATGCGGGGAGCGAGAAGAGAACCCGCCACGAGGCCAGGGCACGAGTACGAGCGGCAGCAGCCCAAGACCAAACAAGAGGTCAGAGTCCAAGAGAGCGATTGCTACTGGTGGGCCTCCAATTATACCCGTTCTTCCACTCCTTATCTGCGCGCCAAATCAGGTCAGTCCATTGTTCAACTTTTGCCAGGCTTTTTTAAATGATTACAACCATTTATTCTAACTACTTTAGGAGTGGTTATCTCCGGGTCTAATGGCCCCGATGTCCTGGTTGCTTTGTCATGGATAAGACTTGATTGTCCTCATCCTACCTTGAAGGCTACTGTGAGCTGTTATCGATTAAACATGCGGGAAGCTAATGGCCACCATTATAGGCCCATCTAGCTTGATTCGATTTGATTCAAATAAATGCGTATTCTGTGTTTACTTTGTCTGGCTGGGCTCCAAAGAGTCTCTGTTCACACAGATTCCTGCATTTTAATGTTTCGTCTGCAGGCCTGCTTGCTGGCAGAGCCTTGCTTTTAAAAAATCTTGTCAATGTTGGTCACGAGGTCTACAGAAGCCATTTTGGGTGCCCTGTGTTTAATAACTTGTCCAAAAACAGGGTCCCTTGATCCGTAACTTGGGAAGTGCGGGAATTTTGAGAACCCTGCACTTACACTCCCCCCTGTTGATACTAAACTTGCTTTAAGTATCATCCTGATGAGGTGAGCAAAATTTCCGACCCTCCATAGTCAACCTTCCCCTGCAATTACCTATCTAATATACCCACGACACATGCACTTCCCATTCCGCGAAAATGTAGTGTACATAAGCATACATGGAATAATTACAGTCGTTCACACATCCAAGCATGGAGGGGGTCCAACACCCCTGCACCACTTGGTACACATACATCTTTATTAACAACGCGTCGAACAATCTTTATTAAAACAACACAACAGAACAATCTTTAATCAGAAATACAAAAAAACTCACACAGGTGTATCTCCCTCCACCTTCACATAGTGTTCCTTCCAGATCCTCTGGTTTCAGAATTCTAGTATCTGACCCTTTCCCTTGCACTGTGTGCAGACTAGGTACAATACTATCCCCAACTGGCAAACCACGAGAATGTTGGAGGCCAGCCTAACCCACGAAGAGACCTCTATATTATTGAAAATGTCCCACCAGGGTGGAATCACAATGTCTAACATCTTAGCCCCTATCTCTACTGTTTTCTGCTCCAGAGTGTAAAAATGTTTCTGTGAAACTATAACGGCTTTGAGTATCTTGGTGAGGTGTTCTGGGAGAGGGGAAATTTTGTAGTCAAAATGCGCCACATACTTCTGCAAATTGGTAAAATTCTCCTTCACAGTGAGGTGAACAGTGGAGGGTTCAGGAATGGGGACAATTCGTTCCTGGGCCACTTGAACTTCTGCCTCAGGTTTAAAGCAGAAACTGCTGTCACTTACCGGACACCAGCTATGCTGCCCATGCTGGTAATGGGACGCACCTGTGGTGACACAATATGTCCCACCTCCTATATATGCTACCTGCGGGGGAACATGGCCTTGTGCCATTGCCTCCATGGTACAATTTATAGGTTTTGCGCCAACAGCTTTAAACCCACACTGTGGTTTTGAATAGGCGTTTAAGTGCTGGGGACTCAGGATTATGTGTGCTCCCCGGCTCCGGCACCCCGAGAGGTCAGTACCTGTCATAGCGTGCTCCCACTTTATGACGTAAGGTGGGACCGCAGTGAAATGAATGTGTGCACCCCCTTGAATGACTCCAATGTTCTCAACCCTGTATACCGGTGCAGGTCGGCCTGTCCTACCCATGACCAGCATCCTAACTACTATTCCCATGATCGTGTGCTTGGACCGCCCACAATCCACTGGGACTGGGTAGGCTTCAGAAGCTAGCCAGAGTTGGCACGGGCTTAATGCATTCTCAAATGGATGGAGGGCTGCGAGGTGTTTGTTGCTGATCCAGGAGGGGACTAAACCCTGTTTTAAATCCTTCAAATTACTGTGGCCTTCGCCCAGCAACCACGCCCCATACAGCACGCACACCTCGTTCTGCACAGTCTGGTCAGAAGCATTTCTGTCCTCCCTTATGAGGGCATTTACCGTCTTTGCGTGCTTCTCCAACTCCGCTATAATCTCCTTTAAATGGACCATCATGGCCTGGTCCCCATGCAACTCCGAGCCCACTACCTTGTTCTCATCTATTAATATCTTCTTCAACTGAGTTTTTAAACCGTTTATCTGGGTCTGCAGCCCTATGTCATCCAGACTGTTGATGACAGAGAACCCAGTATTAAATGCAGTAAAAACATCATTCCATACTCCCCTTCTTTGTCTCCCTGTATTACCCAAAAACTCGCGGTGTGTGGTGTACAGTTCGGTTTTGTCAACATTGGTGAAATTGAACTCATAAAACTTCTTGAACATGTCCTTTAATAGGGACTGGTACAGCTGCTCTGTTTCTTTGGGGCACCACTCCGGTAAATGTACCTCGGTGAGATTTAAGATCACGGAGGCTACCGCATAGTGTACCCCCTGGTACCGTACCTGATCCGTAGGCACTAGTACCAGCCAATTCCCTGGTCCCTTGGTGGTGGTGGGGCACCCCTCCCTGGGTAACCTCGCCGCCTGCATCGTGGGCGGGGCACAAGCTCCGTGACATTGACTGGGATCGGGGAGTATGGGACCACGCACACCTTCAGGCTGGTATCCCACTTCATCCCCTCGCCGGTGTCTTGCCACTGTCGGTGGAAAATAATGGATATGCCTGAGGGGCAGACCCTCTCTGACCCCCACATACAGATGTAAATCCCTTGATCCGGCTCCCACCACTTGTCCCAACACACACTTAATCCCCTATGAGTCCCTGTAATCGTCTGGTGGGTATTGTTCCCCAACTGTTCCCACTCGATTGCGGGGTTTCTCATATCTTTGCTCAGCTTTCTGAGCCACCACCACCTATCCAGAGGAATGTGTCCCTTGCACGTTAAACATACACGCTTCCCTACGGTGACGCTGACCCTTGTGGTAACGACCCGTACCCTGGGGCACAGGAGGGAGGCCTCCCCGTACGTGAACCCGGTCTGGCTGGAGTACTGAGACGAACTGGACCCCAGCCACCCTGGCCACCTTCCCTCATGGACGTAGACGGCGGTCTCCTCCACATCCCGTTCGCCGCTTCCGTCGGTTGCTATCGATGCTCTATCCCCTGAGCACCCATAGATGTGAGAGTCCTCCACGTCGCCTCTCTTTCCAACGCTCAGTCCTATCAGGGCGAGTAGGATTACGCTCCCCTTCATCCTGAAAGTCTGCAACAGATACAAAACATGCAGCCAGGTCCCCAAGAGATTCTCTGGCTTGGGTGAAGCATAGTCAGGTCCCGTGACCTCGACTCAAATACACACACTCTTAGCAGATTACTACTTAATTAAAACTACCCATCACCTTACTTAACTTAAGCTAAAACACCCAAACTTAAGCTAAATACCTAAACTTAAAATTATAAACTTACATTACCTAAACTATATACATCCGCCGCCCGTCTCCGGGCGACCAGGCTAATTCCTGTTTGGACTGCGGCACACCGCTCCCTCCGGCGTGGCCGCACCATCCTGCACTGTTGGTCCCTCGCCGCCCGTGGCTGCTGGCTGAGGACCTCTGTCTTTGGACTTCCCCCTGACTCGGGAGGCTGTCCCTTTGAACTGGGGAGCTAGTGACCACAGTCACCTTGGCTGGGGCATCCGTGGGGACCTTCTAGGGACCTTGGCGGGTGGGGCTTTCTTGGCTGGTGGGCCTTTAACCCGAACCGCTGCTCCCTAAGGCTTGACCTCTCCCGAACCTGCGCTAGGGGCAGGTAACTCTTCGCAGCCTGTTGCTGCAAGCTGAGAGTCTCCGCCCCCAGGTCCCAAACCTGGGTCCGGGGCGGGGTTTTTGACCTCAGGTCCCTCCTCCTCTACACCTGGGTTTGGGGCGGGGTTTTCACCCTCGGGTCCCTCATCTGGAGCCCAGAAGAGTGGGGGAGTGTCCCAATCGGTGGGCGGGATGGCCCCTCCCCTTAAACAACCCACAGCGCCTGTCTCTGCAGTCTGTGAACTCGCTCCTGCTGCAGGCTGAGGATTTTTATCCTCAGACCCTACCCCAATTGGCTGTTTTCTCCTTTCAGGTTTAAACAGTTTGCACTGATTAATATAACCAGCAGCCTGTTTTAAAACCTCGTTCGCTGCCCTGAATGGACCTTCTAGGGGCTCCCCTTTCTCTTCCCTTACAGATGCCTGCAGGCCAATGACAACTCAGCATGTGATCACATGTGAATATAATAGGTATTCATTACAGATGCCTGCGGGCCAATGATAATTCAACATGCAAATGTTACATCCCCTTTCTTTTAAAAGAAAAATGTTATGCATTACTTTTAAACCTTTCTTCTACATAATGTTCTCGGTAGCATAAACATATAAGTAAACTCAGCATTTAACTAGCACTGAAAACATCTCAACGTTTCAATAACAATGTACAGTTTTTTTTACGGCAGCGATCCGCCTATACCCTTTGACAGTTCACAAGTCAAAGATAACTCTAGGCTTGACCTCTCATCCCGACCTTCTGTGGTATGAAACTGAGCATGCTCCTGAATCGGTCAACATTTCAGGTTCAAGTTTAGGTTCAGGTATGTACGATGTGTTTTGTGTATTGCTCTGTTCATCACACTCTGTTGAACTGATCCTCTCGTCGGAATGATGGTGCTGTGCCTTGGTGTTCAGGAGGTGCCTGCGATTGCGGCGGTACGCCTGTCCTCCTGGGGTGCGGACGTGATACGATCGCTCAGTGTCAGCTGGCTGGAGGACGACTGCTGGCTTCCAGTAGTCATGCTCCTGGATTCTGACGGATTCTCCATTGTGCAGTGGTGGCAGTAGTCTAGCTGACCTGTCATAGTATCTCTTTTGGTGTTGCTGTCTCTGTACACGTTTTGCATGCACTTGCTTGCAGCTGACGACCTCTGGCTGCAGCTGCTGGTTGGTGCTTGGAAGGATTGAGTGAAGTCTACGGCTCATCAGTAGCTGTGCTGGTGACTTGAAGTTGTCAACCGGAGTGTTGCGGTACTCAAGGAGACTGATGTAGGGGTCTCTTTTGTCCGCTTTGGCTTTGTCCATGAGTGTTTTTGCAATCTGGACAGTTTTTTCAGCAAGGCCATTACTTTGAGGGTAATGTGGGCTTGATGTGACATGTGTGAAATCCCATGCTTTGGCAAACAACTCAAACTCTTTTGATTTGTACTGGGGGCCATTGTCTGAGACTAAAGTCTCTACAATGCCATGCCTGGCAAAGGCTGCCTTTAGCTTGTGGATCACAGCTGCAGATGTGGTGCTGTGAAGCTTGTCCAGTTCAAAAAATCTGCTGTAGTAATCAACAGTCACTATGTAGTCCTCGTTGTTCCATGTGAACAGATCCATTGCCGCGACCTGCCAGGGCCTGTCTGGGATACGGTGAGGTATCATGGGCTCTTTGACATTTGATGGGCAGCGTTCTAGACAAATGGAACATTTTCCAACAATGTCCTCAATGTGTTTGCACATTCCGGGCCAAAACATAATGTCACGTGCTCTTTGTTTGCATTTTTCCATGCCCATATGTCCAGCATGAATTTTTGTCAACATCTCTTCTCTGAGACTGGTAGGAATGATGATGTTCTCCCCTTTGAAGATGATTCCATTGATTTGTGACAGTTCGTCTCTGTGGTTCCAGAATTCAGATATGCTCTGAGGGCATTTCCTCCTTTCCTCAGGCCATCCTTCATGTATGACTTTACTCAGCAGTGTGAGTTGTGCATCTTTCTCTGTTCCTGCTCGGATCTCCTTCAGTTTTGAGTCACTCACAGGTATGCTGTTCTACACTATGTGCACCTGCACATCCATGCCTTCACTGATGCTGCTGTCCTGGTAGCTAAGAGACTTTCTGGACAGCGTGCCTGCGACAGGAATGTCTTTGCCTGGACGGTGAATGATTGTGAAGTCGTACTTCTGTAGCTGAAGGATCATTCTCTGTAGCCTTGGTGGGGCTGCGGCTCGTGGTTTCCTCATGATTGACTCAAGGGGCTTGTGGTCAGATTCCACAATGACTTGTCGGCCATAGACGTGCTGGTGGAAACGCTTACATCCAAACAGAATTGCATATAGCTCTTTCTCGATTTGAGCATAGTTGATTTCACCGAGAGAGATCTGGAAACGTAGCCGATGGGCTTTCCTTCTTGCAGTAATACTGCACCTAGTCTATACTTTGACGCGTCCACTTGTAGTCTGAGCTCTTTGTTGGGGTTGAAGTAGGCAAGAACTGGTCCTGGTTCTCTGGTGATTAGGTCTTTCATTTTCTGAAATGCTGTGTCATGTTGTTTGTCCCACAGGAACTCATTGGATTGTTTGAACAACTGACGCATGGGTGTGTTGATTTCGGAGAGGCTCGGGGCAAACTTGGCTAAGTAGTTAACCATGCCTAGTACTGTCTCTAGCTCTGCGCGGTTCTTCGGCGGTTCCCTCTTCTTGATGGCGGAGATTTTCTCTGGATCCGGCTTAATGCCATCAGTTGAGAGGCGATGCCCGAAATAACTGATCTCGGTGGATCTGATTATGCTTTTCTCAGGGTTGAGCCAGATACCTTTCTCCCGTGATCTTTGTAGCATCGCACGGAGGTTCCTGTCATGTTCCTCTCTATTCCTGCCATAGATGAGGATGTCGTCTACGATTGCGACTACTCCGTCGAGGCCTTCATAGGTTTCGTTGATCTTCCACTGGAATTCATCCTGAGCTGAGATAAGACCAAATGGTAAACGCAGAAATCGGTAGCGTCCAAATGGTGTGTTGAACATTGTTAGCTTAGATGACTCTCCTGTGAGCTTGATAGTCCAGTATCCTGATCATGCGTCCATTACACTGAAGTAACGTGCTCCCACTAGCTTGGGTGTGATGTCATCTAGCGTTGGTAGAGGGTAGTGAGGGCGTTTGATAGCCTTGTTCAAATCTCTGGGGTCGCGACAGACTCTGCGCTTGCCTGTATGTGGTTTCTCAACCACTACTAACGCGTTGACCCACTCTGTCGGTTCTGTTTCCTGGACGATGATTTCTGTATTCTCCATGCTCTGCAGCTCCTCCTTCAGGCGACTACATAGAGCAAGGGGTATTCGTCTCAGTGGGCAAACCACAGGGGTTGCTGCTGGGTCAAGGTGAATAGTGCATTCACCTGGGAATAGTCTGATTCCTTTGAAAATGTCAGCAAACTCCTCCATGACTGTCTGCTTCTCAACTGGTGCTGTCAATGATAGCACTAGCTTGACGAGGTCCATGTCTAAACATGCCTTTAGACCTAGCACTGGAGGTGCTCGAGTGTCAACAATGTAAAAGTCCAACATCATGTCGCTTTCTTTGTAATTGCATTTGATCACACATGTGCCTTTTACAATGAGCTGCTCACCCCCATAGCTGGTCAGTCTGCGTGAGGTGGGCTGTAGCTCATACTCATCCTTCAAGCTGTGATACTCACTCAGAGGAATTACATTAACCTGAGCTCCAGTGTCTAGTTTAAACTTAAGCTCTGTGCCCTGTCACAGAATCAATAAACAGCTCCTCTGC
The DNA here is from genome assembly GCF_052327205.1 of Somniosus microcephalus. Classification (NCBI taxonomy): domain Eukaryota; kingdom Metazoa; phylum Chordata; class Chondrichthyes; order Squaliformes; family Somniosidae; genus Somniosus; species Somniosus microcephalus. Next base: position 229,579,810 of record NC_140989.1, on the reverse strand, counting down.
ATTTGGCTCTCTATCTGGCATTTGGCTGTCACTCACTGTGTGTACTGCTTTCAAAAAACAGTCCTGCAAACTTTAGCAAAGTGGTTCCGTTTACCACATTTAGCACATTGCCTTCCTTTGGCAGGGCATTGCTCCTTTTCCCCATGCACCTTGTTTCCACAATATCCACAGTTTTTGAAGTGTTTTATGCCTGTGTCGCTCATTTTTAGAACTCTCTCTGTTCTTTCTGTTCTGAAACACACTCTCTGGGCGGTGTTCTTTGGTGTGTGTCTATTAACTGCATGCACTGTCTGTTCACACGAGCTGGTCGTGGCGCCGGTTATGGTTTTCAACTGTGCTTGCGCTATCTCGTGCGATCTAGCTATGTCCATAGCTTTGTCCAGCGTTAGCCCGGACCCAACATTCAAAAGTTTCTCTCTCACTTTAGCTGAATGTATTCCAAACACGATGCGGTCTCTGACCATCTCATCTTTATCTGCATATTCACAGTCTTTTACCAGAAGTTTTAATTCAGTCGCGAACTGTTCAAACGACTCACTAGCTCCTTGTACTTTCTCCTGAAACTTGTACCTAGCGAATATTGTATTTGTCTTGGGCATCACATATGATTCAAGACGGTCAAAATAACTTTTCAGTACCTTTGCTTCATCCGCGGTGAGAGACCATGTGTTAAAAATGTCTCTCCCTTTTTCTCCGATCTTCAGGAGTAGGTAGCTGCATCTTTTTTCCTCCCCTTTGCTTTTCAGCGAACCCAAAAACATCAACTCCACGTGTTGCTTGAACTTGCACCATTCTCCAGGTAAGTTCAAAGATTCCCAATCCATTCGAGGCAAGGGAGCTCCAACGATGTCCATTTTCAATCCCTATTCTGACACCATGTCTTGTTTTGCACGCTTTGTACAAAAATAATAAATTGCAGGACAACGGAGTTGATGCACTATCAATTGCTACAAAAGACTGGATGTTGAGAAAGTAATAAACAGGCTTTTATTACCAAAGAACAGAGCATGCCTCTTGTGGTTGCCTGGTATCCAAAAGGGCCGGGGGCTGCCGAGCAGCGACCTTTATACCCAGCCATGAGGGTGGAGCCAGGGGCGGAGTCAGCTGAGGCATGCACAGACAAGTACAACAATATGCAAGAGTGAACAACAGTACTAACAGTGAACAACAGTACTAACAACAGTGGTGAACAACAATACTAACAACAGTGGTTTACCACATTCACCCCTTGTTTAGAATTGAGTCCGGCGGGGTGAAGTGCACTAAAAATTTGTGTACTGAAGTCTATCAGGAGGCCTTGTAAGCCGTCCTGAGCATCGCAGCAGCGGCGGTGATGGTGCAGCATCCAACATTGAACCCGGTGTCTCGTTCAGAGGAGGTGTAGCAGGTGGCAGACCCTGGGGCTGCTGCATGCAGTCTACAGGGGTCAGAGCATGGGTAATGGGAGGTAGCGATGGTGGTCTCTCAGAGGCACCCGAAGGTGCGAGGTCTCGTGCGGGGGCTGTGTCCTGGGGGTAGGCAGGAGTAGCGGTGGGTGGCGAAGAGGGTGTTTCAGGAGCACCCGCAGGTGCGAGGACTCGAATGGAGACTGTGTCCTCCCGCCCGTCCGGGTACACCACGTAAGCATACTGCGGGTTGGCGTGGAGGAGGCTCACCCTCTCGACCAGGGGGTCCGCCTTATGGGTCCTCACGTGCTTCCGCAGTAGGACGGGTCCTGGAGAAGTCAGCCATGTTGGTAGCGAAATCCCCGACGTTGACTTCCTGGGGAAGGAGAACATTCTCTCGTGAGGAGTGGCATTGGTGGGTGTACAGAGCAGCGACCGAATGGAATGGAATGGAGCGCCGCAGGGAGGACCTCCTGCCAGCGGGAGGTCGGAAGGCCCTTAGATTTTAAGTTTAAAAGGACTGCCTTCCAGCACGGTGGCATAGTGGTTAGCACTGTTGCCTCACAGCGCCAGGGACCCGGGTTCGAATCCAGCCTCGGGCGACTGTCTGTGTGGAGTTTGCACATTCTCCCCGTGTTTGCGTGGGTTTCCTCCGGGTGCTCCGGTTTCCTCCCACAGTCCAAAGATGTGCGAGTTAGGTTGATTGGCTATGATAAATTGACCCTTAGTGTTAGGGGGATTAAATACATGGGGTTGCGGGGATAGGGTGGGATGTGTGTTGGTGTAGGGGTTACGGGGATCGGGTGGGATATGTGTCGGTGCAGGCTCGATGGGCCGAAATGGCCTCTATCTGCACTGTGGGGTTTCTGTGATTCTGTGTGTGACTGTCACATTCTCCCTTTCCACCTGGCCGTTACCCCGGGGGTTGTATCTGGTGGTCCTGCTTGGAGCAATGCCTCTCGCGAGCAGGTACTGCCGAAGTTCGTCGCTCATAAAAGATGAGCCCCTGTCGCTATGGATATAGCTAGGGAAACCGAACAATGCGAAGAGGTCATTCAGACATTTAATGACCGTGGTACTGGTCATGTCCGAGCAAGGGATGGCAAACGGGAAACGGGAGTACTCATCAATTATATTGAGGAAGTACACATTGCGGTCAGAGGAGGGGAGGGGCCCTTTAAAATCGATGCTCAGCCGCTCGAAGGGGCGCGTGGCTTTGATCAGGCTCGCTCTGTCTGGCCTATAAAAATGCGGCTTGCACTCGGCACAGATCTGGCAGTTCCTGGTCATGGTCCTGACCTCCTCGATGGAGTAGGGCAGGGTACGGGATTTGATAAAATGGAAGAACCTGGTAACCCCCGGGTGGCAGAGGTCATTGTGGAGGGTCTGTAATCTATCAACCTGTGCGTTGGCGCACGTACCACGTGATAGGGCATCTGGGGGCTCATTGAGTTTCCCGGGCCGGTACAAGATATCGTAATTGTAGGTGGAGAGTTCGATTCTCCACCTTAATATCTTGTCATTCTTGATTTTGCCCCGCTGCTTATTATGAAACATAAAAGCTACTGAACGCTGGTCAGTGAGCAGGGTAAATCGTTTTCCGGCCAGGTAATGCCGCCAATGTCGCACGGCTTCCACAATGGCCTGGGCCTCCTTTTCGACAGAGGAGTGTCGAATCTCGGGGCCCTGGAGGGTCCTTGAGAAAAAGGCCACGGGTCTCCCCGCCTGGTTAAGGGTTGCAGCTAGGGCAAAGTCGGATGCGTCGCTCTCCACTTGAAAAGGGAGGGACTCATCCACAGCATGCATTGTGGCCTTCGCAATATCGCTTTTTATGAGAGTGAAGGCTGCACAGGCCTCTGCTGTCAGGGGGAAGGAGGCGGACTTGATGAGGGGTCGGGCTTTATCCGCATAGTTGGGCACCCACTGAGCATAGTAAGAGAAAAACCCCAGGCATCTCTTCAGTGCTTTCTGGCAGTGGGGGAGGGGGAGCTCCATAAGAGGGCGCATTCTATCGGGGTCTGGGCCGATGACTCCGTTCTCCACTACGCAGCCAAGAATAGCAAGGCGCTTAGTACGAAACATACATTTGTCTTTGTTGTATGTGAGATTCAGCCGTTGGGCCGTCCGGAGGAATTTCCCTAGATTAACATCGTGGTCCTGCTGGTCGTGGCCGCAGATGGTGACGTTGTCTAGATATGGGAAAGTGGCCTGGAGCGCGTTCTGGTCAACCATCCGGTCCATCTCCCGTTGGAAGACAGAAACTCCGTTGGTGACGCCGAAGGGAACTCTGAGAAAGTGATAGAGCCGACCGTCAGCTTCAAAAGCTGTGTACTGGCGGTCCTCAGCCCTGATGGGGAGCTGGTGGTATGCCGACTTCAGATCAATCGTCGAGAACACCTGGTATTGTGCCATCTGATTGACCATGTCAGATATGCGGGGGAGTGGGTATGCATCCAACTGGGTGTAGCAATTGATCGTCTGGCTGTAGTCAATAACTAGGCACTGTTTTCTGCCAGTCTTCACCACCACCACTTGTGCTCGCCATGGGCTATTGCTGCTCTCGATAATCCCTTCCTTCAGGAGTCTCGCTACCTCGGATTTAATGAAACCCCTATCCCCGGCACTGTAACGCCTACTTTTGGTAGCGATGGGCTTACAGTCGCGGGTGAGGTTAGCGAACAAGGAGGGGGGGAGACTTTAAGGGTGGAGAGGCTGCAAATGGCGCGCGGCGGGCGATTTAAAAACTGCTGGCTGCAGACCGTGAGAGGGGGGAGGGGTCCACCGTACGCTAAAGTGACACTCTTAAGGTGGCACTGAAAATCCAACCCCAGTAGGACGGCAGCGCAGAGATCGGGCAGGACCAGAAGTTTAAAATTTTTGTATTCAGTACCCCGCACTGAAAGAGTCACCATACAGTAGCCACCGACTTCCGCTGACTGGGCTTTGGAAGCCATAGAGATGCGATGACGCGTCGGCAGGACCGGGAGAGAGTAACTGCGCACCGTGTCGGGGTGTATAAAACTCTCCGTGCTCCCGCTGTCAAAAAGGCAGGTAGTGGCGCGGCCGTTTACCGTAATGTCCATCATGGACCTGGACAGTTGATGCGGGAGAGATTGATCCAGCGTCACGGAAGCCAGCGTATGTTCAAGCGTGTCGATGCGGTCGTCCGATGAGGCGGTGGTGGAGTCCGGGTCCCCCGTAACCGAAGTCGGAGGCGTCCAAGATGGCGGAGCCCACGGTCCCGATCCCCACGCGGCTGGGGGAGCCCAAGATGGCGGGCAAGATGGCTGCGCCCACGGTTCGCACGCGGCGCTGCTGGCGTTAGCGGTCTTCCCTTTGCAGGCGCTAACGTAGTGACCTTTCTTCCCGCAGCCGGAGCAGGTAGCATTCTTCGCGGGGCAGCGTGCTCTAGGGTGTTTAGCTTGGCCACAAAAATAGCATTTTTGTGCCTTGGACATCGCTGCAGCAGTCGGAGGTGGCGGTCCCTTGGCCCAAGATTGCGGCGTCCACGGCGCGGGGCGATTAGGGGAGAAAGCGTCCATATTTCTGTGGGCCGCGTCGAGCGAGAGCACGAGGGACACTGCCTTTGTCAGGTCTATTTCACCCTTCTCCAGCAGCCTCTGCCGGGAGTAGTCGGACCTTAGACCCGCAACGAAAGCGTCTCGTATCAGTCCCTCCGCATGTGCCGCGGCCGATACTTCCTTGCAGTCGCAGCCGCGTCCGAGTACCCGCAGTGCCCGTAGGAAGGCCTCCACCGATTCCCCGGGCTGCTGTCTGCGAGATCTTAAAAGGTGCCTGGCATAGACCGTGTTAACCGGGCGTGCATACTGCCCTTTCAATAGGTCGATAGCTGCCGCGTAGGTCGTCGCATCTTGGATTAAAGTATAGACTTGGTGGCTCACCTTTGAGGCCAGGATTTTCAGTTTATTTTCATCAAGAGTCACGGTCGAGGCTTCCAGATACGCCTCAAAGCAACGCAGCCATTGTGCGAATTTAGTCGACGAACCCGCTTCTTGGGGGGGTCTAGGTCCAGGCATGTTGGTCTGAGGGCTCGCAGCAGCGCCTGCTGCTCAGCGTTTTGCGCCATCGGTTGATCAGCATCCGCAGCCAACATTTAACTTTGGTAATAAAATTGATGCACTATCAATTGCTACAAAAGACTGGATGTTGAGAAAGTAATAAACAGGCTTTTATTACCAAAGAACAGAGCATGCCTCTTGTAGTTGCCTGGTATCCAAAAGGGCCGGGGGCTGCCGAGCAGCGACCTTTATACCCAGCCATGAGGGTGGAGCCAGGGGCGGAGTCAGCTGAGGCATGCACAGACAAGTACAACAATATGCAAGAGTGAACAACAGTACTAACAACAGTGGTGAACAACAATACTAACAACAGTGGTTTACCACAGGAGTATTACAGTTTAACTCTTTTATTAAGCATTAGGTCTGTGATCTTATTCATAGCAGCATCAGTGGGGAAAAGCCTGGCATTAGGACCCCTAGCCTGGGTCTTCAAAACAATAGTAGCCCATACAGATGCCTGCAGGCCAATGACAACTCAGCACGTGATCACATGTGAATATAATAGGTATTCCTTACAGATGCCTGTGGGCCAATGATAATTCAACATGCAAATGTTACAGTCACCTCGTTGGTCCTTTGGTTATCCTCCCACGTGGTAGGGAGGGATCCTAAAACTATGGCCAAAAGTTTGGCCATTTCCCCAGCCTGCTCGTTCCCTGTGACTCCCATTAGGCTAAATGGGGCCTCGTTAGACCTGGGTGGATTGGTCGGGTCTTCCGAATGGACCACCGTGCTGGAAGCTCCAGTGGCCACCGAATATCTCCCCTGCACCGTCTCCACCTGCATCTTAACACAGGGCCTGCTCCCCTCATCATTTTCAAGGGGACACAAGTCGACAGGCTGCGCTGGTTCTAGTCAAGGCCGTGGGTTGGATGGGGCGGATAGGGTCAGCACACCTGTAGTGGCTGCTACCCTCCCTTGGCCAGTCAATAAGGACCTCATGGTATCCAAAAATGAATCGACCATGGCGGGAGGGATTCCTGCCTCTGCATTTTGGGCTGGGGCTGCAGAGTTCTTTCCCTTGCTGTCTTTCCAAGGGTTTTTGCACTCCTTCCGCCAATGACCATCCTTCCCACACCCGTAACAATTCTTTGTGTTGGGGGGGTTATTCCCTTCGTGATGCCACTCTTTCCTACTCAGTCCGGGTTTTACCTCATGCACCTTCCCCTTGGGTGGGTGTGCATCGGTTCCCCTACCGTTCCTATAGGCTAGGGTCAACTGTCTGATCACCGTAAACCCGGTGGTCTGGGGATTCTTGGGGTCGAACCAGACTTCCGCCTTGGCCCAGACCTGTGGCAAGCTGTTCGCCACCAGGCAACAGAGCCAATGGGCCAGGGGATCCCCGTTCAGGAACGCCCAGTTAGGTGTCCCTGGGCAGGCACTCCGGTACACCGGCCATAACCAGTCCGTGAAAGCCTGCGGAGTTTCCCCTGTGAGCTGGACCGTCTTCTCCACATGGGAGAAAGGACCTCCCTCATTCATCCCCATGGCCTCCAGAACTTCATCCCTGAGCTCCTCATACCCGCTCTGCCCCTTCTTACACTCGTCAGAGAAGGATTGGAGGAGACTACTCTCCAGGGAGAATAGCAGCATCTTGGCCTGCTCAGCGACATCGCAGTCGTTGACGCTGGCTGCCTGCTCTACTTCCCTGAAGTGGATCGAGGGGTCTCCCTTTTCGGAGAGCTTCGGGATATGGCTCACCATAGCCCTAAGCTGCTGGGTGCTATAGGGTAATACGAACTGGTTTTGGAGGGGTCCCTCATCGTCGCCATTGACGGGTGGGCTGAACCTCCGATGCCGTGCTGGGCACATCGGTCCTGTCTCCGACCTCTGTGGTGGGGGTTGCTCCATCTCCGCTCCCACCTCTGGCTCCATCCCCCCTTGCTGCCAGACCTCGCTGAAACCTGGTGCTACGGGTGGTGGTCGTGAGACCTCCTGTCCCTCAACCGGGTCGTCCCTGGGCACTACCGGTGATGTTTGAACTGTCCTCCCCTCGTTCCCCATAAAATCCGCCTGACCTGCCTTTGGGCTTATGAGGCACACCATGCCTTTTGCCTTCCTCAGAGCCAAGCTCAGATTTTCTATCTGCTCTTTGCAGGGGCCATGATCTGCATCTTCAAACCCCTGTTGGCTCGCTAGCTTGTAAGCTGCCTTTACCTCCTGTACTTTCTCCTCCTGTTCCCTAACTTGCCTTGCCAAGCGGGCGTTCTTTTCCCGCAACCTCAACTCATTTCCCTTAGCTTCGGTGACTTGGCACTGTAGGTATTCCAACTGGGCCTTGTGTTCCCCCATTAAATACAACCTCGCCTGATTCAGGGCCTGCAATGCTACCATTAACTTCTCCCCTGCTAGAGCCTTATCCTGGATCTCCAGGGCTGACTCCTTTAACTCGGCTGCCTGTGCTGCAACGAGCCTGTCCAAAAGCTGGACCTGCCTTTTGAAACACATCAGCTAGACTGCCTTCTCGAAGGACTTCTTGTGTTCCTTTCCCTCTGTCCACTTAGCTGCTGCATCTACCGGATGCCCAGCCCTTAACAGAGTGGTGATCCACTTCTTTGTGATATTCACCTTGCTAAACACATAATCAGAAATCCTTTCCTCCATCATGGTTTGCTCATCCGAAACATTGTCTACTGCATCGCACCCCTGTTACCGGAGTCCTGCCGCGGTCGCCATTTTCTGTAGGGGGTGGTGTGTGGCACGTGCGCCCAGTCAGCTTCACCTCTGACTGTCCCTTGAGCGGTTCAAATCACTCCCACACCCCTGGGTTCTAGACACCGGACTTAGGTACAGGCGGCGATGCAAAAAATCGAGTAGACAAGTGGTTTGGATGTAAGAAAACCAAGATTTTATTAAAACAGAAATACAACAGTCTTACGAGAAGTTACTGGTAGAAAAATACAGGCATAAACAATAACACTTATACAGGGAATGGGGAACACACGGCACATCGAGGGAAAAAGAACTACATTAACAATCCCCTTATCCTTATCCCACCCCCTATACCTAACTAGATTAAGCTCGGGCCAGAAATTCATGCTCACCAATCCAAAACCTGTTGCTTTAACGTTGTGAGTTTTGATGTTTAGTCTTCTGTCCTTTGGGGTACTCTGTCACCACGTGGTCTCAGGGCGCAGTGCTGGAGTTGTTGCTGTGACACACCTTCCCCCTCCTCAGCTACCATCGTCGTCTCATCGCGATGGGTTCTCTTCTTCTCCCTCGGGCGGTCGTCAGCAGTGACGTTGCGGTTGTGGGTCGGTTGGCGGTCTTCACTGCTTATTCGATTTTACTACCCCCTCTTTGAACGCCGGTATATTCGTTGCGGCGTGGACACCCGTGTCTAAGGCCAGCTTATTTACAGTGTTTAATACCCAACTTATTCTCACTGTCCATACATACATACACTGCTAAATTCTTCCCCAAACGCTAGCTGATAACTAGGCGATTGGTTTTTTACCAATGCGTCTTCCGCTGCCCTTCTCTGCTCTTGTCAGGTCTTTACCTTCTTCTTCGTCTCGTCTCGTTTCGTCCGCCCTTTTCATGGCCCGTGTGTCCTGTATGACTTTGAACTCAGGTCTCGTTCCCCTCCTTGGTATGGATGTCCTTGGTTGTTACACAATGCGGGGAGCGAGAAGAGAACCCGCCACGAGGCCAGGGCACGAGTACGAGCGGCAGCAGCCCAAGACCAAACAAGAGGTCAGAGTCAAGTGAGTGAAGAGCGATTGCTCCTGATGGGCCTCCAATTATACCCGTTCTTCCACTCCTTATCTGCGCGCCAAATCAGGTCAGTCCATTGTTCAACTTTTGTCAGGCTGTTTTGAATGATTACAACCATTTATTCTAACTACTTTAGGAGTGGTTATCTCTGGGTCTAATGGCCCCGATGTCCTGGTTGCTTTGTCATGGATAAGACTTGATTGTCCTCATCCTACCTTGATGGCTACTGTGAGCTGTTATCGATTAAACATGCAGGAAGCTAATGGCCACCATTATAGGCCCATCTAGCTTGATTCAATTTGATTCAAATAAATGCGTATTCTGTGTTTACTTTGTCTGGCTGGGCTCCAAAGAGTCTCTGTTCACACAGATTCCTGCATTTTAATGTTTCGTCTGCAGGCCTGCTTGCTGGCAGAGCCTTGCTTTTAAAAAATCTTGTCAATGTTGGTCACGAGGTCTACAGAAGCCATTTTGGGTGCCCTGTGTTTAATAACTTGTCCAAAAACAGGGTCCCTTGATCCGTAACTTGGGGAGTGCGGGAATTTTGAGAACCCTGCACTTACACTAACCTGGCAATCCTCAGGACCCAGCTAATGCCACCAGGCCTTGGTGCACCACCGGAGGAGGAGGAAGAGGAGGAGGATGATCAACAGCAGCAACAAGGCGGGTGGGAGGCTCACAATGATGAAACTGCAAGGGCCATCCGTCAACGACTGATAACAAGTCACTTCCAGGCCCCTACTCAGGAAATGGCTTCTGGCATGGAGAACAAACAACATGAATGAAATCAACCTGCAACCCCAAAGCCGGCCAAGGCAGCAATGATTCCAAAGGCCAAACATGTAAATTTTGAATACAAAAACTTTTTTATTTTACAAATTCTGTGTGTGTCATTTCTTCATGACAAACTAATAGAAACAAACACAAAAAATCATTACTTAACATAACTGGTTCTCACAACCCTGGAGATAATGGCCAAAACACTAAACAAAAGTTTTAACATATCCTCAGCCTTTAATAAAAAAATTCCCAACATTTCATCACACCTCTTGCTTTTTGCCCTTCGAGGGTGATCTCCTTCCCTTGCGCACTTCCCCCCTTCCCACCCTACTGTTCCTCCGTAATGGAGCCCCAGTGGCTGCAGCAAGGCTATTGGAAGGCTGCTGATGGTCAGAACCTGAGACTACAGATGCCCTTGAAGGACGGCCTTGACCAGCTCTGGGCCTGGAGGGCCCGGCTGTAGACTGCACCAACTCTGCATGGTTGGCAGCAGTCTGGGCTACAGGCGGTGGCAAGTGCAATGGGGAAGTGACAGTGGTGGCAGCATGAATGCTGTCATCTTGAGAGAGGACAGCACCTCCCTGCTTGACCAACACACTGGCACTCCCACGGGGCAACACCTCAGCATCCGGAGCAATCTGCTGGAGCACAGATTGCTGGCCTGCTGTGGCACCATGAGAGCCCCGGGGAAATGTGTCCGAACCAGCGACAATGGCAGCAGTCAGTGCTTGCGTGGCCTCAGTCTGAGTCTGCATGAGAGCAGTCTGAGTTTGGATCACGGCAGCCAGTGACTGAATTGCAGCACTAAGTGTTTGCGTGGCATCCGCCTGCGCTACAGCGTAGTGCTCCACACTCCTTGCCAGTGCATCAGTGCTTCTGGGCACCCTTCCCACTGCACCCATGAGCTGAGTGTGCATGTCCTCCGCCTGGGGATTCATTTCAGCGATGAGCCACTCCTCCTCTGCGTCCAGTGCAGCAGGACTCGCTGGCCTACTCTCCCTCCGGGGAGAAGGCCCCCGAGCTTCCCTACCCCCATCACGTTGCTGCAGCCCGCTGGGTCCTAGAGCTTCACCCTCATCATACCCTTCCCCCCTGCTCCCCTCCAGGGAAGACATGGTCCTAGTGTGAGCATAGGCTTCCTCGGGAGAGGGTGGTGCTGAGGCTCCGGCTTCCTCTTCCTCCTCGCCTGCGGCTTCGCTCCCACTGGCAGCTTGAGGACCCATCTCCTCAGCTGGTGAATCACCATCTGAAAGCAGGGCGGTACAAGAGTGGCTTTAGCGTGAGGACAGGAGGGCAGTAAGGGAGGAAGGAGTGGAGCGATTTAGCAAGTTGGATTGAAAGTGTCAAAGGCTGGTGTTGTGAGGGACAAGTGGAATGAGAGAGGAGAGAAAGCTGATGACCTTACCATTGCTGTCCCGAACGAGGGTCACCTCTCCAGGGGCGACGGGACCAATCTCCTGGCTTGCCACAATCCTGTGGATGCACGCCTCAAGATCACTGAGGGATTGCAGCTGAGGCGGCCCTCCACCTGTCCATTGCTGCTGTCTCCTGTTTTGAGATAGCTTGGCCTGCAAGATAAAGGATGGCGTCTGAGTAAATATACAGCCATGGTCTTGCCTGATGTGCCTCCCATAGTTGAATAGCCCTTACAATATACAGCCATGGTCTTGCCTGATGTGCCTTCCATAGTTGAATAGTCCTTACTGTATTCAAGGTGTGGAATGTGCGAGTGTGTTTTATGAGAGGGCCATAGGTGTTGGATGAGTGTTGGGCATTGGGGTTTAAGACCCTCTGGCCATAGAGTGAGGTTGAGATGGAGGAATGCAGAGGTATTGAAAAAAAGCCACTCACCCTGACGACCCGAGTGAGGTCGTTGAACTTTTTGCGACATTGAGTGTGGGTCCTGGGCACCATGCTCCTGGAGGAGACGTGCTGAGCCACCTCCCTCCACACTCTTCTGTAGTCGCACAGCAAAGGCCTCCTGCCACTCTCAGGGTAGAGTATAGATCTTTTGCACTCCACTGCACCAACCAGAGCCTCCAAGGCCCGCTTGCTGAAGCGCTGAGCTTGTTCTCTCACCCTCTCCATAGTCCTTGGCTGGAAAATTTAGGCACAGGTCTCTCCAGGCCGAGATGCAAGGCTCCAATGAGCAGGGTGTGTCTGGAGAGCAAGAGCGACCCTCCCCTTTAAGAACTGGCCGGCGCCAGTGTGTGTGTTCCATCGCTAACTGACATCACCTGCGCTGCGCCCGTGCTCTGAGTTAGCGTTTCACTCCTTGGCCTTTGCGCCTTAAGAGAGGTGTGTAGCGCCTAATTTAGCGCTCCAATCACCCCAGGGGCGATAAAAGCCAAGTTTGCAGTCGGAGGCGATAATTAGCGGCAGGCGCTAAACTTTGCGCCTGGCCGATAATTGCGCCCCAAATGGGGCGATACCGAATTTCTCCCCCAGAGAGTTTAATAACAGCAATAGTGCATTAGTGACTAAGGCCACATCAGAGAAAAATATTAAAAGGTTAAAATTAAAGGTGCTATATTTGAATGCACGTAGCATTCGTAACAAGATAGATGAATTAATGGCACAAATAGAGATGAGTGGGTTTGATCTAGTAGCCTTTACTGAGACATGGTTGCAGCGTGACCAAGGTAGGGAACTAAATATTCAAGGGTACTTGACTTTTTGAAAAGATAGGCAAAATGGTAAAGGAAGTGGGGTAGCCCTGATAATAAAGGATGAGATAAAGGCAGCAATGAGAAAGGATCTTAGTTCAGAAAATCAGGTTGTAGAATCAGTATGGGTGGAGCTAAGAAATAAAAAAGAGCAGAAAACACTGGTGGGAGTAGTTTATAGGCCCCCCAAAGGTAAACATAGTGTTGGATAGAGTATAAATCAGGAAATTAGAGGAGTATGTAACAAGGGTAATGCAATAATTGTGGGGGACTTTAATCTTCATATAGACTGGGCAAACCAAATTGACAAAAGTAGCCTGGAGGACAAGTTCATGGAATGCATTTGAGACAATATGTTGAGAAACCAACTAGGGAACATGCTATTTTAGTTATAGTATAATGTAAAGAGACAGGATTAATTTGTAATCTTATAGTAAAGGACCCTCTGGGGAAGAGTGATCATAATATGGTAGAATTTCATATTAAATTTGAGAGTGATGTGGTTAAGTCCAAAACTAAGGTCTTAGATTTAAACAAATTCAATTACTGAGATATGAAGGGTGAGTTGGCTGACATAGATTAGGAAATTAGATTAAATGATAGGACAGTAGATAAGCAATGGCAAACATTTAAGGAAATAATTCATAATTCTCAATGAATGAAAACTCCACAGAAGTGGTACAGCCATGATTAAACTAGAGAAGTTAAGGATAGCTTTTTTTTTCATCTATGAGATGTGGGCTTCGCTGGCAAAGCCAGCATTTATCACCCATCCTTAATTGCCCTTGAGAAGGTGGTTGGGAGCCGCCTTCTTGAACCGCTGCAGCCCGTGGTGAAGGTACTACCACAGTGCTGTTAGTTAAGGAGTTCCAGGATTTTGACCCAGCGACGATGAAGGATCAGCGATATATTTCCAAGTCAGGATGGCGTGTGACTTGGAGGGGATCTTGGAGGTGGTGGTGTTCCCATGTGTCTGCTGCCCTTGTCCTTCTAGGTGGAAGAGGTCACTGGTTTCGGAGGTGCTGCCGAAGAAGCCTTGGCGAGTTGCTGCAGTGTATCTTGTAGATGGTACACACTGCAGCCACGGTAAGCCGATGGTGGAGTGAGTGAATGTTTAAGGTGGTGGATGGGGTGCCAATCAAGCGGGCTGCTTGGTCCTGGATGGTGTCGAGCTTCTTGAGTGTTGTTGGAGCTGCAGTCATCCAGGCAAGTGGAGAGTATTCCATCACACTCCTTACTTGTGCCTTGTAGATGGTGGAAAGGCTTTGGGGAGTCAGGAGGTGAGGCACTCGCCGCAGAATACCTAGCCTCTGACCTGCTCTTGTTGCCACAGTATTTATGTGGCTGGTCCAGTTAAGTTTCTGGTCAATGGTGACCCCCAGGATGTTGACAGTGGTGTATTTGGCGATGGTAATGTCATTGAATGTCAAGGGGCGATGGTCAGACTCTCGCTTGTTGGAGATAGCCATTGCCTGGCACTTCTGTGCCACGAATGTTACCTGCCACTTATCAGCCCAAGCCTGAACATCGTCCTGGTCTTGTTGCATGCGGGCATGGACTGCTTCATTATCTGAGTAGTGAATGGCGCTGAACACTGTGCAGTCATCAGCGAACATCCCCATTTCTGACCTTATGTTGGAGAGAAGGTCATTGATGAAGCAGCTGAAGATGGTTGGGCCTAGGACACTGCCCTGAGGAACACCTGCAGCGATATACTGGGGCTGTGATGATTGACTTTCAACCACGACAATCATCTTCCTTTGTGCTAGGTATGACTCCAGCCAGTGGAGAGTTTACCCCCCCCCCAATTCCCATTGACTTGATGCCACACCCGGTTAAATGATGCCTTGATGTCAAGGGCAGTCACTCTCACCTCACCCCTGGAATTCAGCTCCTTTGTCCATGTTTGGACCAAGGCTGTAATGAGGTCGGAAGCCGAGTTGGTCTTGGCGGAACCCAAACTGGGCATCAGTGAGCAGGTTATTGGTAAGTGCCACTTGATAGCACTCTCGATGATATCTTCCATTACTTTGCTGATGATTGCGAGTAGACTGATGGGGCGGTAATTGGCTGGATTGGATTTGTCCTGCTTTTTGTGGACAGGGCATACCCAGGCAGTTTTCCATACTGTCTGATAGATGCCAGTGTTGTAGCTTGGCTAGAGGTGTGGCTAGTTCTGGAGCACAAGTCTTCAGCACGATAGCTGGGATGTTGTAGGGGCCCATAGCCTTTGCTGCATCCAGTGTGCTCAGCCATTTCGTGATATCATGTGGAGTGAATCAAATTGGCTGAAGATTGGCTTCTGTGATGGTGGGGACCTCAGGAGTAGGCTGAAATGAATCATCCACTCGGCACTTCTGGCTGAAGATAGTTGCAAACGCTTTAGCCTTGTCTTTTCCACTCACGTGCTGGGCTCCACCATCATTGAAAATGGGGATATTCATGGAGCCTCCTCCTCCCATTAGTCCACCACCATTCACGACTGGATGTGGCGGGACTGCAGAGCTTTGATCTGATCCGTTGATTGTGAGATCGTTTAGCCCTGTCTATAGTATGCTGCTTCCACTTTTTAGCATGTATGTAGTCCTGTGTTGCCGCTTCCCCAGGTTGGCACCCCATTTTTAGTGCCTAGTGCTGCTCCTGGCATGCTCTTCTACACTCCTTATTGAACCAGGGTTGGTCCCCTGGCTTGATGGTAATAGTAGAGTGAGGGATATGCCGGATTATGAGGTTACAGATTGTGGTGGAATACAATTCTGCTGCTGCTGATGGCCCACAGCGCCTCATGGATGCCCAGTTATGAGCTGCTATGTCTGTTCTGAATCTATCCCATTTAGCACAGTGGTAGTGCCACACAACACGCTGGAGGGTGTCTTCAGTGTGAAGACGGGACTTCCTCTCCACAATGACTGTGCGGTGGTCACTGCTACCAATACTGTCCTAGACAGATGCATCTGCGACAGGTAGATTGGATAGGGCAGGGTCAACTAGGTTTTTCCCTCGTATTGGTTCTCTCACCAACTGTCGCAGGCCCAGACTTGCAGCTATGTCCTTCAGGACTCGGCCAGCTCGGTCAGTAGTGGTGCTACCGAGCCACTCTTGGTGATGGACATTGAAGTCCCCCACCCAGAGTACATTCTGTGCCCTTGCTACTCTCAGTGCTTCTTCCATGTGATGTTCAACATGGAGGTGTACTGATTCATCAGCTGCGGGAAGGCGGTAGGTGGTAATCAGTAGGAGGTTTCCTTACCCATGCTTGACCTTAGCCATGAGACTTCATGGGGTCTGGGGTTAATGTTAAGGACTCCCAGGGCCTCTCCTTCCCGACTGTATACCACTGTGTCACCAGCCCTGGTGGGTCTGTCCTGCCAGTGAGACAGCACACCCAGGGATGGTAATGGAGGAGTTTGGGATATTGGCTGAAAGGTATAATTCTGAGTATGACTATGTCAGGCTGTTGCTTGACTAGTCTGTGGGACAGCTCTTCTAATTTTGGCATAAGTCCCCAGATGTTGCTGAGGAGGACTTTGCAGGGTCGACTGGGCTGGTTGTGCCATTGCCGTGTCTGTTGCCAGTGCCGAGGTCAATGACGGGTGGTCCATCTGGTTTCATTCTTATTATTGTGTTTAGTGGTTTGTTCCAACTGAGTGGATTGCTAGGCCATTTCAGAGGGAAATTAAGAGTCAATCACATTGCTGTGGGTCTGGAGGCACATACAGGCCAGACCAGGTAAGGACAGCAGATTTCCTTCCCTAAAGGACATTAGTGAACCAGATGGATTTTTATGACAATCCGGTAGTTTCACAGTCAGCATTACTGTACTAGCTTTATTTACCAGATTTTTTTTTAATAGTATTAGATAAAGAGGTGTAGTAAGCTTGAGGACTGGGAGCGTTTTAAAAATCAGCAAAGGATGCCCAAGAAATTGATAAAGAGGGAGAAAATAGAATATGAGAGTAAACTAGCAAGAAATATAAAAACAGATTGTAAGAGCTTTTACAAGTATGTAAAAAGGAAGAGATTAGCAAAAGTAAACATGGATTCCTCAGAGGCAGAGACAGGAGAAATTATAATGGAAAATAAGGAAATGGCAGCGACGTTATACAAATATTATGTGTCTGTCTTCACAGTGGAAGATACAAAGAACATACTGGAAACTGTGGGGAACCAAGCGTCTAATGAAAGTGAGGAACTTAAAGTTATTAATATTAGTAAAGAAAAAGTACTGGAGAAATTAATGGAACTAAAAGCCGACAAATTCCCTGGACCTGATGGCCTAAATCCTAGCATTTTAAAAAAGGTGGCTGCAGAGTTAGTGGATGCATTGGTTTTGATCTTCCAGAATTCCTAGATTCTAGAATGGTCCCCCTGAATTGGAGGGTAGCAAATGCAACCCCACTGTTCAAGAAAGGAGGGAGAAAGAAAACAGGGAACTATAGGCCAGTTAGCCTGACGTCATAGTAGGAAAAATGCTTGAATCTATTATTAAAGACTTGGTAACAGGGAATTTGGAAAATCACAATATGATAGGCAGTCAACATGGTTTTATGAAAGGGAAATTGTGTTTGACAAATCTATTAATGCATTTTGAGGATGTAACTAGCACGGTAGATAAGGGGGAACCACTGGATGTAGTATATTTGGATTTTCAGAAGGCATTCAATAAAGTGCCACACCATATGTTGTTACACAAGATTAGGGCTCATGGGATTAGGGATAATATTGAGGATCGGTTAACAGACAGAAAACAGAGAGTAGGAATAAACGGGTCATTTTTGGGATGGCAGGGTGTAACTCATGGAGTGCCGAAGGGATCAGTGCTGGGGCCTCAGCTATTTACAATCTATATCAATGACTTAGATGAGGGGACCGAGTGTAATGTATCCAAGTTTGCTGATGATACAAAGCTAAGTAGGAAAGTAAGCTGTGAGGAGGATGCAAAGAGGCTGCAAAGGGATATAGACAGGTTAAGTGATTGGGCAAGAAGGTGGCAGATGGAGTATAATGTGAGGAAGTGTGAAATTATCCACTTTGGTAGGAAGAATGGAAAAGCAGAATATTTTTTAAAAGGTGAGAGACTGGTAAATGTTGGTATCCAGAGGGATTTGGGGATCCTTGTACACGAATCACAGAAAGTTAACATGCAGGCACAGCAAGCAATTAGGAAGGCAAATAGTATGTTAGCCTTTATTGCAAGGTGGTTGGAGTATAAGAGTAAGGAAGTCTTGCTGCAATTAAACAGGGCTTTGTTGAGACCACACCTGGAGTACTGTGTACAGTTTTGGTCTCCTTACCCAAGGAAGGATATACTTGCCTTAGAGTCGGGGCAACCAAGGTTCACTAGATTGATTCCTGCTATGAGAGGGCTGTCCTATGATGAGAGATTGTGTAGAATGGGCCAAAGCTCTCTGGAGTTTAGAAGAATGAGAGGTGATCTCATTGAAACATATAAGATTCTTAGAGGGCTTGACAGGGTTGATGCTGAGAGGTTGTTTCCCTGGCTGGAGATTCTAGAATTAGGGGTCATAGTCTCAGGATAAGGGGTCAGCCATTTAGGACTGAGATGAGGAGAAATTTCTTCACTCAAAGGGTTGTGAATCTTTGGAATTCTCTACCCCAGAGGGCATGAAATTCGCATTCAATTAATATATTCAAGACTGAGATCAATAGCGTTTTGGGCACTAAGGGAATTAAGGGAGATGGGGATAGGGCGGGAAAGTGGAGTTGATGTAGAAGTTCAGCCGTGATCTTATTGAACGATGGAGCAGGCTCAAAGGGTCGTATGGCCTGTTCCTGCTCCTAATTCTTATATTCTTTTGAGTCCACAGCTTGATGATAGTGAAGATCAGCCCATTTCTCCCCAGGGTCAATGGTGAATGGGCAATGCCACAGTTTGCCCCCTAGTTCCCTGCAGTAGTGTTGCAAGCTATTTTAAAATCAAAGCCTAGAAATTAAAGTGGCCGTTTCTTTATCATGAGTATGGAGGAGCACCTTGCGTCATTATCATGGCTTCACATGCAAACAATGCAATAATATAATTTTCATAACGAATAACATTTGGAAAACAATGAAAGATTTTCAAACCATGTTTCAATAAAGACAATGTTCTCAATAATCTCAACAGACAAGGGTGGGGGGGGGGGGGGAAACCATAAATCAACATTAATGCCCTGCCCCAAAGTCTGGCCCCGGACAGTGACAGTGTCCCAATCCCACACCAATCCCAATCAATATAGCCAGGCCTGCATTTTCCACTCCCAAAGACATCCACATAGATGTTCTCGATCCTTAAACATGCACTGCTCCCAACATAGGCACATCCATGACAGTCAAGCTAAAGTATGGGCAATCCAGCATCACCATAAAAAACCCTATATTAAACTCGCAAAATAAGAAAGTGCATAATTGCTTCCCAAAATGTATGCAGAAAGGTCAGATCTCCTGTTCTCTCTCACCCACTGACAGCTGAACTCAGGCTGACCAAACTCATTTGTTTCCGGGATGTTTAGCAGCTAGAGGGAGCTGGCTATCTTCCCACCAGCCTGGGCCTGATTCCAATCTGTGTAATACAGAGGTGAAAGGCTAATGCTCCAACCCACTGTGCCACCTGCTCCTTCCATCTCCTACAGTTAGGAGCCAGTAAAATTAAACAGCTCAATAGTTTCAGTTAATGCTATCTGGGTCAAGTGAAAGAATTGTTTCATCGCTTCCAACCATGCAGCGTCGTCATTGGACTCCACAGAGAGGCGAATAATTGGAATGCATATGCAAATTATTATCCGTGACATGCTTTCTGAAGCGTACAATGTCTAAATGTCTTTACTCTGTGAGTGCTGCTGGGAATCCTACTGACCCCAAGAGGAAGCTTTCATGATGGTTAAAAAAATATATATTAAATGTGTGTAGAGTTTCATCAGCTTCAGCTCCACATTTACACTCACAAGAGAGGGACCACAGGATGCTCGGGTTTGGGAGTTGGGAAATGTCACTGGAAGCCGGTACGGTAGGGGGCGCTCTTCTGAGGTTGGCCTTGGCACATTGCTGAGACTTTGTGGAAGGAGTTGCTCTGCCTCCCGACATCGCCCGACCCCCGGGACCAGCGTGGCGTCCTTCCCCAGCCTGAAGTCGGCACAGACCGCACAGAGAACGCAAGCAGAAGCGGGGTAAGAGGGCCGGAATCCAAAATAGGCTGAAGAGGGCCCCACACAAACCCTCCCTCCCAAGTATTTTCCTGGCCAACGTCAGGTCACTAGAAAATAAAATGGATGAGATCAAACTTGATCTCTCCTCACAGAAAAGGACAAAGGAATGCTGCGCCATGATCTTCACAGAGACCTGGTTAAACAACGGCATCCCTGATACCACCATCCAGCTAGAAGGACGCATGGTCTTCCGCGCCGACAGAACTGCAGACTCCGGTAAGAGCAAGGGAGGCGGTTTGTGCATTTACACTAACAATGCCTGGTGCACTAACACGGACATAATCGATAGATCCTGTTCGGCTGATTTGGAATTCCTCATGGTAAGGTGCAGACCCTTCTACCTGCCTCGGGAATTCACGGCTGTTATCATCACTGCGGTCTACATCCCACCACACGCTAATGCCAAACTAGCACTGAAGGACCTCTACAGGGCCATCAGCGAACAACAAACTGCGCACCCAGACGGAGCTTTTATCGTCGCGGGGGACTTCAATCACATAAACCTAAAATCTGTACTACCGAAATTCCACCAGAATGTTTCCTGCCCCACAAGAGGGGAGAACACACTGGATCAAGTCTACACGAGCATTGTAGATGCTTATAAGGCCATTCCCTGCCCCCACCTTGGGAAGTCTGACCACCTCTCCCTGTTTCTAGCCCCGGCATACAAACCGCTCATCAAAAGAGTGAGAACATCAGTGAGATCAGTGAAAGTATGGCCAGAGGGGGCAGTCTCGGAGCTTCAGGATTGCTTCGAACGCACTGATTGGGGCATGTTTGCCCATAATGACATCGAGGAATACGCATCCACAGTGCTATTCTACATTAACAGTTGCGTCGAGGTCGTCACGACCCATAAAAATATCAGGACATACCCTAACCAGAAACCCTGCATGAACGGAAAGGTCCGCTCGCTGTTGAAAGCACGCGACGCAGCATTTAAATCTGGCGACGCGGCGGCTTACAGTGCAGCTAGGACCAACCTAAAAAAGGGTATCAGGACTGCCAAAAGGCAACAGACACTGCGGATAGAGGATCATTTCCACAACAACTCGGACCCCCGGCGCATGTGGCAAGGCATCCAGTCCATCACTAACTACAAGAGCAAAAACACCAGCCCCCCGGTTAGCGATGCCTCCCTTCCGGAGGAGCTTAACAACTTCTACGCTCACTTCGACAGGGACAACAGGGAGCCGGCTACCAAAGCCTTGCCACCCCCGGAAGACCAGGTGCTCACTCTGTCGACCTCCGATGTAAGGGGTGTTCTACGCGGAGTGAACACACGAAAGGCTGCTGGACCGGATAGCATCCCTGGACGGGTACTCAAGGAATGTGCTGATCAGCTGGCTGATTTCTTCACCGCCATCTTCAATCTGTCATTGGCCCAGGCAGTAGTCCCTACATGCTTCAAGACCACTACCATTATTCCTGTGCCAAAGCAAACGGCTGTGACGTGCCTGAACGACTATCGACCTGTCGCACTCACACCCATCATAATGAAGTGTTTCGAGAGACTGGTCCTGGCTCACATCAAAGCCAGTGTTCCCGCCTCTCTTGACCAACACCAGTTTGCCTATCGTGCAAACAGATCAACGGAGGATGCAATCACAACTGCTCTACACTCTGCACTGAATCACTTAGATGGTAAAGAGACCTACATCAGAATGCTGTTCATAGACTACAGCTCAGCATTCAACACTATCATCCCCAACAAGTTGGCCACCAAACTCCACACTCTTGGCCTGAACACTTCCCTCTGCAACTGGACCCTGGACTTCCTAACAAACAGACCCCAGTCTGTCAAATTAGGTAACCACACCTGCCCCCCCGACCCTGAACACGGGGGCCCCACAAGGATGTGTGCTGAGCCCCCTCCTCTACTCCCTCTTCACCCATGACTGTGTGGCTGTTCATAGTTCCAACACCATCATCAAGTTTGCGGATGATACCACGGTAGTAGGCCAGATCACCAACAACGATGAGTCAGCCTACAGGG
This sequence comes from Somniosus microcephalus, assembly GCF_052327205.1. Taxonomy (NCBI): domain Eukaryota; kingdom Metazoa; phylum Chordata; class Chondrichthyes; order Squaliformes; family Somniosidae; genus Somniosus; species Somniosus microcephalus. Next base: position 229,557,985 of record NC_140989.1, on the reverse strand, counting down.
AGGAGGTCCAGCATCTCGTGAAGTGGTGCGCCGATAACAACCTGGCCCTTAACATCAAGAAAACCAAAGGAATCATTGTGGACTTCAGGAAGTCTAAAGGCTGAAGTCACACCCCCATCCACATCCATGGGGCTGTGGTGGAAAGGGTGGACAGCTTTAAGTTCCTCGGAGTCCACATCACGGAAGACCTCTCCTGGTCCCTCAATACCTCCTCTCTGGTGAAGAAGGCCCAGCAGCGCCTATATTTCCTAAGGAGGCTGAAGGGATGTAACCTGTCACCCCTGATCCTCTCTAACTTTTACCGCTGCACAATAGAGAGCATCCTGACAAACTGTATCACAGTATGGTATGGCAGCTGTAGCTACTATGACTGGAAAGCCCTGCAGCGAGTAGTCAAAACTGCCCAACGCATTACCGGCACCCGGCTACCGACCATAGAGCACATATACCGGAAACGCTGTTTACGGAGGTCACGGACCATCATCAAAGACCCTACCCACCCCAGCCACAGTCTGTTCGCCCTCCTGCCATCTGGGAGACACTACAGATGCATTCGCACCCGAACGACCAGATTTAGGAACAGCTTCTTTCCCAGGGCTGTCATCCTACTGAACTCCACAAATAAACTCTAAAGCCTGCACATCTGCCAATGCACTTTATTATGGTTGTGTTTATGTTAATGTATTACAAGCCAAATGAATGTTGAATGTTTAAATGTCTTAATCTAAATGTACACTCTCAGGAGCCGCAAGCCTACATTTCGTTGTACTGCACTTGTGCACTAACAATGACAATAAAGTTGATTATGATTATGATTATGACATCTAACAGGGGTCATGACCTGACCCGGGAGCACATGATGCTGCCACTCGGTGCTTTGTGATGGGAACAAATTCAGATTTCCAGCGCTGACATCCCTCACTTTGTTGAACACAAATTTCACAGAAAAAGAGAGTGGGGGAGTAGAGGAACAGAGGAACAGGAGTAGGCCATTTAGCCCCTCAAGTCTGTTCCACCGTTCAATTAGATCATGGCTGATCTGTACCCCAAATCTGTTTACCTGCCTTGGCTCCATGTTCCTCAATACCCTTAACCAACAAAAACCTATCATTCTCAGTTTTGAAATTTTCAATTAATCCCCAGTCTTAACAGCTTTTTTGGGGGAGAGAGTTCATGATTTGCTCTACCCTTTGTGTGAAGAAGTGCTTCCTGACATCAACCCTGAATGGCCTAGCTCTAATTTTAAGGTTATGCCCCCTTGTTCTGGACCCCCCACCAGAGGAAATAGTTTCTCTCTATCTACCCTATCAACTCCTCTTAAACACCTCATTTAGATGCCCCTCAATCTTCTATATTCGAGGGGGTTAAGAAAGAATGCGCAAAAACTGGCAAAAGGCGGGAAGTGGTGTTCCACAGGGATCGGTGATGGGACCAATGTTGTTCAGAATATGCATTAATGAATTGGACTTGGGAATCGATAGTGCAAATTCAAAATTTGCAGACGACACCAAATTGGGATGTATAGTTAATACAAAGGAAGAATGCGACAAAATACAGGAAGACTTTAATAAACTTGAAGAATGGGCATGTAATTGGCAAGTGAATTTCAATATAGATAAATGTGAGGTGTTGCATTTTGGTAGGAAGATTAAGGAGGCCACATACTGCTTGGATAATAAGGGCTGGATTTTCTGAATGGGGAGCTTTTGGAGGTGGGACTGCTGCTTGCCGGGTTTCAGTCCCGCCTCCATCAGCTTCTGGCCAACCAGCGGGAATTTCCCCTGATTGACCTTGTTAAGCCCGCCCGGCGGACTCAGCAGGCCAATTAGGGGGAAGTCAGTGACAGAGCACGTCAACGTATGACGTGTCATCTGTCAAGAACTTTTGAAAGAAGAAATGTCATTTGACAGCTCTGTGAAGTTGCCAAACACTGACATTCTGTGTAGTTTGATGAGAGTTCTTGTGTTCAGGACTCATCAAACCCTTCTACTTTGCAGAAATCAGCTGGCTGGCTGGATGCAACAGCCAGTCTGTGATCTCTACAATGGAGATGTCGGGGACTCCGGCTCCACAGCGGCTGAAGGCTGTAGGTAGAAACAAAGGTAAGTTAAAATTTTCTAACACTTTACACTCACCTCACATACTTACCACTCCACTCCACACTTGCACCCATCACTCACCTCTACATCGCACTTTCACACAGAATCACAGAATCTACAGTGCAGATAGAGGCCATTTCGGCCCATCGAGCCTGCACCGACACATATCCCACCCTATCCCCGTAACCCCACGTATTTAATCCCCTAACACTAAGGGTCAATTTATCATAGCCAAATCAACCTAACCTGCACATCTTTGGACTGTGGGAGGAAACCGGAGCACCCGGAGGAAACCCACGCAGACACAGGGAGAATGTGCAAACTCCACACAGACAGTCGCCCGAGGCCAGATTTGAACCCGGGTCCCTGGCGCTGTGAGGCAACAGTGCTAACCACTATGCCACCCCTCCGACCCCCACAGACCCCCCTACTCACCTCTTACATCCCGGCGGGGTTCCCCCAGGTTTGGAAGCCCACACTTCAGCACGAAAAATGGGGGAATAATCCTATTTTCTGTTAATAGGCTTCAATCCCTTCCCGCCTCCAAGGAGACGGGACCCGGGGCAGGACGGCTTCCCACCTCCTGGCAAGAGGGCACAGAGGCGGGTTGGGGGCAGGTTTGCCACCCGCCCCCAAATTCTGCAACTTTCCCACCAGTCCCGCCTCCATACCCGCCTCCTCGAGACTGAGAAAATCCAGCCCTTAGAGTCTGAATGGGGTAGAGGAGCAAAGGGAACTAACGGTACGGATAAACAAATCACTATAAGTAGTGGCACACAAAAGAAAGACTTGCATTTATATGGTGCCTTTCACAACCTCAGAATGTCCCAAAGTGCTTTACAGCCAATTAAATACTTTTGAATTGGAGTCACTGTTGTAATGTAAGAAATGCGACAGCCAATTTTAGTACAGCAAGCTCCCACAAACAGCAATGTGATAATGACCAGATAATATGTTTTTGTGATGTTGATTGAGGGATAAATATTGGCCAGGACACCGGGGATAACTCCCCTGCACTTCGTTGAAATAGTGCCGCGGGATCTTTTATGTCCACTTGAAAGGGGTGTTGGGGGGTTGGGGGGGTGGGGGGTGTTAGAGGAGAGATAAGCCGCAAAGATTCTGTGAGGAGAAGTGACTCAGATATCAAGCTGTAGGAATAATGACAGAATTTTTCATGCATAAACTACTTTTACAGACATCCTAACAATGAGGATTAACTGTTAGAGTGCCAGCTAGGAGAGGGGAGCTCCCAGCTCCCTGAGCCATCTTCAGCTCACAAACCTCCAACACTGAAAATAATCCCAATATGTCCCAGTAACTTTTCTTCAAATAGCAGGAATATATTCATTACAATTACTAAACACCAAAATACATGCTTAACTAAAAACTTCAACCTTTTAACCTTAACTAAAAACTTCAACCTTTTAACCTTAACTAAAAGCTTCAACCTTTTAACCTGTTCTCTCTACTTACCTCAAATTCCCCCCTTTTTTCTCTCTTTCCCATTTCCTCTCTTTCTTATTTCTGTTTCCTTAACAATATTTTGTTTTTACATAGTGTTATAAATCTCATCATTCATCAAGAAACTACTCATGAAATAACGCTGGACGGCCAGCTGGTGGCGCCGTCTAAGGAGTATAAATACCTGGGCGTGGGCCCAGCTTTCTAGGGACATTTTGTAAGACAAGGAACTAGTGAAGTACAACTAGACCTCCATGTTTTGAAACAAGTTGATTAAAGCCTTGCTTTATGCTCAAACCAAGTGCGTAGTGAGTTTTATTACGTCAATTTAATCAACTTGATATCAACTCCTCGCTCTGAGTGATTTTGGGAACAGCCAGCTACGACTTCAACTGCAGAAGGGAACTCTGGCATAGAAATCAATCAATCATGGACAAACTACTCAGACCCGCCTGTCTTGACCTGGACCCAAATTCACCTACAACTGCTAAGGTATGGAAACACTGGTATCAAACCTTCAGCAACTTCCTCAGGGTGTGTGGTGAGAATGTTCCTGATAAATTAGAGATACTTGCAAATTAAGTATCTCCTCATGTGTTTGACTATATCAAAGACTGTGTAGACTATGACTCCGCTATCCTAATATTACAGCGCCTGTATGTTAAGGCCCCAAACAAAATTTTTACTCAGCATCTATTGGCCACAACTCGACAACAACCCGGGGAATCACTTGACGAATTCCTTCAAAACCTTCGCAGGCTCAGCAAGGATTGTAACCTTAAAGCTGTCACAGCTGAGCAGCACCAGAAGGAGCTAATTAGCAATTATTTTATTAATGGAATTACGTCTCCCTTCATACGCCAGCGTCTGTTGGAGAATAAAACCCTCGAGTTACAGGCTGCCTATGACCAGGCGTGTTCCCTGGACTTAGCAAAGAGGAATGCAGATACCTATCTTTTACCTCATGCACGGGCTGCTGCTATCACTTTTAATGACTCCTTTGATAGGTCTCGGGTGGAAGCCCTCACCGATGATGACTCTAACTTAGCAGATGACAACCCTACCCTAGAAGCCTTCACTGATGACAACTCCGCCCTAGCGGAATCTTGGCAATCTGGAAGGAAGTGTTTCTTCTGTGGAGGTGCGTTCCATTATAGGAAATCCTGTCCTGCTCGTAACGCAACCTGCAATCATTGCAGCAAGAAAGGTCACTTTTCTAAGGTATGCCAGTCAAGAGCTGCTGTTAGTAAGAAAGGCCACTTTTCTAAGGTATACCAGTCGAGAGCTCCTGTTAGTTTTGCAGCTACTATCTATAAAACTGCTCCTCCCCCAAGAGCCACTACTAAGGTTACAGCTGCAATCTATAAACTGCTCCTCCCCCAAGAACCACTACTAAGGTTACAGCTGTCAAGGGTAAAACTGCCCCTCCTCCCATCACAGCTGTTTTTCCCCAAAGTCTGTCCCATGCAGCCACGAAGGTTTCAGTAAACGGACACATTTTGAGTGCACTAATCGACTCATGCAGCTCTGACGTCTTCATTAGTGAGCAGGCTGTCAGTAAGTTAAAACTGCGTATTTACCCCTCGGACAGGGAAATTGCAATGGCTCTGACGACACTGACCACCAATTCTTCCAGCTTTTGTCTTGTCGACCTTATTCTCAATGGCCGCACTTATTTCTCCACCCGGCTCGGGGTGCTCAAGAACCTATGCAGTGATGTGCCCCTGGGACAGGATTTCCAGAAACAACACAAAAGACTCACTTTCGAGTTTGGAGGGTTGAAGCCGGAGCTTACTATTTCCAAAGTACCGTTTTGTGCGCTTTCGGCAGCTTCGCTCGACGAGCCCTCCTTGTTTGCCAATCTTTCCACCCGATGTAAGCCCATAGTCACTAAATCACGACGTTTCAGCCAAGATGATCGATCCTTTATCGAGGCAGAAATCTCTCGCCTTCTAACTGATGGTATCATTGAGCCATGTTCACCTTCCTGGCGGGCTCAAGTCGTCGTTATTAAAAATCCTCTGAAGCAACACAAGAAATGTCTTTGCATCGATTACTTGCAAACTATTAGCCAGTATACCGACCTGGATGCCTACCCACTACCACGCATCGATGACATGGTCAATAACCTAGCCAACTACAAGTATTTTCAACTTTTGATTTAAAGAGCGCATATCATCAAGTACCGTTAAAGGACTCTGACAAAAAGTATACGGCCTTTGAGGCCAATGGTCGGCTTTACCAGTTTTGTCGCCTTCCATTTGGGGTCACCAATGCGGTAGTCGTCTTTCAACGGGCAATGGATAGCCTAGTCAAACAGGAGAACTTAACGGACACTTTTCCATATCTAGAAAATATCACCATTGTTGTTCATGACCAGAAGGAGCATGATGCCAACCTCCAGAAATTTTTTGACGTTCTCCGTCGTCGCAACTTAACCTTAAATGAGTCCAAATCTGTGAAATCAGTACCATCAGTCAACATCCTTGGCTACTGGATGGGCAACGGTGTCATCAAACCGGATCTAGACTGACTTCGTCCGCTTCAGGAGCTCCCTCCCCCTACGAATCTCGGCTCTCTTCGTCGGGCACTTGGCATGTTCGCCTATTATGCGAAATGGATACCCCACTTCTCCAACAAGATCCAACCCCTGCTTCACGCAGTCATTTCCATTGGAGGCAACGGCTATTTCAGCTTTCAACCTCCTCAAGCGACAACTGGAAAAAGCCACGCTTCATTCCATTGATGAAAATCTTCCTTTCGTGGTCGAGTGCGATGCATCGGATGTGGCGATCTCTGCTACCTTGAATCAAGGTGGTCGACCCGTTGCATTTCTGTCCTGAACTTTTCAGGGTAGCGAGCTCCATTATCCTCCTGTCGAGAAGGAGGCTACGGCCATCATCGAAGCGGTACGTAAATGGAGTCATTTTCTCGCTCGTCGCCATTTCACACTTATAACCGATCAGCGCTCCGTGGCCTTTATGCTGGATAACCGGAAATGCACTAAGATCAAGAATAACAAAATACAACTCTGGAGGATGGAATTGGCCGCCTTTGGATACACCATACATTATCGACCCGGCATAGAGAATGTGGCCCCAGATACCCTCACGCGAGCATTCTGCTCTTCTATGTCAACTTCAACTCTGGCGGATCTTCATATTGACTTATGCCATCCTGGCGGTACCCGTATGTTGCACTTTGTGCGATCTAAAAATCTCCCATTTTCTACGGAAGATGTGAAAAGAACGTGCTCCTCCTGTAGAATTTGTGCGGAATTAAAACCACAATTCTTCCGTCCATCGGATGGCTCGCTCATACACTCTATGCAGCGACTCAGCATTGACTTTAAAGGGCCATTGCCTTCCTCAACGTGAAACACCTACTTACTGACTATGGTGGACGAATATTCACGCTTTCCCTTTGCTTTCCCCTGTCCCAATATGCTTACTTCCACAGTGATCAAATGCCTTGATCAAGTCTTTTCTCTTTGCAGTACGGCCAATTTCATCCACTCTGATCGGGGTCCCTCCTTCATGTCAAGCGAACTCAAAAGTTATCTCTCCCAACGGGGAATTGCCACAAGTAAAACGACACCGTACCATCCCATCAGTAATGGACAGGTTGAGAGATACAATGCTATCATTTGGAATGCTGTTCGTCTTGCACTGAGGTCACGCAACCTACCAGACCAGCAGTGGGAAACTATGCTCCGTTACGTGTTGCATTCCGTCAGGTCTCCCCTTTCTACGTCTACCAATGTCACACCTCACGAGCGATTCTTCAGCTTCCAGCGTCGCTCCACCCATGGGACGTCTCTACCGTCATGGTTGGCAGCTCCCGGCCCCAAGCTACTCCGAAGATTCGTCCGATCATCTAAAAACGATCCTCTCGTCGATGAGGTAGAACTCACGGACGTCAACCCCACATACACGCACATGTGGTACCCTGATGGCCAGGAGTCCACTGTTTCGCTCCGGGACCTGGCTCCCTGTCCGGCCGGTTCCACGGACCCAACCGATAGAGAGACCCACGGGGATGATGCCGACACTCTGCACTCCCCCAAAGATGACGCCCTACCTGGGACATCGAGGGATCTGCCAGCTGCCCCACCGGATCCACTCGGGGAGCCGAATGCTCCCCGTGGGATAGCCACCCGAGGCCAGGACGCCAGTCAATCTCCAGCTATCCAACAGGATGAAGCCAGTTCTGCGCCTGTGGGGACCCGCACCCGGAGTCAAGATCTCCCCAGCCTCCCTCGGGTCGATCAGAGCAACACGGGCCCTGTCGATCCACCAGTATGGATCAAACGGCCCAGGGACCAAGACCCGGTCTGGGGAGACGTGCCTTCTGGCCATAAACAAAAATCTAAAAGACTGCGGCTATTCGTGGTCCGCCTAATCCGTTAAGAGGAAGTCGTCGGACTTCCAAATCTTTTAGGCAGGAAGAATGTTATAAATCTCATCATTCATCAAGAAACTACTCATGAAATAACGCTGGACGGCCAGCTGGTGGCGCCGTCCAAGGAGTATAAATACTCGGGCGTGTGCCCAGATTTACAGGGACATTTTGTTAGACAAGGAACTAGCAAAGTACAACTAGACCTCCATGTTCTGAAACAAGTTGATTTATGCCTTGCTTTATACTCAAACCAAGTGCGTAGTGAGTTTTATTACATCACATAGATTAACCCATCATATTTATTTTGAAAAGGCCATTAACTTCTCCATTTTTAAGGACAGAGGGTGGGGGAGAACAAGTTTAAAATAACTGGGTTTCGATGGGCTGAAGCCTGGATTTAAAGGCCTGTGTCCAGAAGATTGAAAGCCTGGACTTGGAAGGTTGATATTTTCACATCATAGTTTTTTTTTAACATCAAAACCAGGAAGCAGAACACTGACTAAGTACACTCATCAGAACCTCCTCTCGGTTCAACTGCACCACACGACTCGTTTGCACTCTCTCTCCTTGCCTTAAATGCCTGACTCCTTTGAACCTCTGGTCAGCTGCACCATCGTCTCATTCAGGCCCTCTGCTCAACTACTCTGCCCGACTCCCTCGGTCCCTCTGCTCAGCTCCACCAAATGACTTGCTGAGATCCTCAGAGCAACACCAGACTCAGTCGCACCCTCCGTTCGGTTGTATCGCCTGACTCAGTCACGCTGTACTGCACAATACAACTTATATTTGGTAGTCACTTGCCGCAAACTACATGACTGAATGTAAAATTGTAGATAGCTTGGAAGAGCCATACATCATCCAATCTAATCCTGAAATCGCATCACATCAAACAGTAAATGTTAACGATTTCCTCCAGCTCTATAAATCCCAACAGATTCGCATTTTGCAGGAAATATACGAGAGGTTTGTGATTAATCATTTCTATAAAAGTGCACGATGTATTAAAGCCAACTTCAAATGCAGAATTTACCAGAGGGCATGTTTCCTTTCAATAGCCCATTAGAGGCTGTAGTCTTTATTAAGAGGTCGAAGTGTGCGATTAAATTGTTAATACAGTGTGTGAATCAGAGTTAGAACGATAGAAACAGGGGGAGTGTGAAAAAAGAGTGAGGTGTAATAAGAGGTAGTGGCAGAGACAAAAGGAAATAGAGGCTGAGAAAGAGAAGCAAAAGGAGACAGAGGCAAAAGTAGATAGAAGCAGAGAGAGTGAGAAGGCAAATGGACAAACAGAGCAAGGCAAAAAGAATCAGTGGCACACAGACAGAGTGAGTCACAATAAAGGCAGAGAGAGAGTGTGAGAGAGATAAAAAGAAATAAGGGCAGAGAAAGACAAAAGATAGAAAGCAACAGAGGCAGAGACTGAAAAAGACTGAGGGCTGGATTTTCCCTGCGGAGGTGGGATGGCGGTGGGAGAGCTGGTTGGCAGTTTCCAGTCCCGCTCCCATCTGTAGCCGCTCTCTGAAAAAGATTTTCTGTAGATTGGCCTTGTTAAGCCTGCCCTGCGGGGTTCCTGGCCAATTAACAGGAAGTGGGTCTGATGACGTCATTTGATGACGCATCATCAGCCGGTTCCCTTAAAGGGACCATGGCCACATTGATTTTGACAATTGTGCTGTCAGTGTTCTGCAGCATTGAGGTGTAGCAAACATTGACAAGCACTGCACAAAGGTGCACGTCTGCACCCAGGCTCTCGCATGACTCCCTCCATATGCTTATGGAGGGAGTCACAGCACGCAGGGAGATTCTCTTCCCTTCCCATGGGCGGAAGAGACCTCCCCAGGCGATCAACGCAGTTTGGTTGCCCATTGCACAGGAGGACACAAGCAGGGATGGCGCCAACCTTTCAATGATCTCAGTAGATCATGAATCGTTACTGCAATGCCACACTCAAACTCACCCTGCTGTGCCACTCATCGTATCCCCATCTCACTGCCTTCCCTACCCTACTCCTGCCCATCCTTACTCACACCAACTTATCTTGCACCTCCACCCAACCCTCTCTATCTACATTATCACTTCTCCATCTCACTAGCCACCCTTCACACTCACCCTCATCCTAATCCAAGCATACCAACTAACAACACACAAGGGTAGGCACTCCTTAAAACCTGCCTCTTTGACCAAGCTTTGGTCGCCTGTCCTAGTATCTCCTTAAGTGGCTTGGTGTCAAAATAAAAGTGCTAACGCTCCTGTGAAGCGCCTTGGGATGTTTTGCTATTTTAAAGACATTATATAAAGGCAAGTCGTTGTTGGCTATATATATGCAAGCATTATATTATTATAGGTAGGCTTTATTAGAACTGGTTTAAGACTCCAGGTCTACCAACCTCCAGGGATGTCGGCTCCATCTCGAATTGCAGAGACGGTGTCATTAGTACGGTCAGGGAGAGTATGCCCCACCTGCAACGGCGAATCTGCAGCACTCGGCCCGATGGAGGCCTGGAATGTCAGGGAGGCTCCGTGTTGCTACATCGCAACCCAAGAAGCAAGACGTCTTCAGCTCTCCTGGAGCTATTGGGCTGTCCAAGCAAGGTAATCAATCCCCTCCGGGATCAATTAACCTTTCCCTCGAGCATCTGCAGGGCCTTCTCAACGGGCCTGGGTTCCATTGAGCTTGGCGGGTGGAATTTCCCGGGAAGCCCTCCACAGATGCCCTCTTAACACGAGGACAGGCTAGGGTTGCCGACTCTGCTGAAGGCATTCCTGGAGGTTTGATCACGTGACGTTCCAACCATGTGACGTCTGAGCACGTGATATCCTCAAAGGTTATTGCAGCTCTCTCGCTATCTCCTTGGGACTCTTTTTTGGACTCCAGTTCCGTGTGAAGGTGACAACTTTGAACTGGGAGCCACAACCGGGCGGCATAGACCGACTTGAACCAAACTCAGAGATCGCACAAAGGGCAGCGGGCTCAGTGTTTGGGGCACTTCTCACAGGGCACATCGTCCCAAACTCAGCTCAGCATCAACATTTCTAAACTAGTCCCTGAGCTTGGACTCAATAAAGGAGAATTTTCATAAGATGACAGAAATTCGGACCCCAGTGCCTGTGGTGGTGGTGATGCTCTCTCCTGTAACCCCATTCCACCCAGATCCTTTAAATTTCTCCTTTTCAGATATTTATCCCAATTCCATTACAAATAATATTCTAGTCTCTACCTCAAAAGCAACTCATGGTCTAATAACCCTCAGTTCAAGAACCTTCTTTCCCCCTTGGTTGTTCCAGTGAGAATCCTCAGTCTCCGTCCCCCTGTTCCCCTTTCACCCACCAGTGCAAACGACCTTTCACTATTTACCCAGAGTAAAGTCCCCAGGTTTCACTCACCCATCTACTGGCTGCTCCTCTTTCGGGGCCGCTTCCACTCACCATGTTGTTGCTGCTGCTGCTGAGGGCTCCACAGGAAATGCTGGGCCCCACCTGCACCCTATACCACCTCTCTCAAACCCCCCAAGTCCCAATCCCCAACCCCCAGTCCACCTCTCTCCCTAGGAGCCCATATCTTTCCTCTCTCCCCAAACCCACATTCTCAAGTCTCTTTCTCCCCATCACCAAACCCATTCCCCATGCTCTCTCCCATTCCCCTACCTCCATTCCCCAGTTGCCCCCTTGCCCCATTACCCCTCTCTCCCCATTTCCGAGTCTCCCTCTCTCCCATTCCCCAGTCTTCCTCTCTCCCATTCCCCAGTCTCCCTCTCTCCCCATTCCCCAGTCTCCCTCTCTCCCCATTCCCCAGTCTCCCTCTCCCCATTCCCCCTCTCCCCCATTCCCCAGTCTCCCTCTCTCCCCCATTCTCCAGTCACCCTCTCCCCCATTCTCGTCTCCCTCTCCCCCATTCCCCAGTCCCCCTCTCTCTCATTCCCCAGTCTCCCTCTCCCCCATTCCCCAGTCTCCCTCTCTCCCCCATTCTCCAGTCACCCTCTCCCCCATTCCCATCTCCCTCTCCCCCATTCCCCAGTCCCCCTCTCTCTCATTCCCCAGTCTCCCTCTCCCCCATTCCCCAGTCTCCCTCTCCCCCATTCCCCAGTCCCCCTCTCTCATTCCCCAGTCTCCGTCTCTCCCCATTCCCCAGTCTCCCTCTCCCCCATTCCCCAGTCCCCCTCTCTCATTCCCCAGTCTCCCTCTCCCCCATTCTCCCTCTCCCCCATTCCCCAGTCCCCCTCTCTCTCATTCCCCAGTCCCCCTCTCTCTCTCATTCCCATCTCCCTCTCTCCCCATTCCCCAGTCTCCCTCTCTCCCCAGTCCCGCTCTCACTCATTCCCCAGTCTCCCTCTCTCCCCAATCCCCAGTCTCCCTCTCTCCCCCATTCCCCAGTCCCCCTCTCTCTCATTCCCCAGTCTCCCTCTCCCCCATTCCGCAGTCTCCCTCTCTCTCATTCCCCAGTCTCCCTCTCTCCCCATTCCCCAGTCTCCCTCTCCCCCATTCCCCAGTCCCCCTCTCTCCCCATTCCCCAGTCTCCCTCTCTCCCCATTCCCCAGTCTCACTCTCTCCCCCATTCCCCAGTCTCCCTATTCCCCAGTCTCCCTCATTCCCCAGTCTCCCTCTCCCCCATTCCCCAGTCTCCCTCTCTCCCCCATTCCCCCTCTCTCTCATTCCCCAGTCTCCCTCTCTCCCCCATTCCCCAGTCTCCCTCTCTCCCCCATTCCCCAGTCTCCCTCTCTCCCCCATTCCCCAGTCTCCCTCTCTCCCCCATTCCCCAGTCCCCCTCTCTCTCATTCCCCAGTCTCCCTCTCCCCATTCCCCAGTCCCCCTCTCTCTCATTCCCCAGTCTCCCTCTCCTCCATTCCCCAGTCTCCGTCTCTTCCCCCATTCCCCAGTCTCCCTCCCTCCCCCATTCCCCAGTCTCCCTCTCTCCCCATTCCCCATTCCCCAGTCTCCCTCTCTCCCCATTCCCCAGTCTCCCTCTCCCCCATTCCCCAGTCTCCCTCTCTCCCCCATTCCCCAGTCTCCCTCCCCCATTCCCCAGTCTCCCTCCCCCATTCCCCAGTCTCCCTCTCCCCCATTCCCCAGTCTCCCTCTCTCCCCCATTCCCCAGTCCCCCTCTCTCTCATTCCCCAGTCTCCCTCTCCCCCATTCTCCCTCTCCCATTCCCCAGTCTCCCTCTCCCCCATTCCCCAGTCCCCCTCTCTCTCATTCCCGTCTCCCTCTCCCCCATGCCCCAGTCTCCCTGTCTCCCCATTCCCCAGTCTCCCTCTCTCCCCCATTCCCCAGTCTCCCTCTCCCCCATTCCCGTCTCCCTCTCTCCCCATTCCCCAGTCTCCCTCTCTCCCCATTCCCCAGTCTGCCTCTCCCCCATTCCCCAGCCTCCCTCTCTCCCCCAACCAGGTAGAGGTTGGACAGGAAGAAAGGGAACGGGTGACCAACAGGCAGAGTACTAGGCGCAGGCAGGTAGTGCAGGGGTCCCCTGTGGCCATCCCCCTCTCCAACAGATACACCACTTTGAGTACTGTTGGGGGGGATGGCTTATCAGAGGAAGGCAGCAGCAGCCAACTTCCTGGCACCAGGGGTGGCTCTGCTGCACAGAATGGGAGGAAAAAGAGGGGTAGAGCTATAGTAATAGGGGATTCAATTGTAAGGGGAATAGATAGGCGGTTCTGCGGCCGCAAACGAGACTCCAGGATGGTGTGTTGCCTCCCTGGTGCAAGGGTCAAGGATGTGTCCGAGCGACTCCAGAACATCTTGGAAGGGGAGGGTGAACAGCCAGTTGTTGTGGTGCATATAGGCACCAACGATATAGGTAAAAAGCGGGATGAGGTCCTAAAAGCGGAGTATAAGGAGTTAGGAGATAAATTAAAAAACAGGACCTCAAAGGTAGTAATCTCAGGATTGCTACCAGTGCCACGGGCTAGTAAGAGTAGAAATAGAAGGATACTTCAGATGAATACGTGGCTAGAGGAATGGTGCCAGGGGGAGGGATTCAAGTTCCTGGGACATTGGAACCGGTTCTGGGGGAGGTGGGACCAGTTCAAACCGGACGGTTTGCACCTGGGCAGGGCTGGAACCAATGTCCTAGGGGGAGTGTTTGCTAGTGCTGTGGGGGAGGGTTTAAACTAAAATGGCAGGGGGTTGGGAACCTGAGCAGGGAGACAGAGGAAAGGGAAACAAGGATAAAAGCAAAAGATAGGAAGGAGAAAAACAAAAGTGGCAGTCAGAGAAATCAACGATTTAAATCAAACATGGCCACAGTAAATAATAATTCTAAAAGGTCTAAGAGCGTTAAAAAGCAAGCCTGAAGGCTTTGTGTCTTAATGCGAGGAGCATTTGTAATAAGGTGGATGAATTGGCTGCGCAAATAGAAGTAAACAAATACGATTTGGTTGGGATGAGGGAAACGTGGCTCAAGGAAGGCCAGGACTGGGAACTCAACATCCAGGGGTATTCGATATTCAGGAAAGATAGGCAAAAAGGAAAGGGAGGTGGGGTAGCATTACTGGTTAAAGAAGGGATTAATACAATTGTAATGAGGGATATTAGCTCTGATGAGGTGGAATCTGTATGGGTAGAATTGAGAAATACTAAGGGGAAAAAAACGTTAGTGGGAGTGGTTTATAGACCTCCAAACAGTAAGGCGGAGGTTGGGGATGGCATTAAAAGAGAAATTAAAGAAGCGTGCAATAAGGGCACAGCAGTCATCATGGGTGACTTTAATCTACATATAGATTGGGCCAACCAAATGAGTAACAATACTGTGGAGGAGGAATTCCTGGAGTGTTTATGGGATGGTTTCCTGCACCAATATGTCGAGGAACCAACCAGAGATCAGGCCATCTTAGACTGGGTATTATGTAACGAGAAAGGATTAATTAGCAATCTTGTTGTAAGAGGCCCCTTGGGTCGGTGCGATCATAATATGATCGAATTCTTCATTAAGATGGAGAATGAAGTAGTTGACTCGGAGACTAGGGTCCTCAATTTAAATAAAGGAAACTATGATGGTCTGAGGAGCGAGTTGGGTAGGATTGATTGGGGAATGGCACTCAAAGGGTTGACGATGGATAGGCAATGGCAAACATTCAAAGACCGAATGGATGAACTACAGAATTTGTTCATCCCAGTTTGGCATAAAAATAAAACAAAAAAGGTGACCCAACTGTGGCTAACAAGGGAAATTAGGGATATCATAAGGTCCAAGGAGAGGGCATATACATTGGCCAGAAAAAGCAATAATCCTGAGGATTGGGAGCAGTTTAGGATTCAACAAAGGAGGAAAAAAGGGATTAATTAAGAAAGGGAAAATAGAATATGAGAGTAAGCTTGCAGAGAACATAAAAACTGACTGTAAAAGCTTTTATAGATATGTGAAGAGAAAAAGATTGGTGAGGTCAAGCGTAGGTCCCTTGCAGTCAGAATCGGGGGAATTTATAATGGGGAACAAAGAAATGGCCGACCAACTAAATACATATTTTGGTTCTGTCTTCACAAAGGAGGACACAAATAACCTCCCAGAGATGCCAGGGAGCATAGGGTCTGATGAAAGGGTGGAACTGAAAGAAATCAGTATTTGTAGGGAAATGGTGTTAGGAAAATTGATGGGACTGAAGGCCGATAAATCCCCAGGGCCTGATAATCTACATCCCAGGGTACTTAAGGAAGTGGCCCTAGAAATAGTAGATGCATTGCTGGTCATCTTCCAGAACTCGATAGACTCTGGAACAGTACCCATGGATTGGAGGGTAGCTAATGTTACCCCACTATTCAAAAAAGGTGGTAGAGAAAAAGCGGGGAATTATAGACCGGTAAGCCTGACATCGGTAGTGGGGAAAATGCTACAGTCCATTATAAAAGATATACAGGTAGACTACCCTTTATCCGAACTTCCGAAAACCGAAACCCTCTAAAAACCGAAGGTTTTTTCGTTCAGCGTAAGTCGTGCGCGCGACCCCGACCCCCGCCGAGCCCCACCGCCGACCCCCCACCCTTTCGGACAAGGGATAGTGTATCCTTTATCCGCACTTCCGAAAACCGAAAGGTTTCGTTCAGCGTAAGTCGTGCGCACGACCCCGACCCCCGCCGACCCCCACCCCCGACCCCCCGTCGACCCCCCGCCGACCCCCCCGCCGACCCCGACCCCCGCCGACCCCCACCGCCGACCCCCCACCCTTTCGGATAAGGGATAGTGTATCCTTTATCCGCACTTCCGAAAACCGAAATCCTCTGAAAACCAAAAGGTTTCGTTCAGCGCAAGTCGTGCGCACGACCCCGACCCCCACCACTGACCCCCCGCCGACCCCCCCGCCGACCTCAACCCCCGCCGACCCCCCACCCTTTCGGATAAGGGATAGTGTATCCTTTATCCGCACTTCCGAAAACCGAAATCCTCTGAAAACCGAAAGGTTTCGTTCAGCGTAAGTTGTGCGCACGACCCCGACCCCCGCCGACCCCCACCCCCGACCCCCCGATGACCCCCCGCCGATCCCGACCCCCGCCGCCGACCCCGACCCCCCACCCCCGACAAATTTCCCAGTCTTATAAAATACCTTCTGAAATCCGAAATTTTCCGAAAACTGAAACACAGCTGGTCCCGAGGTTTTCGGATAAAGGATAGTCTACCTGTAATAGCAGAGCACTTGGAAAGCAGTGACAGGATCGGACAAAGTCAACATGGATTTACAAAAGGTAAATCATGCTTGACTAATCTGCTGGAATTTTTTGAGGATGTAACTGGTAAAATAGATAAGGGAGAACCAGTGGATGTGGTGTATTTGGACTTTCAGAAGGCTTTCGATAAGGTCCCGCATAAGAGATTAGCGTGCAAAATTAAGGCACATGGGATTGGGGGCAAGGTATTGACTTGGATAGAGAACTGGTTGGCGGACAGAAAGCAAAGAGTTGGAATAAACGTGTCATTTTCTGAGTGGCAGGCAGTGACTAGTGGGGTACCGCAAGGATCGGTCCTAGGACCCCAGCTGTTCACAATATATATTAATGATCTGGACGAGGGAATTGGATGTAATATCTCCAAATTTGCAGACGACACAAAGCTGGGGTGGAGGATATGCTGTGAGGAGGATGTCGTGAAACTCCAGCACGATTTGGACAGGTTGGGTGATTGGGCAGAAACATGGCAAATGCACTATAATGTGGATAAATGTGAGGTTATCCACTTTGGTGGCAAAAACAGGAAGGCAGATTATTATTTGAATGGTAATAGATTGGGAGAAGGGGAAGTGCAAAGAGACCTGGGGGTTCTTGTACACCAGTCGCTGAAGGTAAGCATGCAGGTGCAGCAGGCGGTTAAGAAGGCAAATGGTATGTTGGCCTTCGTAGCAAGAGGGTTCGAGTACAAGAACAAGGATGTCTTGCTGCAGTTGTACAGGGCCTTGGTGAGACCACACCTTGAGTATTGTGTGCAGTTTTGGTCGCCTTACCTGAGGAAGGACGTTCTTGCCATGGAAGGAGTGCAGCGAAGATTCACCAGGCTGATACCTGGGATGGCAGGAATGACGTATGAGGAGAGATTGTGTCGATTGGGCTTATACTCACTGGAGTTTAGAAGATTGAGAGGGGATCTCATCGAAACCTATAAAATTCTGTCAGGCCTGGACAGACTAGATGCAGGAAGGATGTTTCTGATGGCCGGGGAGTCCAGAACCAGGGGTCATAGTCTAAGGATAAGGGGTAAGCCATTTAGGACTGAAATGAGGAGGAATTTCTTCACCCAGAGTGGTGAACCTGTGGAATTCTCTGCCACAGAGGGCGGTGGAGGCCAGTTCATTAAGTATATTCAAGAAAGAGTTGGATATATTTCTTAAGGCTAAAGGGATCGAGGGATATGGGGAGAAGGCAGGGACCGGGTACTGAATTTGGATGATCAGCCATGATCTCATTGAATGGCGGAGCAGGCTCGAAGGGCCGAATGGCCTACTCCTGTTCCTATCTTCTATGTATCTATGTATTCTCCAGTCACCCTCTCCCCCATTCTCGTCTCCCTCTCCCCCATTCCCCAGTCTCCCTCTCCCCCATTCCCCCTCTCTCTCATTCCCCAGTCTTCCTCTCCCCCATTCCCCAGTTTCCCTCTCCCCCATTCCCCAGTCACCCTCTCTCTCATTCCCCAGTCCCCCTCTCTCCCATTCCCCAGTCCCCCTCTCTCTCATTCCCCAGTCCCCCTCTCTCTCATTCCCCAGTCTCCCTCTCCCCATTCCCCAGTCTCCCTCGCCCCTATTCCCCAGTCCCCCTCTCTCTCATTCCCAATCTCCCTCTCTCCCCATTCCCCAGTCTCCCTCTCTCCCCCATTCCCCAGTCTCCCTCTCCCCCATTCCCCAGTCCCCCTCTCTCTCATTCCCCAGTCTCCCTCTCACCCCCATTCCCCAATCACCCTCTCCCCCATTCGCCCTCACTCTCATTCCCCAGTCTCCCTCTCTCCCCCATTCTGCAGTCTCCCTCTCTCCCCCATTCCCCAGTTTCCCTCACCCCATTTCCCAGTCTCCCTCACCCCATTCCATGTCTCAGTGGCTCTGCCTGGGCAATGGGCAACCTGTGTCCAGTGCTACCATTTTGTTATTTTAAATGACTCGCACCTTATAAATATTGGAATCTATGTAAATATAGAGGGAGGAGTTCCTATTCTGAACAAGCTCTGGATCACAGTACAGAACCTGTTAGATGGTCTGGTAGAAGGGCCTTGATGGTCTCCTCCTGCCCAAAACATTACCGTTACTTACATAACCAACTTGGCAGTGCAAGGGATGAAACCAGTTAGCATCTACTCTTGGCACCGACCATCCTAAAAAGCTAATGGAGCCTCCTACTCCTAACCAGCACCCAGAACGGTGCTCAACTCTGGGAAAGCATCAGTGCAGAAAGCAGCCTTGGAGAGGCGATCAGCACATTCTGTCCTGATGAGAGTTTGACTGGGATCGGCAGGCCTGCTTTCTGGGGAAAATGAGAACACGTAGCACTGGGTTGAATTTTAGATTGAGCTCTCTCTTTCTCGCCCTTCAAACCCTTGGGGCAGGTTGCCCCACCCAAATGTGTGCAGTTCAAGTCAGGACGGCCTTATAGCTGCCAGACCTCACCCCTCCCCGATCGGGAGTAGGGAGCAGTTAATGCAGCCCCCAGCTGGCTCAGCACAGACTGGGGAACATCCCCGGGACCTTCCAGGTCCGTACAACTCAAGAGACGGAGCCACCCATTGGGCCGGCTCAGCACCGTCACATTCCATCCCAGCAGCCACAAAACAGGAGTCGCTCAAAAAGTCACCGTTATTTATTGCTGTACAAAATGCTTCTAATAATATAGCTACAGTACATCGATAATCTGTTATTGTAAAATAATTCTAAAGGGTCGCTGTACAATTACCATTTGGGAGCAGGTGTTGCTGTCTAGTCTTCATATATTAAAGCTACATCGTACTATGGGAAATACATCCCCAAACGCAGTTTCACAAGGAGTGTTAACTTCACCTTCCAAAGCAGACCTGTGCGTAGCTACGGCTTAAGGGGCTACTGGTGTAGAAAACTGTCACATCGTACTTTGTTTGCATTCTGATTGCATCGACACAACTTGCGATCAAAACGCCGGCGGCACAAAAACACATGGTTGTGCGGCGTACGGTGTCACTGTGGCCAAAGGCTCTCCCTCTTCAGTCACACACTGTAGAGCACCATGTCCTGTGAAGTCAGCTGGCTGGCTCTTCCTCGTCGGGGCCAAGGTGATTCTGTCAAGTTGTTAACGGTGTGGGAGTTGCACTGAAACACGTTTGAATCTCATATGCAAACCCTGTCAAGATCCCGCCTTCTATTTATACCCGCCCTGTATGATATTTAAGTGTCAAGTGTGCCAACAATGCCATGAGTTGGAGCACCAGGGCGGGGCGCCATCAACTGATGGAATGCACCCTCAACCCTCGCTCACCAAGTTCCCAAACTCAGGCACACCGACCGGTCTGGGAAGCTACAGGGAGGAGAGGGGTGTGGGCGGAAATCAGAGGGACAGGATCTCTCTCACTCCTCCTGACAACTGGCTCCAGAGCAGTGAAGCTTCAGACTGGTGGCTTGTTGGCATTCTTGGCTTAAGAAATGCAAGGCCCACAGGTCAGAGGAGGAGTTAACTGGAGAGTGTGGGGAGGGGAAGTTGGAGAGTAAAAGAGATTGAAGAAAAAGTTGGTGCAATGCTAATTTTCTGCCTCCAGATGGCTCTAGGAAAGCTTGTAAACAATATCGAGTACAGTACTTGTTGCAATTTTTGGAGATGTCCAGGCATTCAAATTAGTACCAGGCCAACTTTTACTTTTACTTATTATTATTCACAAATCTCTTAACAAGATATAATCTTTATATCGTGTTGCTGCCCGTGACCACTGTAAAACCACGGCTTCCGAGACCATTGGAAATTCGCAAATGGCTGTTGCCCCCGAGCCCTCCCCACCCCTCCCATAATACCCACAGAACCAAGTATTCACCTCAAGTAACTATTCCCCCCTCCTCTCACTAAGTCATGGACCAATGTTGGGCCTGGCCGCCGCACACACTTTGTTTCTGGGGAGAGTCGGCTGTAGCAGAGCTGGAACGCTGGCCGTTTTGGAAGGTGGAGGGTTGGGGAGGGTGGCGAGACGGGCTCTGGTTTGAAGCTCCCGTTCACTGATGGAGACACCTGAATGGGTCCGTGACTCGAGCCCAAGGTCTGAGGAGGGTGAGCCTGCGATCCAGGCAGAGTTCGGGAGCTGCCGGAGTTTAGGAGCGAAATAATGCGGAACGAACTCACCACCCTTACAGCGCAGGGGAGGAGGGGGGAAAGAGAGGGAGACTGGCATTCTAGTCATGTCGAAACAAACATAGTTGTGGTTTGGGGCGTGTTGTGCGATTTTCTTTTAAAATTTAGCAGTATCGCTTGTACTACAATTGTACATTGTACAGGGCTTTGGTGAGACCATTCTTGGAGTATTGTGCACAGTTCTGGTCTCACTATCTGAGAAAGGACATACCTGCCTTAGAGGCGGTGCAATGAAGGTTCACTAGATTGATCCCTGGGATGAGAGGGTTGTCCTATGAGGAGAGATTGAGTAGACTGGGCCTATACTCTTTGGAGTTTAGAAGAATGAGAGGTGATCTCATTGAAACATACAAGATTCTGAGGGGGATTAACAGAGTAGATGCTGAGAGATTGTTTCCCCTGGCTGGAGTGTCTTGAACTAGGGGGCATAGTCTTAGGATAAGGGGTCGGCCATTTAAGACTGAGATGAGGAGGAATTTCTTCGCTCAGAGGGTTGTAAATCTTTGGAACTCTCTACCCCAAAGGGCTGTGAATGCTGAGTCATTGAGCATATTCAAGGCTGAGATAGATAGATTGTTTGACTCTAGGGGAATCATGGGATATGGGGATCGGGCAGGAAAGTGGAGTTGAGGTCGAAGATCAACCATGACCTTACTGAATGGCGGAGCAGGCTCGAGGGGCCATATGGCCTTCTCCTGCTCCTAATTCTTATGTTCTTATACTGACTGGGATTGGTTATTAGCTTCACCCCCTCCCCCCACCACCCCCTCGCTCCCCCCCGAAAAACGGACTGTGTATTTCCTATTATTCCCCTGCAGGGTTGCAGCCCCGAGGGTCGTCAGTGGCACTATGCCCTGTTCTTGCAGGATCTGCAGCAGGCCTTCCTGTAGTACCAGTGTGTGCACAGCTTCACCTTCAGCACCAGCGCGCAGTTGGCCGTCACTTTATCCTGACAATTGTCATCTGCAAGGCAAACAAATGAGGTGGAGATTTAACATTGTAAACCAGACGCCGGTTCACTAGACAACGACCCTCTCCAGCTCCCTCCCGTGGCTATGTTTTATCACATGTCCTCCCACCTCCCCACCCTACACTCCTGCCATTGGTAGCCCAACATATCCATCCTTATGGTGCCCCGCCTTCCCACCCCGAATGGAAAGCGATCAGACGCTTTATTACCCGATTGGATAATTCTTCACCGTCAGTCAAACAGCCTTTCCCTCCATCCCATCCACCCCCATATCTCCGATATTTTTACAACTAATAAATGAAAGTGTTCAAAGAAAATGGAAAAAAAAATTTTTTTAAACGCCCCTCTGATTTTTCCCCGGGGTTGTTCGCAGCAGTGTCCTAGAGATGAATCTTTAATTCCTGGACGGTTGGTAATCACCCCAATTCCCCCCACCCGCTCCCGTCCATCGACTATGTGAGGCTACATTACGTCATTGCACGCTTGACCATTGATGGAACTAGCCACAGATGCCGTGCGGTGGCTCATTTGGTAGGCACTCGATACGCATGCCGGGAAATAGTCTTGTGAACAAGGATAAAAGCAGAGCCGGCCATTCCGTTACGCTGTGCTCTTCTGCTCAGTTATTGCTCAGAACCCAGTTCCACACACAAGCCCATACTCCCCCTGCCCCAGCCTCCACCCACCCCCGCCTACCCCCCACCCCCTCCGCCCCCACCGACTACTGAATCCCGCTTTCAGAATCCAGGCCCGTTCCTGCTCTGGTTTCAGAATCTGTAAATAAAGTTTTTGGAACTCTGATCCATTATATTTTTTAAATAATAATACTGTAATGGCTTTTTCATGAAAATAAATCACAGGAAACAGGCAAACATAAACAGTAAATCAAATAGAAATCTTACAAATGGATCACTCCTTCAATATTGGAATGAGATAGCAGTGGAAAGTGAATTGATTTGGCATCTGTGATCCCACAGGGCACCCAGTGTATAGCAAAGTGATAGAGGGTAGAACACCAGCTTTCTTGTTAATATATAGAATAATGAGTACCCAGGAGCTTAGAGGGTGTGTGTAATCGAGGGGTTCAGATTGTTTATATATAGAATAATAATCCTAGATTCAGATCATTGCCCAGAACCTACTAATGTATGATATTTTTGTTTTATGTATCTTTTGGTGTTGATCTCTTAATATGCCCCACATATATTCAGGACCTCTCTGGCCACAGGGGATGTGCCAGAGGACTGGAGAACCGCTAATGTAGTACCATTATTCAAGAAGGGTAGTAGGGAAAAACCGGGGAACTACAGGCCAGTGAGCCTAACATCAGTGGTAGGAAAATTATTGGAAAAAATCCTGAGGGACAAAATTTGTCTCCACTTGGAGAGGCAAGGATTAATCAGGGATAGTCAACATGGCTTTGTCAAGGGAAGATCATGTCTGACTAATTTGATTGAATTTTTTGAGGGGGTGACTAGGTGTGTGGATGAGGGTAACGCAGTGGATGTGGTATACATGGATTTCAGTAAGGCCTTCGATAAAGTCCCGCACAGGAGACTGGTCAAGAAGGTAAGAGCCCATGGAATCCAGGGTGCCTTGGCACATTGGATACAAAACTGGCTTAGTGGCAGAAGGCAGAGGGTGATGGTCGAAGGTTGTTTTTGTGACTGGAAGCCTGTGGCCAGTGGGGTACCACAGGGATCGGTGCTGGGTCCCTTGCTGTTTGTGGTCTACATTAATGACTTGGATATGAATGTAAAGGGTATGATCAGTAAGTTCGCGGATGATACAAAAATTGGTAGGGTGGTGAATAGCGAGGAGGGTAGCCTCAGTCTGCAGGACGATATAGATGGGTTGGTCAGATGGGCGGAACAGTGGCAAATGGAATTTAACCCGGAAAAGTGCGAGGTGATGCACTTTGGGGGGACTAACAAGGCAAAGGAATACACAATGAATGGAAAGACCCTAGGCAAGACGGAGGGTCAGAGGGATCTGGGTGTGCAAGTACACAGATCCCTGAAGGCGGCGGAACAGGTGGATAAGGTGGTAAAAAAGGCATATGGGATACTTGCCTTCATTAGCCGAGGCATTGAATATAAGAGCAAGGAGGTTATGATGGAGCTGTATAAAACACTGGTTAGGCCACAGCTGGAATATTGTGTGCAGTTCTGGTCGCCACACTACAGGAAGGATGTGATCGCGTTAGAGAGGGTGCAGAGGAGGTTCACCAGGATGTTACCAGGGCTGGAGCGCTTCAGCTATGAAGAGAGACTGGGCAGGTTGGGTTTGTTTTCCTTGGAGCTGAGGAGGCTGAGGGGGGACATGATTGAGGTGTACAAAATTATGAGGGGCATAGATAGGATGGATGCTGAGGAGCTTTTTCCCTTAGTAGAGGGGTCAATAACTAGGGGGCATAGATTCAAGGTAAAGGGCGGGAGGTTTAGAGGGGATTTGAGAAAGAACTTTTTCACCCAGAGGGTGGTTGGAGTCTGGAACTCACTGCCTGAAAGGGTTGTGGAGGCAGAAACCCTCACAACATTTAAGAAGCATTTGGATGTGCACTTGAAATGCCATAGCATACAAGGCTACGGGCCAAATGCTGGAATATGGGATTAGATTAGACAGGGCTTGATGGCCGGCGCGGACACGATGGGCCGAAGGGCCTCTATCCGTGCTGTATTACTCTATGACTCTCTATGACTCTATGTCCAATTTTAGCCACGCTGTGTCACATCAAACACTTCCTGAGCAACTGAAATGTGGCCAAGATGCACAGTAAAGTTTACTCTTACACAATAGTGCATCAATTATAATATCAGGGCTTCGCCATATTTATTTCTCTTCTGGTTAGCATTATAGACAACTCCCCTCACTCCCTACAAACTGTAGACATACAACATCTGCTAGTTGCATTGCCCAGGGGTCAAACCTTCATATAATTTGCTCACCGGCCATTCTTGTGACTTCTCTGAACAAGGTTCGGTCCCTATTTAGTCAAACTGTGGATCTGCACCCATTAGCAACTGACTCAAACTCATTTGCTTAGGGCATTTACGAATCAGCAGAGGAGACTTCTACACCATCGGGGTGAATTACCCAAGTCCTAGAGGTGGAAGGGCAGTGCCATAATCAAGTGCAGCACCAAGTTTCAACACTGTTTATGACATTCACCGATAAATATTTGGTTTAAGTGCGTTTTTTGCAAATACACTGGCCTGTTTTTGATCTGCTGGTCCTCCAATGTGGTATCAAGTTGAAAGTAGGTTGATGGGTCTCACCAACTTAATGATGGGGGTGTATTGGATTGGTGATGTAGATCCTGGGTTGTATTGGATTGGTGATGTAGATCCTGGGGTGTATTGGATTGGTGATGTAGATCCTGGGGGGTATTGGATTGGTGATGTAGATCCTGGGGGGTATTGGATTGGTGATGTAGATCCTGGGTTGTATTGGATTGGTGATGTAGATCCTGGGGGGTATTGGATTGGTGCTGTAGATCCTGGGTTGTATTGGATTGGTGATGTAGATCCTGGGGTGTATTGGATTGGTGATGTAGATCCTGGAGTGTATTGGATTGGTGATGTAGATCCTGGGTTGTATTGGATTGGTGATGTAGATCCTCGGGGTGTATTGGATTGGTGATGTAGATCCTCGGGGTGTATTGGATTGGTGATGTAGATCCTCGGGGTTATTGGATTGGTGTTGTAGATCCTGGGGGTTATTGGATTGGTGATGCAGATCCTGGGGGTTCTTGGATTGGTGATGTAGATCCTGGAGTGTATTGGATTGGTGATGTAGATCCTGGGGTGTATTGGATTGGTGATGTAGATTCTGGGGTGTATTGGATTGGTGATGTAGATCCTGGGGTGTATTGGATTGGTGATGTAGATCCTGGGGTGTATTGGATTGATGATGTAGATCCTGGGTTGTATTGGATTGGTGATGTAGATCCTAGGGTGTATTGGATTGGTGATTTAAGCCCTGGAGGTGTACAGGATATGTGATGTAGATCCTGGGGGTTCTTGGATTGGTGATGTAGATACTGGGGTGTATTGGATTGGTGATGTAGATCCTGGGGTGTATTGGATTGATGATGTAGATCCTGGGTTGTATTGGATTGGTGATGTAGATCCTAGGGTGTATTGGATTGGTGATTTAAGCCCTGGAGATGTACAGGATATGTGATGTAGATCCTGGGGGTGTATTGGATTGATGATGTAGATGCTGAGGTGTATTGGATTGGTGATTTAAGCCCTGGAGGTTTACAGGATTGGTGATGCAGGACCTTTGAGTACACTGGATATGACTCTCTGGTATGTGTCGTATATAGAAACATAGAAGATAGGAGCAGGAGTAGGCCATTCGGCCCCTCGAGCCTACTCCGCCATTCAATGCGATCATGGCTGATCATCCAAATTCAGTACCCGGTCCCTGCTTTCTCCCCATACCCCTTGATCCCTTTAGCCTTAAGAAATATATCCAACTCCTTCTTGAATATATTTCATGAATTGGCCTCTACTGCCTTCTGTGGTAGAGAATTCCACAGGTTCACCACTCACTGGGTGAAGAAATTTCTCCTCATTTCTGTCCTAAATGGCCTACCCCTTATCCTTAGACTGTGACCCCTGGTTCTGGACTCCCCGACCATCGGGAACATCCTTCCTGCATCTAGTCTGTCCAGTCCTGTCAGAATTTTATAAGTTTCAATGAGAACCCCTCTCATTCTTCTAAACTCTAGCGAGTACAAGCCCAATCGACCCAATCTCTCTTCATACGTCATTCCTGTCATCCCAGGTATCAGCCTGGTGAATCTTCGCTGAACTCCTTCCATGGCAAGAACATCCTTCCTCAGATAAGGCGACCAAAACTGCACACAATACTCAAGATGTGGTCTCACCAAGGCCCTGTATAACTGCAGCAAGACATCCTTGGTCCTGTACTCAAACCTTCTCGCTACGAAGGCCAACATGCCATTTGCCTTCTTAACCGCCTGCTGCACCTGCATGCTTACCTTCAGCAACTGGTGCACAAGGACACCCAGGTCTCATTGCACTTCCCCTTCTCCCAATCTATTGCCATTCAGATAATAATCTGCCTTCCTGTTTTTGCCACCAAAGTGGATAACCTCGCATTTATCCATGTTATATTGCATCTGCCATGCTTTTGCCCAATCACCCAACCTGTCCAAATCACACTGGAGTTTCTTGGCATCCTCCTCACAGCACACACGCCCACCCAGCTTTGTGTCGTCTGCAAATTTGGAGATATTACATCTAATTCCCTCGTCTAGATCATTAATATATATTGTGAATAGCTGGGGCCCAAGGACCGATCACTGCGGTACCCCACTAGTCACTGCCTGCCACTCGGAAAAAGACCCGTTTATTCCAACTCTTTGCTTTCTGTCTGCCAACCAGCTCTCTATCCAAGTCAATACCTTGCCCCCAATCCCATGTGCCTTAACTTTACACACGAATCTCTTATGCGGGACCTTATCGAAAGCCTTCCGAAAGTCCAAATACACCACATCCACTGGTTCTCCCTTATCTATTTTACAAGTTACATCCTCAAACAATTCCAGTAGATTAGTCAAGCACGATTTACCTTTTGTAAATCCATGTTGACTTTGTCCGATCCTGTCACTGTTTTCCAAGTGCTCTGCTATTACAACTTTTATAATGGACTGTAGCATTTTCCCCACTACCGATGTCAGGCTTACCGGTCTGTAATTCCCCGTTTTCTCTCTACCACCTTTTTTGAATAGTGGGGTAACATTAGCTACCCTCCAATCCATGGGTACTGTTCCAGATTCCATCGAATGCTGGAAGATGATCAGCAAAGCATCAACTATTTCTAGGGCCACTTCCTTAAGTACCCTAGGATGTAGATTATCAGGCCCTGGGGATTTATCGGCCTTCAATCCCATCAATTTCCCTAACACCATTTCCCTACAAATACTGATTTCTTTCAGTTCCTCCCTTTCATCAGACCCTATGTTCCCCGACATCTCTGGGAGGTTATTTGTGTCCTCCTTTGTGAAGACAGAACCAAAATATGTATTTAATTGGTCTGCCATTTCTTTGTTCCCCATTATAAATTCCCCTGATTCTGATCGCAAGGGACCTACGCTTGACTTCACCAATCTTTTTCTCTTCACATATCTATAAAAGCTTTTTCAGTCAGTTTTTATGTTCCCTGAAAGCTTACTCTCATATTCTATTTTCCCTTTCTTAATTAATCCCTTTGTCCTTTGTTGAATCCTAAATTGCTCCCAATCCTCAGGTTTACTGCTTTTTCTGGCCAATTTATATGTCTTCTCCTTGGATCTTATGCTATCTCTAATTTCCCTTGTTAGCCACGGTTGAGTCACCATTTTTGTTTTATTTTTATGCCAAACTGGGATGAACAAATTCTGTAGTTCATCCATGCGGTCTTTGAATGTTTGCCATTGCCTATCCACCGTCAACCCTTTGAGTGACATTCCCCAATCAATCCTACCCAACTCGCGCCTCAGACCATCGTAGTTTCCTTTATTTAAATTTAGGACCCTAGTCTCTGAGTTGACTACTTCATTCTCCATCTTAATGAAGAATTCGATCATATTATGATCGCTCCGACCCAAGGGGCCTCGTACAACAAGATTGCTAATGAATCCTTTCTCGTTACATAATACCCAGTCTAAGATGGCCTGATCTCTGGTTGGTTCCTCAACATATTGGTCCAGGAAACCATCCCTTAAACACTCCAGGAATTCCTCCTCCACAGTATTGTTACTGATTTGGTTAGCCCAATCTATATGTAGATTAAAGTCACCCATGATGACTGCTGTGCATATCAATGTGCATGCTGCAGTCAATGTGCATGCTGCACTCATTCTTACCAGGTGCGTCTGTAGGACACAGCTGAACCTCGCACGTCTCTTTTGCCTCTGGTTTTGTGGATGGATCGCATCCTTGTCCAACTTCATCTCCTTGGTAGCATTTCACCTCCCGAATCTGGACTCCACTGCCACAGGTTTTACTGCACTGTGCAGGACAAAGACTGCAGTTATTTATCAGACAGCACCAGCTGCAGGTTGCCTAATGTAACAGCAATCTGTGGCCAGTTGAAGTGCCAATGCTCCATCAGTACCACTTCAAAATAAAGTGACTTTCTTCTGTCACAGAGGGAATACTTTTTTTGCTATCAAGGATACTAGTGCCCAGGAATAGACCAGTTGCCCAGTGTCACCATCAAGCATTCACTGCTCAAGGATAACTCAAAGAAAACTCCTTCTACACAGGTCCATCAAGCACTTCCAGCTCAGATTTTGCAAGGGTTAAGTGCAGAATACAGTTCCCTCATTACCACCCAATGAGGCACTCCCAGGTCAGGCACAGAATAGGTTAGATGTGGAGTTAAGGTCCCTCTACACTGTCCCATCAGGCGCTCACAGGCCAGGTATAGTATGGGTTAGATGTGCAGTTAAGGTCTACACTGTCCCATCAGACACTTCATGCAGGTATAGAATGAACTAGGTACATTATACATGCACCTTTATTTTGACCCACTTATTTCCGTCAAGGAGACTGACCTGAGAACTCACAAATAGTGAATTACTCAACACTACAGGTTTATATAGATCGTATCCCACAGCTTTTAATTTTATATTTGATTTAAATCACATGGTAGATTAACATAATCATTCTGTTAATACTTAGTTTGAAGGGTCCTGATGTGTGGGTCCTGGTGATATGAACAGTCCTTTTCTGACCATGCAGGCCGATTCTCCTTTCCTGTCAGTACCTGCTCCACAAGCGATTAAACTGTTTGCCATACTGGCAGGCGATGGCGGACAGTGGGAATAACAGTTACGGTTTTACAACAACAACAACATATTTATATAGTACCTTTAACATCCCTGCACATGAGTAACACAAAAAAATTTGACACTGAGCCACATAAGGAGAAATTAGAGCAGGTGACCAAAAGCTTGGTCGAAGAGGTAGGTTTTAAGGAGCGTCTTAAAGGAGGAAAGAGAGGTAGCGAGGCGGACAGGTTAAGGCAGGGAATTCCAGAGCTTAGGGCCTAGGCAACAGAAGGCATGACCACCAATGGTTGAGCGAATATAATCCGGGATGCTCAAGAGGGCAGAATTAGAGGAGCGCAGATATCTCGGAGGGTTGTGGGGCTGAAGGAGATTACAGAGATAGGGAGGGGCGAGGCCATGGAGGGATTTGAAAACAAGGATGTGAATTTTGAAATCGAGGCGTTGCTTAACTGGGAGCCAATGTAGGTCGGCGAGCACAGGGGTGATGGGCGAACGGGACTTGGTGCGAGTTAGGACATGGGCAGACGAGTTTTGAATGACCTCAAGTTTATGTAGGGTAGAATGTGGGATGCCAGCCAGGTGTGTGTTGGAATAGTCAAGTCTAGAGGTAACAAAGGCATGGATGAGGGTTTCAGCAGTGGATGAGCTGAGACAAGGGCGGAGATGAGCAATGTTATGGATGTGGAAGTAGGCGGTCTTTGTTATGCTGCGGATATGTGGTCGGAAGCTCATTTCAGGGTCAAATATGACACCAAGGTTGCGAACAGTGTGGTTCAGCCTCAGACAGATGTTAGGGAGACGGATGGAGTCAGTGGCTAGGGACCGGAATTTGTGGTGGGGACCAAAAACAATGGCTTCAGTTTTCCCAATATTTAATTGAAGAAAATTTCTACTCATCCAGAACTGGATGTCGGACAAGCAGTCTGACAATTTAGAGACCGTGGAGGGGTCGAGAGAAGAGGTAGTGAGGTAGAGCTGGGTGTCGTCGGCGTACATGTGGAAACTGATGCTGTGTTGTTGGATGATGTCACCAAAGGACAACATGTAGATGAGAAATAGGAGGGGGCCAAGGATAGATCCTTGGGGGAACATCAGAGGCAGCGATTTACCTCCGTGATAGGAGTACACCAACAGCGGTGTGGGAGTGAGTGTAAGAGTGTAAATGTTCAGCATCGCAGAGTGGGAAATGAAGGGGACAGGTTTCCTGATCTGAGACTCAACGAGCAGAGAATGTGATAGTTCCCACTGGAGGAGCACAGTGGGTGGGGGAGGGGAAGAATGAACATAAGAACAGGAGCAGGCCATTCAGCCCCTCAAGCGTGTCCCACCATTCAATTAGATCATGGCTGAGCTGTACCTCAACTCCATTTACCTGCCATTGCTCCATATCCCTTGATACCCTTACCCAACAAAAAAATCTATCTATCTCATTCTTGAAATTTTACTTGATCCAGCATTCACAGCCTTTTGGGGGAGAGTTTTCCAGATTTCTATTACCCTTGGTGTGGAAAAAGTGCTTCCTGATTTCACTTCTGATTGACCTAGCTCTAAATTTAAACTTCGGTCCCTTTGTTCTTGATTCCCCCACCAGAGGAAATAGTTTCTCTGTATCTACCCTATCAAATCCCTTAATCATTTCTAAATAACTCGATCAGATCACCCCTCCGTCTTCTAATAATCAAGGATATACAAAGCCTAGTCCATGCAACCTGTCTTCATAATTTAGCCCTTTAAGCCCCGGTATCATTCTGGTGAATCGGCGCTGCACGCCCTCCAAGGCCAATATATCCTTCCTGAGGTGCAGTGCCCAGAACTGGACACAGTACTCCAGATGAAATCTAACCAGAGCTCTGTGCAACTGTAACAAAACTTCTTCCTTTTTTACCCTCCGTAAACTTGAGGTCATCCAAAACTCGCTGCCCGTGTCCTAACTCTCACCAGGTCCCAGTCACCCATCACCCCTGTGCTCGCCAACCTACATTGGCTCCCGGTTAAGCAACGCCTCAATTTCAAAATTCTCATCCTTGTTTTCAAATCCCTCCATGGCCTCGCCCCTCCCTATCTCTGTAATCTCCTTCAGCCCCACAACCCCCTGAGATATCTGCGCTCCTCTAATTCTGCCCTCTTGAGCATCCCTGAGTATAATCGCTCAACCATTGGTGGCCGTGCCTTCTGTTGCCTAGGCCCTAAGCTCTGGAATTCCCTGCCTGAACCTCTCCGACTTGCTACCTCTCTTTCCTCCATTAAGACGCTCCTTAAAACCTACCTCTTTGACCAAGCTTTTGGTCACCTGCCCTAATTTCTCCTTATGTGGTTCGGTGTCAAATTTTTTGTCTTATAATAGTCCTGTGCAGCACCTTGGGACGTTTTACTGCATTAAAGGTGCTATATAAATACAAGCCGTTGTCGTTGTTGTATTCCAGCCTCCTGGAGATAAAGGCCAACTTTCTATTAGCCTTTTTGATTACTTTTGTACCTTTCCACTGGCTTTAAATGATTTATGCAGTTGAGAATCGGAGAGGAACTTCATAACTTGATGTTCCCTGGCACCTCCTAGTTCCACTGGGACACTGACAGGAGCACAGGAGCAGGGGGAACAAGATGCCAGGAAAACATCACAAGAAAACAAAGGGAGGAAACTTGTGCAGAAAAAGAAAAAGGAATTTAAGAAACCAACAGAGCAAAGATGACTTGAATTTGCTGCGGCACCCGTAGGGAGAGGTTACATTCTGTTCACATGAATCAGCGAGTCACGACAGCTTCCTGATGACCTGGGGCCATTGAGTTTGCTTACCTGCGACCAGGATGTTTTGAACCACTTTGAGCAGGGCCTCTCGAAACAGGCCGCTTCCTCGTCAGGCTTCTTGGAGTGTCCGCACTGTTTCTCCTCATACTCCTTATAAGCTCCATTTTCTAAGCCAGCGCACAGAATTCTTCGGGTCTTCCTGCCCCGGCCACACGTGGCGTTGCACTAAAAAAGCGGGACAAGGTCGACCGTTTATTACACAGTCGGTTAGTCAGTCCCAAACAGCACCCTGCACCGGGGGAGCTCGAGAGCTATCGGCCAAGAACACCACGTAACAACAAACCCCCCATCTCTACTTTCTAGCTAAAACTCCACCCCTCCTCCCCCTCCCAGAAAACTCTATGGCCCGTGTATAAGCCGAGGGTCAACATTACAACAATGCACCTGTCGCAGCCCAATCATTCAATAGGAGCCGTCGACAGAACTTCAGATATTTGGCTGATGTTACAGTGAGATCCCAAGGCAACGCAAAAACTGCCACAGGGTGGGCCAAGAGGCCTTTTCTTGGAGAGTCAATTAAAGTACAGCCTAAGTCTGGAAGATTTAGTTAAAACCTTGAGCTGCTACTGTAAGTCTCTTTCCAACAACCAGTCTCTCACTCCCCCTCTCTCAGACTCCCAGTCTCTCACTCGCCCCTCTCGGACTCCCAGTCTCTCATTCCCCCCTCTCTCAGACTCCCAGTCTCTCACTCCCCTCTCTCAGACTCACAGGGTAGGACTTTCATTGGGCCGTGGAGTCGGGATTGGAGGCGTGGGGAGGTTAAAATCCCGAAATCAGGAGTCCCGACCCCATCCCGCACCCAAACACGACTCCACGTCAGTTTCAAAGGAGGCGGGTACCCGCCCCGCACTGGGACCCGCCTACCCGAGGCGGGAAGGGATTAGTGCCAATTAACTGCCTGTTAACAGGTAGTTTTTAGCCTAATCCCTATTTTTAATGTTGAAGTGTGGGATTCCCGACGGCTCCAAACCACGCCAAGTTAGAAGAGGCGGACCGTCAGGTTGAAGGACTTGGAGGGGTCGAGATGTCAGTGTTCAGGTGAGTGATGTGTGCATGAGTGCAAAGGTAAGTGTGTTTGGTGTGTCTAAAGTGATTAAAGAAGTTTTACATACCTTTTCAGCCTTCCTTCCTTTAGGTCTCAGGAGTCCCTCATCTCACCGGCACAGAAAGCAGAATGGCTGCGAACTGTCAAAAGTGACAGCCTTCAGCTTTCTGTGCAGGAGAGATTTCTAACTGAGCCTGTGGAGAAGGACTCATGTTAGAAGTAAGACTGTCAGTGTTTGACAGCTTCAAACAGCTGTGAAACACTGATATTTCATCTGTCAAAACCTCTTGACAGATGAAACTTCAATCTGGGACGACACCTGTTGCCGGGTGGCCCTTAATTGGCCTACTGAGCCCGCTGGGCAGGCTCAACAAGGTCAATCAAGTTAAAATCGCGTGGATTGGCCGCATCTTGATGGAGGCGGGACTACAACCCCGAAAGTTGTAGTCCCACCTCCCACCCGACGCCTGAATGAAAATCCTGCCCGCAGTCTCTCACTCCCCCTCTCTCAGATTCCCAGTCTCTCACGCCCCCCTCAGACTCCCAGTTTCTCACTCCCACCTCAGACCCCCAGTCTCTCACTCCCACCTCAGACCCCCAGTCTCTCACTCCCCCCTCTCTCAGACTCCCAGTCTCTCACTCCTCCCTCAGACTCCCAGTCTCTCACTCTCCCCTCAGACCCCCAGTCCCTCACTCCCCCCTCTCTCAGACTCCCAGTCTCTCACTCCTCCCTCAGA
Organism: Somniosus microcephalus; assembly: GCF_052327205.1. NCBI lineage: Eukaryota > Metazoa > Chordata > Chondrichthyes > Squaliformes > Somniosidae > Somniosus > Somniosus microcephalus. The sequence continues at coordinate 229,523,888 of NC_140989.1, read as the reverse complement.
CTCCCAGTCTCTCACTCTCCCCTCAGACTCACAGTCCCTCACTCCCCCCTCAGACTCCCAGTCTCTCACTCCCCTCTCTCAGACACCATGTGCTGGATTTTCATTGAGGAGGTGGGTAGGAGGCGGGACCACAACTTTTGAGGTAGTAGTCCCGCCTCCATCGAGTTCTAGCCAGCCCATGCGATTTAGACTTGATTGACTTTGTTGAGCCCACCCAGCGGGCTCAGCAGGCCAATTAAGGGCCACCCGGCAACAGGTGACATCACAGATTGAAATTTCATCTGTCAAGACCATTTGACAGATGAAATATCAGCATTTGACAGCTGTTTGAAGCTGTCAAACACTGACAATCTGTACTCCAGGTTAATTCCTTCCTCTCAGGATGATTTAGAGATCTCCCCGGAACAGAAAGCAGAGGAAGGAAGGCTGCAAAGGTAAGTAAAGGTTAGTAGAACTACTTTAAACACTTTACACAGGCCAAACACACTTACCTCTGCACTCATGCACCCATCACTCACCTGAACACCGGACAGCTCGAACCCTCCAAGCCCTTCATCCCGACGGTCCGCCTCCTCTAACTTGGCGTGGTTTGGAGCCGTCAGGAATCCCACACTTCAACATTAAAAATAGGGATTAGGCTAAAAACTACCTGTTAACTACCTGTTAACAGGCAGTTAATTGGCACTAATCCCCTTCCCGCCTCGGGGAGGTGGGTCCCAGCGCGGGGCGGGTACCCGCCTCCTTTAAAACTGGCATGGAGGCGGGTTGGGGGTAGGATGGGGTCGGGACCCCCGATTTGGGGATTTTAACCCCCCACATGCCTCCAATCCCGCCTCCACGGCCCACTGAAAATCCTGCCCCAGTCTCTCATTCTCCCCTCAGACTCCCAGTCTCTCACTCAATTCACAATTCACAATTCAAATCGCTTTATTGGCATGATAAGTTACATCTTATGTTGCCAAAGCATCAAAATACATTTATGGTTGAGCACAAACGCAGTTCTATTCATACAGTGTATAAACAGGTATATCCCTGAGTGTATAAATATACATTCGCATTGTTTATATATATTCATTTCTTAGTTTACTGGTTGTCCCTCTGTTCATGGCAAGCTGTAACATAGTGTGCCGCCAGTGTTACACAGCTTCTCTCCTCTCCCAGTAGGAATGGGAGTTTTTGGTTGTCATTCAGATTTCTGAATTCAGGGCATATTTGTGAGAATTTTTGGTAGAAATTCTCCCTGATGTCCTGATATTTTCCACAGGCTGTGAGGAAGTGCATCTCTGTCTCCACTACTCCCTGACTGCAGTGAGAGCATATCCTGTCTTCTCTTGGCAGCCTGGTCTGCCTGTGTCTGCCTTTTTCGATCGCTAGGCTATGTTCGCTAAGTCTGTACCTTGTCAAGGTTCTTCTCAGTTTGTTATCCTTTACCATGGTCAGGTAATCAGCTATGTTGTATTGTCTGTTTAGGGCCAAGTAGCAATTGAGTTTGCTTTGGGTTTTTGTTGTTTCTGCCCAATATGTCAGATATTTTTCCTTTTGCTTAGCAACGATTGTGTTGGGTCGAATTCTTTGTGTTACCCTGTCACTGTCCTGGGGCTGGTTATTGTTAGTATTGTTAGTAGTTACTTCACTGAGTCCCAGGACTAGTTGACTGAGGGTATTCTTCTTTATGGCCAGCTCTTGGCATTTCAGGGCGTCGTAGTGATAGCATTGGGGGTTGCTCATTTGTAGGTGATTCCAAAATTTGGTGGCTCTTTTTTGGATAGTGATTATTAATGGATATTGGCCTAGTTCCGCCCTGCATGCATTGTTTACTGTTTTCCTTTGAGTCCGGAGGATACTTTTACAGAATTCTGCATGTAGGATCTCAATTGGGTGTTTGTCCCATTTTGCGAATTCTTGTTGAGTTAGCGGTCCCCATACTTCACTGCCATAGAGTGCAATTGGTTCAATTACTGATTTGAAAATTTTGAGCCAAATGCTAATTGGGATTTCTATTTGGATTGATTTTTTGATGGCATAGAAAGCCCTTCTTGCTTTCTCTTTCAGTTCATTCACAGCCAGTTTGAAGTTTCCCGTAGAACTGATTTTTAAGCCCAAGTATGTGTAGTTAGTGGTTTGTTCAATTTTGGTTGTTCCTACTGTGAAATTTATTTTGGGTCCCTGATGTTTGGATCTTTGCTGGAACACAAGGACTTTGGTTTTTTGGGGATTTATCGTCAGGGCCCAAGTCTGGCAGTACGACTCCAGCAGGTCCAGGTTCTGCTGTAGACCCTCTTTAGTTGGTGACAGCAGAACCAGGTCGTCTGCATAGAGGAGGAATTTAACCTTGGATTCATATAGGGTGAGGCCGGGTGCTGTAGATTGTTCAAGTAGTTTTGCCAATCCATTTATGTAAATATTAAAGAGTGTCGGTGAGATTGGCGAGCCCTGCGTCACCCCCCGCCCCTGTGGGAAGTATTTTGTTTGTTTGTCTCCAATTTTAACTGCACATTTGTTGTTTGTATACATTGATTTAATTACATCATATGTTTTCCCTCCTACCCCGCTTTCGATAAGTTTCAGGAATAAACCGTCATGCCAGATGGAGTCGAAAGCTTTCTGGAAATCTACAAAGCATGCGTAGATTTTGCTTTTGTTATGGTGAACGTGTTTGTCAATTAGGGTCTGTAGGGTGAAGATATGATCGGATGTTCTATAGTTTGGCAGGAATCCAATTTGGCTTTTACTCAAGACATTGTGCTCCTCAAGGAAGTTTATAAGTCTTTTGTTTATGATGCTACAGAATACCTTCCCCAGGTTACTGTTTACACAGATGCCTCGATAGTTGTTTGGGTCGATTTTGTCCCCACTTTTGTATATGGGCGTTATGAGTCCTTTGTTTCAGATATCAGGGAAATAACCGACACTCAGAACCAAGTTGAAGAGTTTTAGGATAGCCAGTTTCATTTTGTTGTCTGTGTGTTTAATCATCTCGTTTAGTATGCCGTCTGTCCCGCAGGCTTTTCCTGGTCGCAGGTCCTTGAGTTTTTCAAGAAGTTCTTTTTCTGTTATTATGGCGTCTAGCGGGTTTTGGTTATCTTTTATGGCCATTTCTAGCTTTTCCAGTTTTTTGCATATTTGGTGTTGCTCTGGTCTTAGTGTGTTTTTCTGGTATAATTTTTCAAAGTGGTTTACCCATGTGTCCCCATTTTGAATGGCCAAATCGTCATGTTGTTTTTTGTGTAGTGTTTTCAAGTTTTCCCAGAAACAATTGGAATCAATGGATTCCTCCATGGAGCTCCCCCCTCAGACTCCCAGTTTCTCACTCCCCCCTCAGACTCCCAGTCTCTCACTCCCCCCTCAGACTCAATTTCAATTCAATTCAAATCGCTTTATTGGCATGACAAGTTACATCTTATGTTGCCAAAGCATTGGAAAACATTCATGTTTGTTCACAAAAATACAGATCTATCCATACAGTGTATAAACAGATATATCCCTGAGTGTATAAATATACTTTCATATAATTTATATATATATATACAGGGATGGATGGGCGGCGCAGACACGATGGGCCGAAGGGCCTCTTTCTGTGCTGTAAAACTCTATGACTCTAATCTTATATTTAGTGGTTGTCCCTCTGTTCATGGCAAGCTGTAACATAGTGTGCCGCCAGTGTTATGCAACTTCTCTCTTCCCCTAGTAGGTATGGGAGTTTTTGGTCGTCATTCAATTTTCTGAATTCCGGGCATATTTTTGTAAATTTTGGGTAGAAATTCTCCCTTATGCCCTGATATTTTCTACAAGCTGTGAGGAAGTGCATCTCTGTCTCCACCATTCCCTGACTGCAGTGAGAGCATATCCTGTCCTCCCTTGGTAGCCGGGTCTGCTTGTGTCTACCTTTTTCGATCCCAGTCTCTCACTCCCCCCTCAGACTCCCAGTCTCTCACTCCCTCCTCAGACTCCCAGTCTCTCTCTCCCCTCTCTCAGACTCCCAGTTTCTCACTCCCCCCTCAGACTCCCAGTCTCTCACTCCCCCCTCAGACTCCCAGTCTCTCTCTCCCCTCTCTCAGACTCCCAGTTTCTCACTCCCCCCTCAGACTCCCAGTCTCTCACTCCCCCCTCAGACTCCCAGTCTCTCACTCCCCCCTCAGACTCCCAGTCTCTCTCTCCCCTCTCTCAGACTCCCAGTTTCTCACTCCACCCTCAGACTCCCAGTCTCTCTCTCCCCCCTCAGACTCCCAGTCTCTCACTCCCCCCTCAGACTCCCAGTCTCTCACTCCCCTCTCTCAGACTCCCAGTCTCTCACTCCCCCCTCAGACTCCCAGTCTCTCTCTCCCCTCTCTCAGACTCCCAGTTTCTCACTCCCCCCTCAGACTCCCAGTCTCTCACTCCCCCCTCAGACTCCCAGTCTCTCTCTCCCCCCTCAGACTCCCAGTCTCTCACTCCCCCCTCAGACTCCCAGTCTCTCACTCCCCTCTCTCAGACTCCCAGTCTCTCACTCCCCCCTCAGACTCGCAGTCTCTCTCTCCACCCTCAGACTCCCAGTCTCTCACTCCCCCCTCAGACCCCCAGTCTCTCACTCCCCCCTCAGACTCCCAGTCTCTCACTCCCCCCTCAGACTCCCAGTCTCTCACTCCCCCCTCAGACTCCCAGTCTCTCTCTCCCCCCTCAGACTCCCAGTCTCTCACTCCCCTCTCTCAGACTCCCAGTCTCTCACTCCCCCCTCTCTCAGACTCCCAGTCTCTCACTCCCCCCTCTCTCAGACTCCCAGTCTCTCTCTCCCCCCTCAGACTCCCAGTCTCTCACTCCCCCCTCAGACTCGCAGTCTCTCTCTCCACCCTCAGACTCCCAGTCTCTCACTCCCCCCTCAGACCCCCAGTCTCTCACTCCCCCCTCAGACTCCCAGTCTCTCACTCCCCCCTCAGACTCCCAGTCTCTCACTCCCCCCTCAGACTCCCAGTCTCTCTCTCCCCCCTCAGACTCCCAGTCTCTCACTCCCCTCTCTCAGGCTCCCAGTCTCTCACTCCCCCCTCTCTCAGACTCCCAGTCTCTCACTCCCCCCTCTCTCAGACTCCCAGTCTCTCACTCCCCTCTCTCAGGCTCCCAGTCTCTCACTCCCCTCTCTCAGACTCCCAGTCTCTTACTCCCCCCTCAGACTCCCAGTCTCTCACTCCCCCCTCAGACTCCCAGTCTCTCACTCCCCCCTCAGACTCCCAGTCTCTCACTCCCCCCTCAGACTCCCAGTCTCTCACTCCCCTCTCTCAAACTCCCAGTCTCTCACTCCCCCCTCAGACTCCCAGTCTCTCACTCCCCCCTCAGACTCCCAGTCTCTCACTCCCCCCTCAGGCTCCCAGTCTCTCACTCCCCTCTCTCAGACTCCCAGTCTCTCACTCCCCCCTCAGACTCCCAGTCTCTCACTCCCCTCTCTCAGACTCCCAGTCTCTCACTCCCCTCTCAGACTCCCAGGGCAAGATTTGTATTGGGCCGTGGAGGCGGGATTGGAGGCGTGTGGGGGATTAAAATCTCAAAATCGGGGGGCACGAACCCATCCCGCCCCCATGCCAGTTTCAAAGGAGGCGGATACCCGACCTGTGCTGGACCCGCCTCCACAAGGCGGGAAGGGGATTAAGTAGTTAACAGGCAGTTTTTAGCCTAATCCCTATTTTCATTGCTGAAGTCTGGGATTCCCGATGGCTCCAAACCACGCCAAGTTAGCGAGGCGGACCGTAAGGCTGAAGGGCTTGGAGGGTTCAAGATGCCCGGTGTTCCGGTGAGTGATGGGTGCATGAGTGCAAAGGTAAGTGTGTTTGGTCTGTGTAAAGTGTTTAAAGAAGTTTTACTTACATTTACTTACCTTTACAGCCTTCCTTCCTTCAGGTCTCGGGAGTCCCTCATCTCACCGGCACAGAAAGCAGAATGGCCGCGAGCTGTCAAAAGTTGCAACATACAGCTTTCTGTTCTGGAGAGATCTCTAAATCAGCCTGAGAGGAAGGAATTAACTTGGAGTACAGATTGTCAGTGTTTGACAACTTCAAATAGCTGTCAAACGCTGATATTTCATCTGTCAAAAGCTCTTGACAGATGAAATTTCAATCTGTGACATCACCTGTTGCCGAGTGACCCTTAATTGGCCTGCTGAGCCCGCTGGGCGGGCTCAACAAGGTCAATCAAGTGAAAATCGCGTGGGTTGGCTAGAACTCGATGGAGACGGGACTACAACCCCAAAAGTTGTAGTCCCGCCTCCTACACGCCTCCTCAATGAAAATCCAGCCCGCAGTCTCTCACTCCCCCCTCAGACTCCCAGTCTCTCTCTCCCCCCTCAGACTCCCAGTCTCTCACTCCCCCCTCAGACTCCCAGTCTCTCACTCCCCCCTCTCAGACTCCCAGTCTCTCACTCCCCCCTCAGACTCCCAGTCTCTCACTCCCCCCTCAGACTCCCAGTCTCTCACTCCCCCCTCAGACTCCCAGTCTCCCACTCCCCCCTCAGACTCCCAGTCTCTCACTCCCCCCTCTCAGACTCCCAGTCTCTCACTCCCCCCTCAGACTCCCAGTCTCTCACTCCCCCCTCAGACTCCCAGTCTCTCACTCCCCCCTCTCTCAGACTCCCAGTCTCTCACTCCCCTCTCAGACTCCCAGTCTCTCACTCCCCCCTCAGGCTCCCAGTCTCTCACTCCCCCCTCTCAAACTCCCAGTCTCTCACTCCCCCCTCAGACTCCCAGTCTCTCACACCCCCTCAGACTCCCAGTCTCTCACTCCCCCCTCAGACTCCCAGTCTCTCACTCACCCCTCAGATTCCCAGTCTCTCACTCCCCCCTCTCTCAGACTCCCAGTCTCTCACTCCCCCCTCAGACTCCCAGTCTCTCACTCCCCCCTCAGACTCCCAGTCTCTCACTCCCCTCTCAGACTCCCAGTCTCTCACTCCCCCTCTCAGACTCCCAGTCTCTCACTCCCCCCTCAGACTCCCAGTCTCTCACTCCCCCCTCTCAGACTCCCAGTCTCTCACTCCCCCTCTCAGACTCCCAGTCTCTCACTCCCCCCTCAGACTCCCAGTCTCTCTCTCCCTCCTCAGACTCCCAGTCTCTCACACCCTCCTCAGACTCCCAGTCTCTCACTCCCCCACTCAGACTCCCAGTCTCTCACTCCCTCCTCAGACTCCCAGTCTCTCACTCCCTCCTCAGACTCCCAGTCTCTCACTCCCTCTCTCAGACTCCCAGTCTCACTCCCTCCTCAGACTCCCAGTCTCTCACTCCCCCACTCAGACTCCCAATCTCTCACTCCCCCCTCAGACTCCCAGACTCTCACTCCCCCCTCAGACTCCCAGTCTCTCTCTCCCCACTCAGACTCCCAATCTCTCACTCCCCCCCTCAGACTCCCAGTCTCTCACTCCCCCCTCAGACTCCCAGTCTCTCACTCCCCCCCCTCAGACTCCCAGTCTCTCACTCCCCCCTCTCTCAGACTCCCAGTCTCTCACTCCCCTCTCTGACTCCCAGTCTCTCACTCCCCCCTCAGACTCCCAGTCTCTCACTCCCCTCTCTCAGACTCCCAGTCTCTCACTCCCCTCTCAGACTCCCAGGGCAAGATTTGTATTGGGCCGTGGAGGCGGGATTGGAGGCGTGTGGGGGATTAAAATCTCAAAATCGGGGGGCACGAACCCATCCCGCCCCCATGCCAGTTTCAAAGGAGGCGGATACCCGACCTGTGCTGGACCCGCCTCCACAAGGCGGGAAGGGGATTAAGTAGTTAACAGGCAGTTTTTAGCCTAATCCCTATTTTCATTGCTGAAGTCTGGGATTCCCGATGGCTCCAAACCACGCCAAGTTAGCGAGGCGGACCGTAAGGCTGAAGGGCTTGGAGGGTTCAAGATGCCCGGTGTTCCGGTGAGTGATGGGTGCATGAGTGCAAAGGTAAGTGTGTTTGGTCTGTGTAAAGTGTTTAAAGAAGTTTTACTTACATTTACTTACCTTTACAGCCTTCCTTCCTTCAGGTCTCGGGAGTCCCTCATCTCACCGGCACAGAAAGCAGAATGGCCGCGAGCTGTCAAAAGTTGCAACATACAGCTTTCTGTTCTGGAGAGATCTCTAAATCAGCCTGAGAGGAAGGAATTAACTTGGAGTACAGATTGTCAGTGTTTGACAACTTCAAATAGCTGTCAAACGCTGATATTTCATCTGTCAAAAGCTCTTGACAGATGAAATTTCAATCTGTGACATCACCTGTTGCCGAGTGACCCTTAATTGGCCTGCTGAGCCCGCTGGGCGGGCTCAACAAGGTCAATCAAGTGAAAATCGCGTGGGTTGGCTAGAACTCGATGGAGACGGGACTACAACCCCAAAAGTTGTAGTCCCGCCTCCTACACGCCTCCTCAATGAAAATCCAGCCCGCAGTCTCTCACTCCCCCCTCAGACTCCCAGTCTCTCTCTCCCCCCTCAGACTCCCAGTCTCTCACTCCCCCCTCAGACTCCCAGTCTCTCACTCCCCCCTCTCAGACTCCCAGTCTCTCACTCCCCCCTCAGACTCCCAGTCTCTCACTCCCCCCTCAGACTCCCAGTCTCTCACTCCCCCCTCAGACTCCCAGTCTCTCTCTCCCCCCTCAGACTCCCAGTCTCTCACTCCCCCCTCAGACTCCCAGTCTCTCACTCCCCCCTCTCAGACTCCCAGTCTCTCACTCCCCCCTCAGACTCCCAGTCTCTCACTCCCCCCTCAGACTCCCAGTCTCTCACTCCCCCCTCAGACTCCCAGTCTCCCACTCCCCCCTCAGACTCCCAGTCTCTCACTCCCCCCTCTCAGACTCCCAGTCTCTCACTCCCCCCTCAGACTCCCAGTCTCTCACTCCCCCCTCAGACTCCCAGTCTCTCACTCCCCCCTCTCTCAGACTCCCAGTCTCTCACTCCCCTCTCAGACTCCCAGTCTCTCACTCCCCCCTCAGGCTCCCAGTCTCTCACTCCCCCCTCTCAAACTCCCAGTCTCTCACTCCCCCCTCAGACTCCCAGTCTCTCACACCCCCTCAGACTCCCAAACTCTCACTCCCCCCTCAGACTCCCAGTCTCTCACTCACCCCTCAGATTCCCAGTCTCTCACTCCCCCCTCTCTCAGACTCCCAGTCTCTCACTCCCCCCTCAGACTCCCAGTCTCTCACTCCCCCCTCAGACTCCCAGTCTCTCACTCCCCTCTCAGACTCCCAGTCTCTCACTCCCCCTCTCAGACTCCCAGTCTCTCACTCCCCCCTCAGACTCCCAGTCTCTCACTCCCCCCTCTCAGACTCCCAGTCTCTCACTCCCCCTCTCAGACTCCCAGTCTCTCACTCCCCCCTCAGACTCCCAGTCTCTCTCTCCCTCCTCAGACTCCCAGTCTCTCACACTCCCTCCTCAGACTCCCAGTCTCTCACTCCCCCACTCAGACTCCCAGTCTCTCACTCCCCTCCTCAGACTCCCAGTCTCTCACTCCCTCCTCAGACTCCCAGTCTCTCACTCCCTCTCTCAGACTCCCAGTCTCACTCCCTCCTCAGACTCCCAGTCTCTCACTCCCCCACTCAGACTCCCAATCTCTCACTCCCCCCTCAGACTCCCAGACTCTCACTCCCCCCTCAGACTCCCAGTCTCTCTCTCCCCACTCAGACTCCCAGTCTCTCACTCCCCTCTCTGACTCCCAGTCTCTCACTCCCCCCTCAGACTCCCAGTCTCTCACTCCCCCCTCAGACTCCCAGTCTCTCACTCCCCCCTCAGACTCCCAGTCTCTCACTCCCCCCCTCAGACTCCCAGTCTCTCACACCCCCTCAGACTCCCAGTCTCTCACTCCCCCCCTCAGACTCCCAGTCTCTGTCTCCCCACTCAGACTCCCAGTCTCTCACTCCCCCCTCTCTCAGACTCCCAGTCTCTCACTCCCCCCTCAGACTCCCAGTCTCTCACTCCCCCCTCAGACTCCCAGTCTCTCACTCCCCCCTCAGACTCCCAGTCTCTCACTCCCCCCTCAGACTCCCAGTCTCTCACTCCCCTCTCTCAGACTCCCAGTCTCTCACTCCCCCCTCAGACTCCCAGTCTCTCACGCTCCTCTCAGACTCCCAGTCTCTCACTCCCCCCTCTCTCAGACTCCCAGTCTCTCACTCCCCCCTCAGACTCCCAGTCTCTCACTCCCCCCTCAGACTCCCAGTCTCTCACTCCCCCCTCAGACTCCCAGTCTCTCACTCCCCCCCCTCAGACTCCCAGTCTCTCACTCCCCCCCTCAGACTCCCAGTCTCTCACTCCCCCCTCTCTCAGACTCCCAGTCTCTCACTCCCCCCTCTCTCAGACTCCCAGTCTCTCACACCCCCTCAGACTCCCAGTCTCTCACTCCCCCCTCAGACTCCCAGTCTCTCACTCCCCCCTCAGACTCCCAGTCTCTCACTCCCCCCTCAGACTCCCAGTCTCTCACTCCCCCCTCAGACTCCCAGTCTCTCACTCCCCCCTCAGACTCCCAGTCTCTCACACCCCCTCAGACTCCCAGTCTCTCACTCCGCCCTCAGACTCCCAGTCTCTCACTCCCCCCTCAGACTACCAGTCTCTCTCTCCCCCCTCAGACTCCCAGTCTCTCACTCTCCCCTCAGACTCCCAGTCTCTCACTCCCCCCTCAGATTCCCAGTCTCTCACTCCCCCCTCTCTCAGACTCCCAGTCTCTCACACCCCCTCAGACTCCCAGTCTCTCACTCCCCCCTCAGACTCCCAGTCTCTCACTCCCCCCTCAGACTCCCAGTCTCTCACTCCCCCCTCAGACTCCCAGTCTCTCACTCCCCCCTCAGACTCCCAGTCTATCACTCACCCCTCAGATTCCCAGTCTCTCACTCCCCTCTCAGACTCCCAGTCTCTCACTCCCCCCTCAGACTCCCAGTCTCTCACTCCCCCTCTCAGACTCCCAGTCTCTCACTCCCCCCTCAGACTCCCAGTCTCTCACTCCCCCCTCTCAGACTCCCAGTCTCTCACTCCCCCCCTCAGACTCCCAGTCTCTCACTCCCCCCTCAGACTCCCAGTCTCTCTCTCCCTCCTCAGACTCCCAGTCTCTCACTCCCCCACTCAGACTCCTAGTCTCTCTCTCCCTCCTCAGACTCCCAGTCTCTCACTCCCTCCTCAGACTCCCAGTCTCTCACTCCCCCCTCTCAGACTCCCAGTCTCTCACTCCCCCCTCAGACTCCCAGACTCTCACTCCCCCCTCAGGCTCCCAGTCTCTCTCTCCCCACTCAGACTCCCAATCTCTCACTCCCCCCCCTCAGACTCCCAGTCTCTGTCTCCCCACTCAGACTCCCAGTCTCTCACTCCCCCCTCTCTCAGACTCCCAGTCTCTCACTCCCCCCTCAGACTCCCAGTCTCTCACTCCCCCCTCAGACTCCCAGTCTCTCACTCCCCCCTCAGACTCCCAGTCTCTCACTCCCCCCTCAGACTCCCAGTCTCTCACTCCCCCCTCAGACTCCCAGTCTCTCACTCCCCTCTCTCAGACTCCCAGTCTCTCACTCCCCCCTCAGACTCCCAGTCTCTCACGCTCCTCTCAGACTCCCAGTCTCTCACTCCCCCCTCAGACTCCCAGTCTCTCACTCCCCCCTCTCTCACAATTCACAATTCACAATTCAAATCACTTTATTGGCATGATAAGTTACATCTTATGTTGCCAAAGCATCAAAATACATTTATGGTTTAGCACATAAACGCAGTTCTATTCATACAGTATATAAACAGGTATATCCCTGAGTGTATAAATATACATTCGCATTGTTTATATATATTCATTTCTTAGTTTACTGGTTGTCCCTCTGTTCATGGCAAGCTGTAACATAGTGTGCCGCCAGTGTTACACAGCTTCTCTCCTCTCCCAGTAGGAATGGGAGTTTTTGGTTGTCATTCAGATTTCTGAAATCAGGGCATATTTGTGAGAATTTTTGGTAGAAATTCTCCCTGATGCCCTGATATTTTCCGCAGGCTGTGAGGAAGTGCATCTCTGTCTCCATTACTCCCTGACTGCAGTGAGAGCATATCCTGCCTTCTCTTGGCAGCCTGGTCTGCCTGTGTCTGCCTTTTTCGATCGCTAGGCTATGTTCGCTAAGTCTGTACCTTGTCAAGGTTCTTCTCAGTTTGTTATCCTTTACCATGGTCAGGTAATCAGCTATGTTGTATTGTCTGTTTAGGGCCAAGTAGCAATTGAGTTTGCTTTGGGTTTTTGTTGTTTCTGCCCAATATGTCAGATATTTTTCCTTTTGCTTAGCGACGATTGTGTTGGGTCAAATTCTTTGTGTTACCCTGTCACTGTCCTGGGGCTGGTTATTGTTAGTATTGTTAGTAGTTACTTCACTGAGTCCCAGGACTAGTTGACTGAGGGTATTCTTCTTTATGGTCAGCTCTTGGCATTTCAGGGCGTCGTAGTGATAGCATTGGGGATTGCTCATTTGTAGGTGATTCCAAAATTTGGTGGCTCTTTTTTGGATAGTGATTATTAATGGATATTGGCCTAGTTCCGCCCTGCATGCATTGTTTACTGTTTTCCTTTGAGTCCGGAGGATACTTTTACAGAATTCTGCATGTAGGATCTCAATTGGGTGTTTGTCCCATTTTGTAAATTCTTGTTGAGTTAGCGGTCCCCATACCTCACTGCCATAGAGTGCAATTGGTTCACCTCACTGCCATAGAGTGCAATTGGTTCAATTACTGATTTGAAAATTTTGAGCCAAATGCTAATTGGGATTTCTATTTGGATTGATTTTTTGATGGCATAGAAAGCCCTTCTTGCTTTCTCTTTCAGTTCATTCACAGCCAGTTTGAAGTTTCCCGTAGAACTGATTTTTAAGCCCAAGTATGTGTAGTTAGTGGTTTGTTCAATTTTGGTTGTTCCTACTGTGAAATTTATTTTGGGTCCCTGATGTTTGGATCTTTGCTGGAACACAAGGACTTTGGTTTTTTGGGGATTTATCGTCAGGGCCCAAGTCTGGCAGTACGACTCCAGCAGGTCCAGGTTCTGCTGTAGCCCCTCTTTAGTTGGTGACAGCAGAACCAGGTCGTCTGCATAGAGGAGGAATTTAACCTTGGATTCATATAGGGTGAGGCCGGGTGCTGTAGATTGTTCAAGTAGTTTTGCCAATCCATTTATGTAAATATTAAAGAGTGTCGGTGAGATTGGCGAGCCCTGCGTCACCCCCCGCCCCTGTGGGAAGTATTTTGTTTGTTTGTCTCCAATTTTAACTGCACATTTGTTGTTTGTATACATTGATTTAATTACATCATATGTTTTCCCTCCTACCCCGCTTTCGATAAGTTTCAGGAATAAACCGTCATGCCAGATGGAGTCGAAAGCCTTCTGGAAATCTACAAAGCATGCGTAGATTTTGCTTTTGTTATGGTGAACGTGTTTGTCAATTAGGGTCTGTAGGGTGAAGATATGATCGGATGTTCTATAGTTTGGCAGGAATCCAATTTGGCTTTTACTCAAGACATTGTGCTCCTCAAGGAAGTTTATAAGTCTTTTGTTTATGATGCTACAGAATACCTTCCCCAGGTTACTGTTTACACAGATGCCTCGATAGTTGTTTGGGTCGATTTTGTCCCCACTTTTGTATATGGGCGTTATGAGTCCTTTGTTCCAGATATCAGGGAAATAACCGACACTCAGAACCAAGTTGAAGAGCTTTAGGATAGCCAGTTTCATTTTGTTGTCTGTGTATTTAATCATCTCGTTTAGTATGCCGTCTGTCCCGCAGGCTTTTCCTGGTCGCAGGTCCTTGAGTTTTTCAAGAAGTTCTTTTTCTGTTATTATGGCGTCTAGCGGGTTTTGGTTATCTTTTATGGCCATTTCTAGCTTTTCCAGTTTTTTGCATATTTGGTGTTGCTCTGGTCTTAGTGTGTTTTTCTGGTATAATTTTTCAAAGTGGTTTACCCATGTGTCCCCATTTTGAATGGCCAAATCGTCGTGTTGTTTTTTGTGTAGTGTTTTCAAGTTTTCCCAGAAACAATTGGAATCAATGGATTCCTCCATGGAGCTGAGTGTATTCTTAATATATTGCTCTTTTTTGGTTCTGAGTGTGTTTCTGTATTGTGTTAGTGTCTGACAATAAGTAAGGCGTAGTTCCTCGTTTTCTGGATGTCTGTGTTTTTGGTTTGATAATTTTCTAAGTTTCTTCCTCATGTTATGGCAATCTCGGTCAAACCATTTTTCATAGTTTTTTGTTTTGGGTTTGTTCTTGCGAGCTTTCAAGTTTGCATTTGTTGCCAAATTATCAAAAATATTGTCTAGTTTACTAACTGCCCGGTTTACGCCTTCTTTATTGTGAGTGTATATGTTATCCAGAAAGGTGTCTAAGAGAGCTTGAGTTGATGCATTGCTAATTGTTTTCTGGTATTTTTCCGTGTCGTTTTTGGCCCATCTGTACGATTTTTTGGTGTTGTACAGTTTACTGGGTTGTGTTTCTATGTTGTTTGTTTCTGTCTTTTTGAGGAGCATAGTAATTTGACTGTGATCTGACAGTGTTGTTTGTGGTTTGACCGTGAATGCTCTGAAAGAGGATGGGTCTAAGTCTGTAATCATATAGTCTACTGTGCTGCAGCCAAGAGGTGAGCAATAGGTCGATCTTCCTAGGAGGTCTCCTATGAACCTACCATTGACAATGTACAGACCCAGGTTTCGACAGAGCTGTAGTAGCTGTTTTCCGTTGGTATTTGACTGCTTGTCGCAGTTATGCCTGTATGGAAGGGAAGGGATGTCAAAGTGGTTATTCCCGAAAACGTAATTGTTTCCCTGATTATTGGTGAAGTCTGGTTCTTCGCCCGTTCTTGAATTGAGGTCCCCACAGATCAACACGTTCCCCTGGGCCTGGTATTGGATAATACCAGATAATACCAGAGAGGCTCCCAGTCTCTCACTCCCCCCTCTCAAACTCCCAGTCTCTCACTCCCCCCTCTCTCAGACTCCCAGTCTCTCACTCCCCCCTCTCTCAGACTCCCAGTCTCTCACTCCCCCCACTCACACTCCCAGTCTCTCACTCCCCCCTCAGACTCCCAGTCTCTCACTCCCCCCTCTCTCAGACTCCCAGTCTCTCACTCCCCCCTCTCTCAGACTCCCAGTCTCTCACTCCCCCCTCAGACTCCCAGTCTCTGACTCCCCTCTCTCAGACTCCCAGTCTCTCACTCCCCTCTCTCAGACTCCCAGTCTCTCACTCCCCCCTCAGACTCCCAGTCTCTCACTCCCCCCTCTCAGACTCCCAGTCTCTCACTCCCCTCTCAGACTCCCAGTCTCTCACTCCCCCCTCAGACTCCCAGTCTCTCACTCCCCCCTCTCTCAGACTCCCAGTCTCTCACTCCCCCCTCTCAGACTACCAGTCTCTCAATCCCCCCTCTCTCAGACTCCCAGTCTCTCACGCTCCCCTCAAACTCTCAGTCTCTCACTCCCCCCTCAGGCTTCTAGTCTGTCTCTGAGAGAAGGGAGTCACAGACTGGGAGCAAGCGACTGAGAGCCCAAGAGAGGGCAGTGACAGACTGGGAACCTGAGAGAGGGCAGTGACAGATTGGGAACCTGAGAGAGGGCAGTGACAGACTGGGAACCTGAGAGAGGGCAGTGACAGACTGGGAACCTGAGAGAGGGCAGTGACAGACTGGGAACCTGAGAGAGGGCAGTGACAGACTGGGAACCTGAGAGAGGGCAGTAACAGACTGGGAACTTGAGAGAGGGCAGTGACAGACTGGGAGCCTGAGAGAGGGCAGTGACAGACTGGGAACCTGAGAGAGGTCAGTGACAGACTGGGAACCCGAGAGAGGGCAGTGACTGACTGGGAACCTGAGAGAGGGCAGTGACAGACTGGGAACCCGAGAGAGGGCAGTGACAGACTGGGAGCCTGAGAGAGGGCAGTGACAGACTGGGAACCTGAGAGAGGGCAGTGACAGACTGGGAACCTGAGAGAGGGCAGTGACAGACTGGGAACCCGAGAGAGGGCAGTGACAGACTGGGAACCTGAGAGAGGGCAGTGACAGACTGGGAACTTGAGAGAGGGCAGTGACAGATTGGGAACTTGAGAGAGGGCAGTGACAGACTGGGAGCCTGAGAGAGGGCAGTGACAGACTGGGAACCTGAGAGAGGGCAGTGACAGACTGGGAGCCTGAGAGAGGGCAGTGACAGATTGGGAACCCGAGAGAGGGCAGTGACAGACTGGGAGCCCGAGAGAGGGCAGTGACAGACTGGGAGCCTGAGAGAGGGCAGTGACAGATTGGGAACTTGAGAGAGAGCAGTGACAGATTGGGAGCCCGAGAGAGGGCAGTGACAGACTGGAAACCTGAGAGAGGGCAGTGACAGACTGGGAGCCCGAGAGAGGGCAGTGACAGACTGGGAACTTGAGAGAGGGCAGTGACAGACTGGGAACCTGAGAGAGGGCAGTGACAGACTGGGAACTTGAGAGAGGGCAGTGACAGACTGGGAACTTGAGAGATGGCAGTGACAGATTGCGAACCTGAGAGAGGGCAGTGACAGACTGGGAACTTGAGAGAGGGCAGTGACAGACTGGGAACCTGAGAGAGGGCAGTGACAGACTGGGAACTTGAGAGAGGGCAGTGACAGATTGGGAACCTGAGAGAGGTCAGTGACAGACTGGGAGCCTGAGAGAGGGCAGTGACAGACTGGGAACTTGAGAGAGGGCAGTGACAGACTGGGAACCTGAGAGAGGACAGTGACAGATTGGGAACTTGAGAGAAGGCAGTGACAGACTGGGAACCTGAGAGAGGTCAGTGACAGACTGGGAGCCTGAGAAAGGGCAGTGACAGACTGGGAACTTGAGAGAGGGCAGTGACAGACTGGGAACCCGAGAGAGGGCAGTGACAGACTGGGAACCTGAGAGAGGTCAGTGACAGACTGGGAGCCTGAGAGAGGGCAGTGACAGACTGGGTACCTGAGAGAGGGCAGTGACAGATTGGGAACTTGAGAGAGGGCAGTGACAGACTGGGAACTTGAGAGAGGGCAGTGACAGATTGGGAACTTGAGAGAGGGCAGTGACAGATTGGGAACTTGTGAGAGGGCAGTGACAGACTGGGAACCCGAGAGAGGGCAGTGACAGATTGGGAACCCGAGAGAGGGCAGTGACAAACTGGGAGCCTGAGAGAGGGCAGTGACAGACTGGGAGCCTGAGAGAGGGCAGTGACAGATTGGGAACTTGAGGGCAGTGACAGACTGGGAGCCTGAGAGACGGCAGTGACAGATTGGGAACTTGAGAGAGGGCAGTGACAGACTGGGAGCCTGAGAGAGGGCAGTGACAGATTGGGAACTTGAGAGAGGGCAGTGACAGACTGGGAGCCTGAGAGAGGGCAGTGACAGATTGGGAACTTGAGAGAGGGCAGTGACAGACTGGGAACCCGAGAGAGGGCAGTGACAGACTGGGAGCCTGAGAGAGGGCAGTGACAGACTGGGAACCTGAGAGAGGGCAGTGACAGACTGGGAGCCTGAGAGAGGGCAGTGACAGACTGGGAGCCTGAGAGAGGGCAGTGACAGACTGGGAGCCTGAGAGAGGTCAGTGACAGACTGGGAGCCCGAGAGAGGGCAGTGACAGACTGGGAACCTGAGAGAGGGCAGTGACAGACTGGGAGCCTGAGAGAGGGCAGTGACAGACTGGGAACCCGAGAGAGGGCAGTGACAGACTGGGAGCCTGAGAGAGGGCAGTGACAGACTGGGAACCTGAGAGAGGGCAGTGACAGACTGGGAACCCGAGAGAGGACAGTGACAGACTGGGAGCCCGAGAGAGGGCAGTGACAGACTGGGAACCCGAGAGAGGGCAGTGACAGACTGGGAGCCCGAGAGAGGACAGTGACAGACTGGGAGCCCGAGAGAGGGCAGTGACAGACTGGGAGCCCGAGAGAGGGCAGTGACAGACTGGGAACCCGAGAGAGGGCAGTGACAGACTGGGAGCCCGAGAGAGGGCAATGACAGACTGGGAGGCTGAGAGAGGGAGCGGCAGCAGATCCCTGGCCCAACAGCAGGGAATGACAGAGTGGGAGGGAGTTGTAGACAAGAAGGGTACTCAGGGAGTGCTGTGTTGTCGGAGCCATTGTCCTCCTTGTGGGACATTAAGCTGAGGTCTCCCTATTCTGATGGCTGAGGTGGGTACGAAAGATCGCATGGCACTATTGGGAAAAGGGCAAGGAATAACAGGGAATAGTAGCTACGTGTGAGCTGGGGAACATTCCTCTTTCAACCAACAGTAACAGATTAGCTGGTCAGCCATCTCACCATAATTTATGGGATCCTGCAGTGCAGAAAATAGCAGCTACCTGTGTCTCTATAACAAGAGCCACTGCACTTTCAGATGTTACGCTCTTACCACAAGACCATAGAGTTATAGAGTCATAACAGCACAGAAGGAGGCCATTCAGCCCATCGAGTTCGTGCCAGCTCTCTGGTGCAATCCAATCAGTCCCATTCCCCCGCTCGATCCCCATAGCCCTGCAAGTTTATTTCCCTCAAGTGCCTATCCAGTCTCCCCTTGAAAACATTGAGTGTCTCCGCTTCCACCACTTCCGTCAGCAGCGAGTTCCAGGTCCTCACCAGTTGCTGCGTAAAAAAGTTTTTCGTCACATCCCCCCTGCATCTCTTGCCCAAAACCTTAAATCTGTGTCCCCTAGTCCTTGTACCATCAACTAGTGGGAACAGCCTTTCCCCGTCTAGCCTATCCAAACCTGTCATAATCTTGTACACCTCTATCAAATCACCCCTCAACCTCCTTTGCTCTAATGAAAGCAAATCCAGCTTCTCCAACCTGTCCTTGTAGCTAAGATCCCCGCGTGAAGTCTTTCTTTTATGATGAAAAACTTCAAATGCTCTCTGTATTATTTTGTTACCCCTCTTTTTAAGCAGACTCGAGGGTATGCTGATATCAGCTGTTAGCCCCACTTGTCCCTGTTACTCCCGCAGCAAGTGTTCGGCCACTATCGTACCTGCTCCCACTCCTGTGACACCCAGTGGGGGGGGCAGTCTTTATCTCCGCAGGGGTGCGCTGCCAGGGGCTTCGTTGTCAAGTCGCACTGCGAGTCTGGTAAGACCTTCCCGTCGTTGTTCCTGCAAACCACATAACGCGTCATCCGTCCCTCTCCGCAGGCTCCCGAGCACTTCAACGGGAAAGGGAAAAGGATGGCTTAGAAATCAACCTAAACAGACGGTTCACCATCAACACCAACAACTCGCCGAGGCTTCTTCGGAAGCACCTCTCAAACCCGCGACCTCCATCAACTAGAAGGACAAGGGCAGCAGGTGCATGGGAACACCACCACCTCCAAGTGCCCCTCCAAGTCACACACCATCCTGACTTGGAAAAATATCACCGTTCCTTCATTGTCGCTGGACTGAAACCCAGAACCCCCTACCAAACAACATTGTGAGAGGACCTTCACCACACGGACTGCAACAGTTCAAAAAGGCGGCTCACCGCCACTGTCTCAAGGGATGGGCAATATAAGCCGGCCTTGCCAATGACACCCACATCCCATGAATGAATATTACTTTATATAGCATCTTTAACATAGAAAACGTCACGAAGCACTTCATCAGGAAAAAATGAACTCTGAGCTGAAGCAGGAGCTATTAGGAGGGGTGACCAAAAGCTTGGTCAAAGCTGAGGGTTTTAAGGAGGAGAAGGAGGTGGAGAGGCAATGCATGGAATCAAGGCATGGCCACCAATGGTGGGGTGAAGGTAGAGTGTGGTGAAAGGGACAGGGGGTGGAATTGTGGAGCTGGAGGAGGTTACAAGGATGGAGAGGGGCGAGACAATGAAAGCATTTAAACACGAAAGGATGACAATTTGAAACTTGAGGGTCAAATGTAGATCAAGAAGGACAGGTCTGGTGGAGGAGCAGGACTTGGTGTGGGGTGAGATAGAGGCAGCAGAGTTTTAAATGACCTGAAGCTGATGGCAAGTGGAAGATGGGAGTCAGAAAGTCAGTTTGAACAAGGCTGAGACTGCAAATAGACTGGGTCAGCCCGAGATAGTGTCTGGGGTGGGGATGGAGTTGGTGGCAAAAGCCAAAGACAATGGGCTTGGTCCCAGTTCGTTTAGCCAGAATACATTTCGGTTCATCCAAAAAAAGATGTTGGATTTTTATTTTATTCAAGGTATGCTCCCTTTCTCTTTTGAAGGCATTGTCCAGCTGAGGGAGAGGCTGTCAGGCACCTGTTAATGCCATTCTGAAACAAGACTACCAGGATACACTAGACAGCTGTCCATGCAGTACATTTCACTCCCTTCTGGGGGATCGGGGGGGGAGTACCTGGTTTATTACAGGGTACCCTGCCAAGATACCAAGATCAGGGTGCCAACAGGGGCAACCAAAGTCCCACAATTCCATGCAAAATATCCCAGCTATTGATTATCATTTTTAATCCATTTGAAAAACAGGAATTCATTAACAACAGGTTTTGGGGTATTTTTCAAACATCTCCCAAACATTTAACAAGTTAAGCTAGAAACTAGATAAAACAAAATACAAGATAGAATGCAAACAGCTCAATTACCTGCCAGTGGATAACTCGCTCCAAGATCAGTAAGTGTCCTCTGCGTTAACAGCAGTGAGGGACGGGAGTGCCTGCCACTGAACATCAGTGTGGGGTGAGAGTGTCCTTGTGTTACTATCAGTGTGGGGTGAGAGTGTCCTTGTGTTACTGTCAGTGTGGGGTGAGAGTGTCATTGTTAATGTCAGTGTGGGGTGAAAGTGTCTGTGTGTTAATGTCAGTGTGGGGTGAGAGTGTCTGTGTGTTACGGTCAGTGTGGGGTGAGAGTGTCTGTGTGTTACGGTCAGTGTGGGGTGAGAGTGTCTGTGTTAATGTCAGTGGGGGTGAGAGTGTCTGTGTTAATGTCAGTGTGGGGTGAGAGTGTCCGTGTGTTAATGTCAGTGTGGGGTGAGAGTGTCCGTGTGTTAATGTCAGTGTGGGGTGAGAGTGTCCGTGTGTTAATGTCAGTGGGGGTGAGAGTGTCTGTGTTAATGTCAGTGTGGGGTGAGAATGTCTGTGTGTTAATGTCAGTGTGGGGTGAGAGTGTCTGTGTGTTAATATCAGTGTTGGGTGAGAGTGTCTGTGTTAATGTCAGTGTGGGGTGAGAGTGTCTGTGTGTTAATGTCAGTGTGGGGTGAGAGTGTCTGTGTTAATGTCAGTGTGGGGTGAGAGTGCCTGTGTGTTAATATCAGTGTGGGGTGAGAGTGTCTGTGTGTTGTTGTCAGTGTGGAGTGTGAGTGTCTGTGTGTTAATGTCAGTGTGAGGTGAGAGTGTCTGTGTGTTAATGTCAGTGTGGGGTGAGAGTGTCTGTGTGTTACGGTCAGTGTGGGGTGAGAGTGTCTGTGTGTTACGGTCAGTGTGGGGTGAGAGTGTCTGTGTTAATGTCAGTGGGGGTGAGAGTGTCTGTGTTAATGTCAGTGTGGGGTGAGAGTGTCCGTGTGTTAATGTCAGTGTGGGGTGAGAGTGTCCGTGTGTTAATGTCAGTGTGGGGTGAGAGTGTCCGTGTGTTAATGTCAGTGGGGGTGAGAGTGTCTGTGTTAATGTCAGTGTGGGGTGAGAATGTCTGTGTGTTAATGTCAGTGTGGGGTGAGAGTGTCTGTGTGTTAATATCAGTGTTGGGTGAGAGTGTCTGTGTTAATGTCAGTGTGGGGTGAGAGTGTCTGTGTGTTAATGTCAGTGTGGGGTGAGAGTGTCTGTGTTAATGTCAGTGTGGGGTGAGAGTGCCTGTGTGTTAATATCAGTGTGGGGTGAGAGTGTCTGTGTGTTGTTGTCAGTGTGGAGTGTGAGTGTCTGTGTGTTAATGTCAGTGTGAGGTGAGAGTGTCTGTGTGTTAATGTCAGTGTGGGGTGAGAGTGTCTGTGTGTTAATGTCAGTGTGGGGTGAGAGTGTCTGTGTTAATGTCAGTGTGGGGTGAGAGTGCCTGTGTGTTAATATCAGTGTGGGGTGAGAGTGTCTGTGTGTTGTTGTCAGTGTGGAGTGTGAGTGTCTGTGTGTTAATGTCAGTGTGAGGTGAGAGTGTCTGTGTGTTAATGTCAGTGTGGGGTGAGAGTGTCTGTGTGTTAATGTCAGTGTGGGGTGAGAGTGTCTGTGTGTTAATGTCAGTGTGGGGTGAGAGTGTCTGTGTGTTAATATCAGTGTGGGGTGAGAGTGTCTGTGTGTTAATGTCAGTGTGGGGTGAGAGTGTCTGTGTTAATGTCAGTGTGGGGTGAGAGTCTCTGTGTGTTAATGTCAGTGTGGGGTGAGAGTGTCTGTGTTAATGTCAGTGTGGGGTGAGAGTGTCCGTGTGTTAATGTCAGTGTGGGGTGAGAGTGTCTGTGTGTTAATGTCAGTGTGGGGTGTGAGTGTCTGTGTTAATGTCAGTGTGGGGTGAGAGTGTCTGTGTTAATGTCAGTGTGGGGTGAGAGTGTCCGTGTGTTAATGTCAGTGTGGGGTGAGAGTGTCCGTGTGTTAATGTCAGTGTGGGGTGAGAGTGTCTGTGTTAATGTGAGATTTAAGGTGGTCATGGAAAAAGACAAAGACGGCCCCGAAATAAGGGTTCTAAATTGGGGGAAGGCCGATTTTAATATGATAAGGCAGGATCTGGCCAAAGTGGACTGGAAGCAGCTACTTATAGGAAAATCCACATCAAAGCAGTGGGAGACTTTCAGAAGGGAAATAGAGAGAGTACAACGCCAACATGTTCCCGTAAAGGTCAAGGGTGGTACCAACAAGCAAAGGGAACCCTTGGATGACAAGGGATATACAAAAATGCATTAGGAAAAAAAGGGGGGCTTTTGGCAGTTACAAAAGACTAAAGACGGAGGAAGCCCTAGAGGAGTATAAAAAGTGCAGGGGCATACTTAAAAAAGAAATTAGGAGAGCGAGGATGGGCCATGAAATAACACTGGCGAGCAAAATAAAGGAAAATCCTAAGATGTTTTATAAGTATATTAAGGGCAAGAGGATAACCAGGGAAAGGGTAGGGCCCATTAGGGACCAAAGTGGCAATCTGTGTGTAGAGCCAGATGATGTAGGCGGGGTTTTAAATGAATTTTTTGCATCTGTGTTCACTATGGAGGAAGACGATGTAGACATAGAAATCGGGCAAGGGGACTCTGATATACTTGAACATATTAGCATCGAGAGGGAGGAGGTGCTAGCGGTTTTAGCAGGCCAAAAAGTGGATAAATCCCCAGGCCCGGACGAGATGTATCCCAGGCTGCTTTGTGAGGCAAAGGAGGAGATTGCAGGGGCTCTGACACAAATTTTCAGAACCTCTCTGGCCACAGGGGATGTACCAGAGGACTGGAGAACAGCTAACGTAGTACCATTATTCAAGAAGGGTAGCAGGGATAAACCAGGGAATTACAGGCCAGTGAGCCTAACATCTGTGGTAGGGAAATTATTGGAAAAAATTCTGAGGGACAAAATTAGTCTCCACTTGGAGAGGCAAGGATTAATCGGGGATAGTCAGCATGGCTTTGTCAAGGGTAAATCATGTCTGACCAATCTGATTGAATTTTTCGAGGGGGTGACTAGGTGTGTGGATGAGGGAAATGCTGTGGATGTGGTATACATGGACTTCAGTAAGGCTTTTGACAAAGTCCCGCATAGGAGACTGGTCAAGAAGGTAAGAGCCCATGGGATCCAGGGTGCCTTGGCACGTTGGATCCTAAACTGGCTGAGTGGCAGGAGGCAGAGGGTGATGGTCGAAGGTTGCTTTTGTGACTGGAAGCCTGTGTCCAGTGGGGTACCTTAGGGATCGGTGCTGGGTCCCTTGCTGTTTGTGATCTACATAAATTATTTGGATGAGAATGTAAAAGGTATGATCAGTAAGTTGGCAGATGACACGAAAATTGGTGGGGTGGTAAATTGCGAGGAGGAAAGCCTCAGGCTACAGGACGGTATAAACGGGTTGGTCAGATGGGCGGAAAAGTGGCAAATGGAATTTAACCCCGAAAAGTGCGAGGTGATGCATTTTGGACGGACAAATAAGGCAAGGGAATACACAATGAGTGGTAGGGCCCTAGGAAGCACAGAGGGTCAGAGGGACCTTGGTGTACATGTACATAGATCCCTGAAGGCAGCGGATCAGGTAGATAAGGTGGTTAAAAAGGCATATGGGATACTTGCCTTCATTAGCCGAGGCATAGAATATAAGAGCAGGGAGGTTATGATGGAGCTGTACAAAACGCTGGTAAGGCCACAGCTGGAGTACTGTGTGCAGTTCTGGTCGCCTCACTATAGGAAAGATGTGATTGCTTTGGAGAGGGTGCAGAGAAGGTTCACCAGGATGTTACCTGGGATGGAGCGCCTCAGCTATGAAGAAAGACTAAACAGGCTGGGGTTGTTTTCCTTGGAGCAAAGAAGGCTGAGGGGGGACCTGATTGAGGTGTACAAAATGATGAGGGGCATAGATAGGGTAGATAAAGAGGAACTTTTCCCCTTAGTAGGGGGGTCATTAACAAGGGGGCATAGATTCAAGGTAAGGGGCAGAAGGTTTAAGAGGGGATTTGAGGAGGAACTTTTTCACCCAGAGGGTGGTTGGAGTCTGGAACTCACTGCCTGAAAGGGTGGTAGAGGCAGGAACCCTCACAACATTCAAAAAGCATTTGGATGAGTACTTGAAATGCCATTGCATACAAGGCTATGGACCAAATGCTGGAAAATGGGATTAGATTAGACAGGGCTTGATGGACGGTGCAGACACGATGGGCCGAAGGGCCTCTTTCTGTGCTGTATAACTCTATGACTCTATGACTCTAATGTCAGTGTGGGGTGTGACTGTCTGTGTTAATGTCAGTGTGGGGTGAGAGTGTCTGTGTGTTAATGTCAGTGTGGGGTGTGAATGTCTGTGTTAATGTCAGTGTGGGGTGAGAGTGTCTGTGTGTTAATATCAGTGTGGGGTGAGAGTGTCTGTGTGTTAATGTCAGTGTGGGGTGAGAGTGTCTGTGTGTTAATGTCAGTGTGGGGTGAGAGTGTCTGTGTTAATGTCAGTGTGGGGTTAG
Organism: Somniosus microcephalus; assembly: GCF_052327205.1. NCBI lineage: Eukaryota > Metazoa > Chordata > Chondrichthyes > Squaliformes > Somniosidae > Somniosus > Somniosus microcephalus. The sequence continues at coordinate 229,498,953 of NC_140989.1, read as the reverse complement.
AGTGTCTGTGTTAATGTCAGTGTGGGGTGAGAGAGTCTGTGTTAATGTCAGTGTGGGGTGAGAGTGTCCGTGTGTTAATGTCAGTGTGGGGTGAGAGTGTCTGTGTGTTATTGTCAGTGTGGGGTGAGAGTGTCTGTTCGTTATTGTCAGTGTGGGGTGAGAGTGTCAGTGTGTTATTGTCAGTGTGGGGTGAGAGTGTCTGTGTGTTAATGTCAGTGTGGGGTGTGAGTGTCTGTGCTAATGTCAGTGTGGGGTGAGAGTGTCTGTGTTAATGTCAGTGAGGGGTGAGAATGTCCGTGTGTTAATGTCAGTGTGGGGTGAGAGTGTCTGTCTGTTAATGTCAGTGTGGGGTGAGAGTGTCCGTGTGTTAATGTCAGTGTGGGGGAGAGGGTCCGTGTGTTAATGTCAGTGTGGGGCGAGAGTGTCCGTGTGTTAATGTCAGTGTGGGGAGAGAGTGTCCGTGTGTTAATGTCAGTGTGGGGTGAAGTGTCTGTGTGTTAATGTCAGTGTGGGGTGAGAGTGTCCGTGTGTTAATGTCAGTGTGGGGTGAGAGTGTCTGTGTTAATGTCAGTGTGGGGTGAGAGAGTCTGTGTGTTGTTGTCAGTGTGGGGTGAGAGTGTCTGTGTGTTATTGTCAGTGTGGGGTGAGAGTGTCAGTGTGTTAATGTCAGTGTGGGGTGAGAGTGTCAGTGTGTTAATGTCAGTGTGGAGTGAGAGTGCCCGTGTGTTAATGTCAGTGTGGGGTGAGAGGGTCCGTGTGTTAATGTCAGTGTGGGGTGAGAGTGTCTGTGTGTTAATGTCAGTGTGGGGTGAGAGTGTCCGTGTGTTAATGTCAGTGTGGGGTGAGAGTGTCTGTGTTAATGTCAGTGTGGGGTGAGAGTGTCTGTGTTAATGTCAGTGTGGGGTGAGAGTGTCTGTGTGTTAATGTCAGTGTGGGGTGAGAGTGTCTGTGTGTTAATGTCAGTGTGGGGTGAGATTGTCTGTGTTAATGTCAGTGTGGGTTGAGAGTGTCCGTGTGTTAATGTCAGTGTGGGGTGAAAGGGTCCGTGTGTTAATGTCAGTGTGGGGTGAGAGTGTCCGTGTGTTAACATCAGTGTGGGGTGAGAGTGTCAGTGTGTTATTGTCAGTGTGCGGTGAAAGTGTCTGTGTTAATGTCAGTGTTGGGTGAGAGTGTCTGTGTGTTAATGTTGTGTGGGGTGAGAGTGTCCGTGTGTTAGTTTCAGTGTGGGGTGAGAGTGTCTGTGTGTTATTGTCAGTGTGAGGTGAGAGTGTCTGTGTGTTATTGTCAGTGTGAGGTGAGAGTGTCTGTGTGTTATTGTCAGTGTGGGGTGAGAGTGTCAGTGTGTTATTGTCAGTGTGGGGTGAGAGTGTCTGTGTGTTAATGTCAGTGTGGGGTGTGAGTGTCTGTGTTGATGTCAGTGTGGGGTGAGAGTGTCTGTGTTACTGTCAGTGTGGGGTGAGAGTGTCCGTGTGTTAATGTCAGTGTGGGGTGAGAGTGTCCGTGTGTTAATGTCAGTGTGGGGTGAGAGTGTCCGTGTGTTAATGTCAGTGTGGGGTGTGAGTGTCTGTGTTGATGTCAGTGTGGGGTGAGAGTGTCTGTGTTACTGTCAGTGTGGGGTGAGAGTGTCCGTGTGTTAATGTCAGTGTGGGGTGAGAGTGTCCTTGTGTTAATGTCAGTGTGGGGTGAGAGTGTCCGTGTGTTAATGTCAGTGTGGGGTGTGAGTGTCTGTGTGTTAATGTCAGTGTGGGGTGAGAGTGTCCGTCTGTTAATGTCAGTGTGGGGTGAGAGTGTCTGTGTGTTAATGTCAGTGTGGGGTGAGAGTGTCCTTGTGTTAATGTCAGTGTGGGGTGAGAGTGTCCGTGTGTTAATGTCAGTGTGGGGTGAGAGTGTCTGTGTGTTAATGTCAGTGTGGCGTGAGAGTGTCCGTGTGTTAATGTCAGTGTGGGGTGAGTGTGTCTGTGTTAATGTCAGTGTGGGGTGAGAGTATCTGTGTGTTAATGTCAGTGTGGGGTGAGAGTGTCTGTGTTAATGTCAGTGTGGGGTGAGAGTGTCTGTGTGTTAATATCAGTGTGGGGTGAGAGTGTCTGTGTTAAGGTCAGTGTGGGGTGAGAGTGTCTGTGTTAATGTCAGTGTGGGGAGAGAGTGTACGTGTGTTAAGGTCAGTGTGGGGTGAGAGTGTCTGTGTTAATGTCAGTGTGGGGTGAGAGTGTCCGTGTGTTAATGTCAGTGTGTTGTGAGAGTGTCCGTGTGTTAATGTCAGTGTGTTGTGAGAGTGTCCGTGTGTTAATGTCAGTGTGGGGTGAGAGTGTCTGTGTGTTAATGTCAGTGTGGGGTGAGAGTGTCTGTGTGTTAATGTCAGTGTGGGGTGAGAGTGCCTGTGTTAATATCAGTGTGGGGTGAGAGTGTCCGTGTGTTAATGTCAGTGTGGGTGAGAGTGTCCGTGTGTTAATGTCAGTGTGGGGTGAGAGTGTCCGTGTGTTAATGTCAGTGTGGGTGAGAGTGTCCGTGTGCTAATGTCAGTGTGGGATCAGAGTGTCTGTGTTAATGTCAGTGTGGGGTGAGAGTGTCTGTGTTAATGTCAGTGTGGTGTGAGAGTGTCTGTGTGTTAATGTCATTGTGGGGTGAGAGTGTCTGTGTTAATGTCAGTGTGGGGTGAGAGTGTCTGCGTGTTAATGTCAGTGTGGGGTGAGAGTGTCTGTGTGTTAATGTCAGTGTGGGGTGAGAGTGTCTGTGTGTTAATGTCAGTGTGGGTTGAGAGTGTCTGTGTGTTAATGTCAGTGTGGGGTGAGAGTGTCTGTGTTAATGTCAGTGTGGGTTGAGAGTGTCTGTGTGTTAATGTCAGAGTGGGGAGAGAGTGTACGTGTGTTAATGTCAGTGTGGGGTGAGAGTGTCTGTGTGTTAATGTCAGTGTGGTGTGAGAGTGTCTGTGTTAATGTCAGTGTGGGGTGAGAGTGTCCGTGTGTTAATGTCAGTGTGGGTGAGAGTATCTGTGTGTTAATGTCAGTGTGGGGTGAGAGTGTCTATGTTTTAATTTCAGTGTGGGGTGAGAGTGTCTGTGTGTTAATGTCAGTATGGGGTGAGAGTGTCTGTGTGTTAATGTCAGTGTGGGGTGAGAGTGTCTGTGTTAATGTCAGTGTGGGGTGAGGGTGTCTGTGTGTTAATGTCAGTGTGGGGTGAGAGTGTCTGTGTTAATATCAGTGTGGGGTGAGAGTGTCTGTGTTAATGTCAGTGTGGTGTGAGAGTGTCCGTGTGTTAATGTCAGTGTGGGGTGGGAGTGTCTGTGTGTTAATGTCAGTGTGGGTTGAGAGTGTCTCTGTGTTAATGTCAGTGTGGGGTGAGAGTGTCTGTGTTAATGTCAGTGTGGGGTGAGAGTGTCTGTGTGTTAATGTCAGTGTGGGGTGAGAGTGTCTGTGTGTTAATGTCAGTGTGGGGTGAGAGTGTCTGTGTTAATGTCAGTGTGGGGTGAGAGTGTCTGTGTGTTAATGTCAGTGTGGGGTGAGAGTGTCTGTGTGTTAATGTCAGTGTGGGGTGAGAGTGTCTGTGTTAATGTCAGTGTGGGGTGAGAGTGTCTGTGTGTTAATGTCAGTGTGGGGTGAGAGTGTCTGTGTGTTAATGTCAGTGTGGGGTGAGAGTTTCTGTGTTAATGTCAGTGTGGGGTGAGAGTGTCTGTGTGTTAACGTCAGTGTGGGGTGAGAGTGTCCATGTGTTAATGTCAGTGTGGGGTGAGAGTGTCTGTGTGTTAATGTCAGTGTGGGGTGAGTGTGTCTGTGTTAATGTCAGTGTGGGGTGAGAGTGTCGGGCCCAGAAATTCAGTGTAGCCACTTTTGGGGCGGTAAAGTCGGGCGGGCGCTAAAGTTTGCGCCCGCCGGAAAGTAGCTTTGGCCAAGGAGTTTGGGCGAGCGCTAAAACTGGCGTTGCACCCCTATCTTTAGGCGCTAAGCCGGCGGTGCAGACTGATAGCGCCGAGGCCGGGCGCAGCGCAGGTGCGGTCATGTTTTGATTGACAGCAGACACCCTGGCGCCGGCCAGCTCTTAAAGGGGGAAGTGTCGACTTGGTCTGCTGCCACGCCCTGGATACTGCAGCCCTCCAGCTAGGCCTAAACACTGCTGCTGGAGAGAAATAGCGCCAGCAACGATGCAGAGGGCCCGTGAGCGAGCGCAGCGCTTCTCTGCCCATGATTTGAAGGTGCTGCTTAGGGGTTTGGAGAAGAGAAGAGATATCTTGTGCCCGGACAGTGGCAAGAAGGCTCCCAAGAGGCTGTACAGGAGAGCCTGGAGGGAAATCGCCCAGAGGGTCACAGCCAACAGCGATGTCCCCAGGACTGGTGACCAATGCCGGAAGAAGTTTAACGACCTCACTCGGTTGGTCAGGGTGAGTACCCTTTCCAGTGTCCTCCTCATCCTTGCATGTGCACCTCACATTATGGGCAAAGGGACCTCAAAGGCCTAATGGCCAGCCCTCCTCCAGCAGCTATGGCACTGGCATGAACATCAATAGCACTTTCTGCACTTGACACACTGGCCAAGTTATTCCACCATGGGAGGCAGTGCACACAACAACAGGGCACCACACTGGCCAAGCTATTCCACCATGGGAGGCAGTGCACACAACAACAGGGCACCACACTGTACTTAGAGGCCGTCCTTTCTCTTGCAGGCCAAGATGGCCCAGAATCTGAAGAGCCGGACTGTCACCGGGGGAGGCCGTGCCCAGTTCCAGGAGCTCAGTGACCTGGAGGAGCGCGTGGGTCGACTCATGAGTGCCCGGGTGATTGGCCCCGTTGCAATTGGAGATGCCGACCCTGTGCTGGGCCCCAATGGTAAGGACATGACCGTTTGGAGCTCTCTCGTTCCCCTTGCGCTTCAGATCTACATCCTTTGCCAGTGTCCGACCAATGCGCATAATGCCACCACTCATGCCTCCCTCGCTGACGCCCTGTCCTCACTCTAAAGCTACTCTTGTGCCTTCCTGCTTTCAGCTGGTGAGGAGGAGGTCCCTGAAGCTGCGAGTGTCAGTCCCTCGGAAGAGGAGGACGACGAGGAGCAAGAGGAAGGCGGCACATCGGGGGAACCCTCAACCGCGCCAGGGGATGGCAATGGAGGGGACACGTCTTCCCTGGAGGAGAGCCAGGGGGAAGTGTTGCAGGGGGGTGTAGCTCCTGGGCCCAGTGGCGTCCAGCCACGCGGGAAGGGTCAGGCAGCACGGCTGCCTTCTCCCCAGAGGGGGGAAGTGTTGCAGGGGAGTGTAGCTCCTGTACCCAGTGGCATCCTGCCACGCGGGAAGGGTCGGGCAGCTCGGCGGCCTTCTCCCCAGAGGGGGGAAGTGTTGCAGGGGAGTGCAGTTGCTGGGCCCAGTGGCGTCCAGCCACGCGGGAAGGGTCGGCCAGCTCGGCGGCCTTCTCCCCAGAGGGAGAGTCCGGCCTCCAGTCCAGAGACGGTCCTCGCCCAGGAGGTGCGCCTCCTTGATCAAATGTCCGCGGACTCGGATCGTCGGCACACCGAGTTCATGGGGGTTGTGGGACGGTTGCCTGAGGCCATTGAGTCCCTGGCTCATAGTGTGGCCGATTTCGGGGCCTCACAGGCCAGGGGTTTAGAACAACTCGCGGCAGCACAGGCCAGGGGTCACAAACAATTCGGGGCAGCACAGGCCAGGGGTCACGAAGAATTCAGGGCATCACAGGACGCGAGTCGGGCCGATTTCAGGGCAGCACAGGCAGCGAGTGGAGAGTTGACGAGTGGTGCCGTGCAGTCACTGGCTGGTCTGATGCGGGCACAGACCAGGGCAGTACGGGCACTCACTGCTGCCACACTCGCTGTGTCACGCACGCATCACCAGGGCACCCGCCGCGCTGCTGCAGCACAGCGGTCTGGCCTTCACCAGATTGCTGCGCTTGCTGCAGTGCCAGCCCGGCGGACTGCCAGTGTCTCTGGCGACCAGCCAGCGCCTGGCATCAGCCTTTGTCCCCGATAAGCCATCCTCTTGGGGGAGGCTGTGCCTGGAACATGTCAGCCACAGTAGTCTGGCGCAGGATAAATGCATCGTGGCTGCTTCCTGGAAAGCGGGCATTGACAGCTAGGATGCGCTGCCTGTGGTCACACACCAGCTGTACATTGAGGGAATGGTAGCCCTTCCGGTTGCGGTAATCCTCGGCATTGTCGATAGGTGCCCGCATAGCCACATGCGTGCAGTCAATGGCGCCCTGCACCATGGGGAAGTCGGCGATCCTCGCAAATCTGACTGCACGCTGCTCCTGCCTCTCTAGGGTCATGGGGAAGGAGATGAATTGGTGTCTCCTTGCGAAAAGGGCATCGGTGACCTGCCGGATGCAGCGATGCACGGCGAACTGGGAGATGTTCGCTATGTCCCCAGCAGCGGCTTGGAAGGAGCCGCTTGCATAAAAGTTCAGAGCCACCGTGACCTTCACTTCCACCGACAGAGACGTCCTGCACATCAGCTGTGGACGCAGATCTATGTGAAGCAGCTGGCAGATCTCTGCAACCACCTCCCTTCTGAAGCGCAGCCTCTTAACACAATGCGCGGCAGTCATGGTGAGATAGGACACCTGCTCCCGGTATTCCCTGACTGGGTAAGGCCTACGTTGCCGACGCCTGATGGCCCCTCTGCGTCTAGGCATGGCTGCCCCTCTCACACAGCGTCTGCGAGCCCTTCGCACATAATGCTGGAACTGAGGGTTGGAACCCCATGCAGCCCCCATAATATACTTTCAAACAGTGAAATCACAAAGAGTCAAATTTCCAAGCTCTGGCCAGAAGCCAAAAATACCTCTCCTATGTTGTCCCAAATCAGTAAGGTCTCTTCCTTGGTCTCTGTCCAGAAATCCAAAGCACTAAAGTCATTGCAGCAAAATGGCTGCCCTTTATAGTTCAGTCTAAGTGCCCTTTAATTAGCGCTCCCCGAGGCCCGCAGGGCCTCTGCTGCGTTCCACTTCACAGTTCTTAACAGCGCCACGCCCACATTGGGCGGGCGCCACTGAAGTTCCGGTTTGGGGCGCACAAACGGCGTTGCACGACGAAATGACGTCATAAGGTGCGCGCGCAGCTGAGCGCGCGCAAACTCTTTGCGCCGGCGCTAAATGTCAACTGAAGTTGGGCGTAGGCGCAGATCGCTCTGCGCCCGGGCGCTAAGTGCCTAGCGCTCGAGATCTACTCCTCTTATGGCGCTAACGGCTGGCGAACGCAACTGAATTTCTAGGCCTCTGTGTAAATGTCAGTGTGGGGTGAGAGTGTCTGTGTGTTAATGTCAGTGTGGGGTGAGAGTGTCTGTGTTAATGTCAGTGTGGGGTGAGAGTGTCTGTGTTAATGTCAGTGTGGGGTGAGAGTGTCTGTGTTAATGTCAGTGTTGGGTGAGAGTGTCTGTGTGTTAATGTCAGTGTGGGGTGAGAGTGTCTGTGTTAATGTCAGTGTGGGGTGAGAGTGTCTATGTGTTAATGTCAGTGTGGGGTGAGAGTGTCTGTGTGTTAATGTCAGTGTGGGGTGAGAGTGTCGGTGTGTTAATGTCAGTGTGGGTTGAGAGTGTCCGTGTGTTAATGTCAGTGTGGGGTGAGAGTGCCTGTGTGTTAATGTCAGTGTGGGGTGAGAGTGTCTGTGTGTTAATGTCAGTGTGGGGTGAGAGTGTCCGTGTGTTAATGTCAGTGTGGGGTGAGAGTGTCTGTGTTAATGTCAGTGTGGGGTGAGAGTGTCTGTGTGTTAATGTCAGTGTGGGGTGAGAGTGTCTGTGTTAATGTCAGTGTGGGGTGAGAGTGTCCGTGTGTTAATGTCAGTGTGGGGTGAGAGTGTCTGTGTTAATGTCAGTGTGGGGTGAGTCCGTGTGTTAATGTCAGTGTGGGGTGAGAGTGTCCGTGTGTTAATGGCAGTGTGGGGTGAGAGTGTCTGTGTGTTAATGTCAGTGTGGGGTGAGAGTGTCTGTGTGTTAATGTCAGTGTGGGGTGAGAGTGTCTGTGTGTTAATGTCAGTGTGGGGTGAGAGTGTCTGTGTGTTAATGTCAGTGTGGGGTGAGAGTGTCTGTGTTAATGTCAGTGTGGGGTGAGAGTGTCTGTGTGTTAATGTCAGTGTGGGGTGAGAGTGTCCTTGTTAATAGTGCGGGGTGAGAGTGTCCTTGTTAATAGTGCGGGGTGAGAGTGTCCTTGTTAATAGTGCGGGGTGAGAGTGTCCTTGTTAATAGTGCGGGGTGAGAGTGTCCTTGTTAGTAGTGCGGGGTGAGAGTGTCCTTGTTAGTAGTGTGGGGTGCAGAAAGTTTTTTTGGGGGAGTCACAGGATTAATCTGAGCTCCCTGAGACACATTAGATCGGCAGCACTTACTGGTCCCCAGTCTGATGCAGTCCAGCGACGGTCACACGGAGGGCCCATGCACTCCTTCTTGTTGCTTGGCTTGGTGTACTCGTCACACAGGCGAGATTCTACTGAGCAGCGCACTTCACGTCTCATGATACCTCTGGTGCCACACCTGGCCGAACACTAAGTGCAGAAGGACAGTTACTAGCATGGCGGGCTCCACATTATGTTTCTTTCCAACTATTCCTAGCTGAGAATTTGTAACCAATTTGAGGACTGAGTCCTGCATAAAGAACCTTCACCCCATAAAATGCTGAATTTAAGGAGCGTTGTACTGGGAAGATAGAAACAGGAGGAAATTCAGCCCCTCGAGCCTGTTCTGCTGTTCAATGAGATCATGGCTGATCTGTACCTCAACTCCATATGCCTGGATACCCTTACCTAACAAATCTATCTACCTCAGTCTTGAAATTTCAACCCAGCATCCGCAGTTTTCTGGGGAGGGAGTTCTAGATTTGCACTGCTCTTTGTAAGTGCTTTCTGACTTTACCCCTGAACAGCCTAGCTCTAATCTTAGGATTGTCCCTCCCACCCCCTTGTACTGGATTCCCCCACCAGAGGAAATGGTTTCTCTGTATCTAACCTATCAAATCCCTTTATCATTTTAAACACCTCAAATAGATCACCATCAATGTTCTAAACACAAGGGAATACGAGGCAATTTTATGCAACTTGTATTCATAATTTAACCCTTTTAGCCCTGGTGTCATTCTGGTGAATCTGTGCTTCACCCCCTCCAAGGCCAATATATCATTCCTGAGGTGCAGTGCCCAGAAGTGAACACAGTACACCAGATGGGGTTTGACCAAGGCTCTGTACAACTGAAGCATCACTTCCTCAACTTTGTATTTCAGCCCTCTTGAGATAAAGATACCGTTAGCCTTTCTAATTACTTTTTGTACCTGTCCACATTTTTTTTGTGATTTGTGCTGCTGGACCCCTAAGTCCCTTTTCCTCCTCCATAGCTCCTAGTCTCTCGTCATTGAGAAAATACTGATCAGCACTGCTACATAATCCTAACCTAAAAGGAGATACCACACACAGCCTCGCGTCTCGCACTCCTCCCCTTGTCTCCCAATGCTTTGTTAATGTTTGCAGTCAGTCGCTCGGAGGCAGTCTGAGAGCGCTGACATTTAGTGCTGCGTCCCCCTCGTTCATATCGTAAACTGGGTGGAAGGGCTGCCGGCAGCATTCCTGATTCAAGGAGGCAATCAGACTTCACTCAGTGGGGTTCCTGACAAAGCGTCCACTCCTGGGCTGTCACTGCTCTCCTGGCTAGTGATTGGTGGGTGAGCACCAGAGAACCTGGAGAAGGGTTGAAGGTAACTGAAAACGGAGGAAGGAGATAGTTACCTCAAAATAATCTTTCCGCAGAAAGATATATCTTCTGTTCACCGTCTAACCTTCCTCTTAACAAAATAACTTTCTCCCCTGAGGGCACAGAGGGCTAATGTACGATGCTGTGTACAACTGAGCATTACTGGGCAGGAAGGTCAAAGGTTAAATCCCTGGTCGGCTGGGGCAGTGGTGGGGGTCACTCAGTAACCCAGGTCAAGGAGGGGGAGATTGACCCTGCGGAACCCTGCCCAGGTGAGTACATTGGAAGGCAGAGGATCACACTGAGGTGCACGTCTGCAACTAGACGCAATCAACCTGCGACACTCATTGCGAACATATGAAAATGTTGGAGAGGAAAAGACCAGCCTGTCCCATACGGTTGTCAATTTTCCAGAATCCTTTCCTCCTAATTGGCCTGGGTTTTCATCCCAGGAGATTACATGGCTCCAGGTGGAACAGGGAATGTATATAATGTGACGTACAAGGTATCACAGTGGTGTGGGATAGGCTGGGTGGACCAGTCGATCATTTCCTGTCTGTCATTTTTTTGTATGTTTGTATGATGCCTTATACATCACAAGACAGACAACCTAAGCCACCCTATGTCATCTCCAGGGAAAGGCAAAAGATAAAACAGATTAAAAAAAATCCCCAGGCCAATTAGGGGGAGGAGGAAATCTGTGAAAATTCCTCTCCGGCCCCTTTAGGTGATCGGAACTAGTCCAGGAGACTCATTGGCTGGTGAGAAATGGCTGCACACAGACAACGTATGTGGAACCATAACCCTGCATGAGAAGGGGAGATGGGGGTGGGGTGGGGAGAAAAATAACACAAAGTAACAGTGATTCCATGGAGCAGTTTTGAGCCCGGACAGAGAAAACATCAGCAACCTCTCTCCCTAACTGAGACAGACTGAGGCAGTCTCGCTGGGCTGTCATTAGTCTTCTGTAATCAGGAACGGTGTTGTGTAATGTTACATTATACAGAAGGTGTATCGTTCGACTGCCAGTCTTCAAACACAAACCCTTTTTCTGGGTTTTTTACTTGGTATAGTATTGATTAGGGTGGAACAAATAAAATTATGAGTAGTCAACAAATCGTAGAATATTACAGCACAGAAGGAGGCCATTCGGTCCATCGTGCCCTCTTTGAAAGAGCAGCCCAATTAATCCCACTCCCCTCCCGCACTTTCTCCATAACCCTGCAAATGGCTGTTTATAGCGTACAAACACATTCATGTGGTAGTCCCTTGTCTGCTATTTTAACAGAGGGGTTAACTCATTTCAAAGTACCAGATAAGGGAGCATCATACAAACAGATTAAAGGCCATACATCACTATCACAAACAGAAATCCCTGGGCTGACATTCCCAAGCTCCAAGACATACTATTAACGGCCACACACAAGTACACCATCAACAGGTGCATAGTTGTGTAGTGGTTCTGTTACTGGACTAATAATCCAGCAGAAAGTGAGTTCACATCCCACCATGGCAGTGTGAGAATTTGAATGCAGTTCAAAATAAAAAGCTGGTATCGGTAAAAGTGATCATGAAGATTGTAATAACCCAACTGGCTCACTAATGTCCTTTAGGGATGGAAAGCCTGCCATCCTTACCCAGTCTGGCCAATATGTGACTCCAGTCCACACCAACATTGTTGATTCTGATGTGACTGAGCAAGCAAATCAGTTCAATCAAGGCGGCGGCTCACCACCACCTTCTCAAGGCAACCAGGGATGGCTAATAAATGCCAGCCTTGCCAGTGACACCCACATCCCAGAATGAATTTTTTAAAAATATGACGTCTCTTGTCGGACTACATTTTCCTTTGTTCACTAACTTTAATAAAAAAAGTAGAGAATAGCGTGCGTTTATAGAGTGCGTTTGAAGTACAAAATGTTCCATGGTGCTTTTCAATGCACTGAATGAATATTAAGCAGGGAACACCAATTCACCCTCATTACAATTGGGGAACGGAGGACAACAACTCCCTAACGTTCTCCGGTGGGACTAATCCCCACTGGAGCAGCAGTCAACAACGCTGCATTACCTCAGACCATTCCGACACTTCCCACTGCGGCCCGCATCCCTTGTTTTTGCAGAGTTTGCGCTCCACGGGTCTGGTCAGCTCAGCCGCCTCACACAATTCATCGTAAACGGAGCTGTCGAAGCCAGGGGCAATCATTTTCCAGCACCGCACCGTCCTGAACTGATAGCCTTCCCCGCAGGTCCGGGAACACTCGCTCCACCTGCTGGTCTCCCACCTGCACAGCATCCAGAGAAAGAACATTGGGAGTGAGAGCAATGTTGGGAAAGGAGGGCAAGGTGGAGCTGGGGTGCAGATCAGCCATGATCTGATTGAATGGCGGAACAGGCTCGAGGGACTGAACAGCCTACTCCTGTTCCTAAAATTCAAGGGCAAGAAATGGCCATTCGGCCCATCAAAGCTCATCATCCAATCCCTCAATTCTCCCGTCACAGCATTCAACTGTATCTGGAGTAATCCCAATGGGTTTGTCTCCAGTATTCTTTCTGGCAGACTATTCCAAATATTTATAATCTCGCAACAATTAAGTTCTTCCTAATATCAGTTTTAAATTTACTCCACTTATTTCCATTTATATCCTCTACAGCTTCCTTGACTTAATTTGGTCTGGGATTATTATTAGTCCAGTAACATAACCAATACACAGCCGTACCCTCAGCTCATACTGATGCCCCGTGGTTCTCCCTCGCCTATGTAGCCACATTTACCTCACATATCCAAATAATATGAACTTTTATATACTTCGCTGCCTGTTCAAGTTTCTTTGATCTTGCCTGATAGCACGTTCCATTTCCACTAGGGATCAGTCTTCTCTGCATCTTCTCTAACGCAGGGAAACTATTTTTTGGGGTGGGGGGGGGAGCAGTGAGAAACCACATTGGGGGAACCACCTTAACCCAACCTGCTCGGTGGAAACCCATTGGGCGGACAGTTAGAAGGCAGCACGGCTTTGCCACCAGGTGAAGACAGCAAGAGGACCCCGGACCAGAAGAGGCCATTTGAGGTAAGTTTTTCTTTAAAACTTTCCTTATTGGGGCTAGGCAGAGCTCCACTTACCTTCTTGTTGGTGAGCTTTCCTGCACCTGCCAGCCAGGAGCCCCCTGCCACCTGAACTACTGCTCCCACTGGCCGGCCAACTGCAACAATCCGCCCCCCACCCCTCCCCCAACCCCACTCCATGGCACACCCCAGCAGCCCCCCCACTCCACGGCACCCCACACCTCCCCCAACCCACTCCACAGCACCCCCCACCACCCCCCCACCCCACTCCACGGCACACCCCACCCCCCCACCCCACTCCATGGCACCCCCCACCCCCCCCACCCCACTCCACGGCACACCCCACCCACCGACCCTCCCCCCACCCCACTCCACGGCACCCCCCACCCCACTCCATGGCACCCCCCACCCTGTTGCGTCCGTGTATAATAAGACACAGACTGCGGAGAACGGTACAACAGGTGTTTACTCAACGTGGCTCACACTGCAACTGATCTGTACAGATTACTACTCAGTGCTATATACAGGTGTGGTCACTGCCAGTACTGCAGTATACATGAGCTGTAAAACATAGTTCCCCCCTTAAAGGTACATACATTACAATTCCTCCCCTTTTAGATTAACAGTACCATAACACTCATTTAACAATTAAATATCAAACTAATTACAATTAACACTTTTAACATGCAACATTAGCTGAAAATAGTCTATTTATATATTCAGTCTTTGGGGAGGCTTCCTGATCCTTTCTGGATAGCGCCTTTCCCGAGTGTCTTGGCGCGGAGGCGATTATGGCCCCCTGTCGTCGGTTGGTTCATCAGCTTCCGATGCTACTGTTTCTGGGGTAGATGCGACCTGTACGTCGGGTTCATCACCAGGTACGCATGGGCGAGGCATTGGGTTGACTTGTTCCTGTGACTCTAGGATCTGGTCAGCATGGCGTCTCACGATGCTCTCCCCAACGTCCACTGTGTACATTAGTGGGCCCTGCCATGTGCATATCATTCCTGGCTGCCATTTTTCTGTTCGGTAGTCGCGGGCCAAGACTGGTTGCCCTACATTGAAGCTCCTTGTTGGCTTCTCATGGATGTGCTGGAATTGCTTACTCTCAACATCTCTTCGTACGTTTGGTCTGAGCAAATCCAGGCGAGATCTTAACCTTCGGTTAAAGAACATCATGGCTGGGGCCTGGTTGGTGACTGCATGTGTCGCATTCCGGTAGGCGAACAGGAAATTGTCCACCTTGTGCTGCAGCGGAATGTTGTCATTGTACATAGCCTTTATTGCCTTCTTAAAGGTTTGTACGAACCTCTCAGCCAATCCATTTGTGGCTGGATGATACGGGGCGGATGTGTAATGCCTTACCCCATTCTTTTTCAAGAACCTCCGGAACTCTTCGGACACAAACTGTGGTCCGTTGTCGGAGCAAATCTGTTCTGGCAAGCCATTCCTGGCAAAAATGGTCCGTAGGACTGCAATAGTTTTCTCCGTGGTGGTGGAGGACATTTTGATGACCTCAGGCCATTTCGAGTGCGCATCCACGGCTATTAAAAACATTGAGTCCATGAATGGACCAGCAAAATCAATATGCACCCGATGCCATGGAGATGAGGGCCACTCCCATGGGTGTAGAGGGGCCTGTGGTGGTGCATTTTGGACTTTCTGGCATCCTGAGCAGCTCTTGGTCAGGTCCTCGATTTGTTTATCGATTCCCGGCCACCACACATAAGCCCTGGCTAGGCTTTTCATTTTTACCCCTCCCAGATGACCCTCATGAAGCTCATTGAGCACTCTATCCCTTAACTTGGGTGGAATTACCACTCGGGATCCACACATCAAGGTCCCCCGGCACACTGACAGCTGTTCTCTCCTTGTCGAGAATGCTGGCAACAGTGAGTCGCCATGTGCTGGCCATCCCTTCACCGTCAAATCATATACCCGAGACAGTGTCGGGTCATTTCGGGTTTCCTTTTCGATACAAGCGTTAGTTACCGGTAGGTATTCAACTATAGTCGAATGGAATATTTCGACAGGATCCACTGCTGGTGCTTCTTCCGCAGTAGGCAGTGGCAGGCGTGATAGCCCATCAGCATTTCCATGCTGTTTCGTGCCCTTATATTCAATCTCATAGTGGTGCGCCCCTAGAAAAAGTGACCATCTTTGTAGTCGTTGCGCAGTCATCACCGGAACGCCCTTCTTCGGATTAAAAATGGAGACAAGAGGCTGGTGATCAGTCAGCAAGGTGAATTTCTGCCCGTGCAGATAGTGATTGAACTTTTTCACTCCCCACACTAGGCTGAGGGCCTCCCTGTCAATCTGGGCGTAGTTACGCTCGGCTGAGGTTAGTGATCGTGACGCAAAGGCTATTGGCCTCTCTGAGCCATCTGAGAATTTGTGCGACAGCACCGCTCCAATGCCGTAGGGTGACGCATCACATGCCAACTGAATTGGTAATGCCGGGTTGTAATGGGCCAATACCTCTTTCCATGTGATTAGTGTTTTGCTCTTCTGGAAAGCTCGTCTACATTCGTCACTCCACTTCCATGGCACCCCAGTTTGCAGTAGGGTGTTCAGTGGGTGTAGTATTGTAGACAAATTTGGCAAGAACTTATGGTAGTAGTTTACCAGCCCGAGGAACGACCTCAGTTGTGACACATTTTCCGGTGCTGGAGCCTTGACTACTGCCTCAATCTTCTCTGGGGACCTATGTAACCCCTCTTTATCGATAACGCGGCCACAATACGAGATCTGTTTTCTAAAAAACTCGCATTTGGGGCGGTTAGCTCGGAGCCCATATTCCTGCAATCTAGTGAGCACCTGCTCCAGGTTGGCAAGGTGATCACTGTCATTTTCGCCCGTGACCAGGATGCCGTCCAAATAACACTGGGTCCCTGGGATCCCTTGCAGGACTTGTTCCATTGCCCTCTGCCAAATAGCCGGAGCTGATGCTACCCCGAATACCAGCCGGTTGTATTGGTAGAGACCTTTATGGGTGTTGATTGTGAGGTATTTTTTTGATGCTTCTTCTACCTCCATTTGCAGATACACCTGGGCCAGATTAATCTTAGTGAAGCGTTTCCCTCCAGATAGCGAGGCGAAAATATCTTCAATCCGCAGAAGTGGATATTGTACGGTGTGAAGGACCGGGTTCACTGTTACCTTAAAGTCCCCATGGATGCGAACCTTCCTTGGTTCCCCAGGCGTGCTGCTCAACGACCTTTTCATCACAGGGACGATGGGTGTAGCCCACTCGCTCCAGTCTACCCTGGACAGTATACCTGAATGTTCCAGACTCTCCAGCTCTGCTTCGACGGCTGGGCGGATCGCATAAGGTACCGGTCTGGCCTTAAAAAATTTTGGGCTTGCGTTTTTTTCAATTTTAATCGTCACTGTCATGCCTTTTAGTGTTCCGAGTCCTTGCTGGAACACTTCTTTCGCGTCAGTTAGGATCTTTGACAGTCGCCCAGGTGTGACGTCGTCATCCTTTTTGTCAGCCACAGTCAGTGCCTGTATGGAATGCCAATCCAGTTGTATTTTCCGGATCCATTCACGTCCCAGTAATGGTGGTCCTCCATCTTGCAATACATACAGGTCTAGTTTTTGTGTTTCCTTACCGTTATATATAACGGTCTCCCTTATTTTTCCTTTGGGGTAGACTTTTTGCCCCGTGTACGTCTTCAAAATAATCTTTGTGTCTCTCAAGGGTGTGTGTGAGAATAGCCGCTCGTAGTCCCATCGGTTTATGACTGTTAGGGCTGATCCTGTGTCCAATTCCATCTTTTCCTGGACCCCTGCTAACTTGAGAGTGACCCAAATGGTTCGGTGATCCTCCATTGTGATCACATTATGTAGTTTCAGACAACTCGGTTCCCTGCTTTCGGAGTCGTTATCACTCTTTTGTTCGTCTGAACTATTCTCCGTCATCTCATGTACCTTCTTGTACTTTCCTTTGGTAGGTTTCTTATTGCTGGTTTTCTTTCCCGACCTGCAGACTCGTGCTATGTGTCCTACTTTTCCACACTGTCTGCACACTTTGTCTTTGAACCAGCAGTCATTCTGGTCGTGTGTTGTTCTGCCGCAGCAGTAGCACTTCTCTGTTCCATATGACATTTCGTTTGTGCCATATTCTTGCGGTCTCTGTTGTATCTCTGCAGCGCCCCGTGCTGCTGCTTCATATGATACCGCAATGCTGAAAGCCTTTTCCAGTGTAAGGTCCTTTTCAGATAAAAGCCGTTTCTGGGTTCCTTCACTTTGAAGCCCACACACAAACTTGTCCCTTAAGGTATCTGCCAGTCCCGCTCCAAACTGGCAGTGTTTCGATAGTTTGCGCAGTTCTGTTAAATAATCAGCATTGCTTTCATCCTTATGCTGGTTCCGTTTGTGAAACTTGAATCTTTCTGCTATCAGCAGCGGTGTGGGGTTTAAATGTTCCTTTAGTATCGTTACTATGTCTTCAAAACTCTTTTCCATTGGCTTCGTTGGGGTTACTAGATTTCGTAATAAACCATACGTCTTTGCACCCATTAAACTTAACAATACCGACGCTTTCTTGTCATCTGACACCTCATTTGCCTTGCAGTACACCTCTATTCGTTCGACATATGTAGTCCAATCTTCGACTTCAAATGCGGTGATACTGCCACTCTTCGGCATTTTGGGTGTGGTTTAAATTGGCGTCTCCCAGTGGCTTAAAATGGCGTCTCCCGCGCTTTCCTTCCTCCCCCGCTGCTGCCAACGCCACTCCCGGCGGTTCTTGTGGCAATGGCGGCGCCCTGTAGGTTTCGCGCGCTTCTCCTGCGCTGCTGCCAATGCCGGGCTCGGCAGTCCTCGTGGCAATGGCGGCGCCTCGCGGTTTTCTGCGCATCTCTCTCTCCCTCTCTCTGATGCTGCTCGGCCCCTGAACACCGGCTGCGCCCTGTTCGCTCTGCCCTCTCTCTCTCTCCCCCGTCGACGCTGCTCGGCCCTTTGCTGTGCCACTCGGTCGGGCTCTAGCCCGCCGCTGTCCGGGAAGGGTCTGCGCACTACCTGTTGCCAGCCCGTTTCGCTGGACCACCTCGACTGGAAAGCCAAGCCTGGCTCTCGACAGCCTCCCCCGCAATTCTCGAGTCTCTGCTGGATGACTGGGCGGTTGCCCGTGGTCGACGCCCGAGTCTCTGGCCTTGACCTCCAACCCACTGATCTCCAGGAACGAATCCCCGGGAGGTGATGCAGAGTTGCAGGTAGGTTCGAACCTGCCTCGTCGCCAATGTTGCGTCCGTGTATAATAAGACACAGACTGTGGAGAACGGTACAACAGGTGTTTACTCAACGTGGCTTACACTGCAAGTGATCTGTACAGATTACTACTCAGTGCTATATACAGGTGTGGTCACTGCCGGTACTGCAGCATACATGAGCTGTAAAACATAGTTCCCCCCTTAAAGGTATATACATTACACACCCCACTCCACGGCACCCCCAACCCACTCCATGGCACCCGCCACCCCCCCACCCCACTCCATGGCACCCCACACACCTCCAACCCACTCCACAGCATCCCACACTCCCCCAAGCCACTCCACGGTACCCCCAACCCCCCCCACCCCACACCACGGCACACCCACCCCCCCGACCCTCCCCCCACCCCACTCCACGGCACACCCCACCCCACTCCACGGCAACCCCCCCCCACCCACCCCACTCCACGGCACCCCCCACCCCACTCCACGGCACCACCACCCCACTCCATGGCACACCCCACTCCACGGCACCCCACACCCCCCCACCCCACTCCACGGCACACCCACCCCACTCCACGGCACCCCCCACCCCACTCCACAGCACACCCCACCCCCCCCACCCCACTCCACGGCACCCCCCACCCCCCGACCCTCCCCCCCCCACTCCACGGCACGCCCCACCCCACTCCATGGCACCCCCCAACCCCACACCCCACTCCACGGCACCCCCAGCCCACCACCCTCCCCCCATCCCACTCCACGGCACCCCCACCCCACTCCACGGCACCCCCCACCCCACTCCACGGCACCCCCCACTCCCTGGCACCCCCCACCCCACTCCATGGCACCCCCCACCCCCACCCCATTCCACGACTTCGACCAGTGGCTGAAAATATATATTTTTTAAAAGACATTTTTTTTCGGCCAGCCGCCCACCGCGCCTTTAAGTTGCGCCCCGAGAGTGGCCCGCCTCACTGTTCGTGACCCCTGCGGCAGTCGGTAACATCGCTCGGCGCTGCTGCAGGGCGCGAGTGCGATTATTTCTCCCGAGGCAATACCGGGGTGCTGCGCCTGGAGATGACATCATCATCTCCGGGCACAGAAGATCGGGGTGATACCCGGTAGCGCCGCCACTAACATTTCGCGGGAGACGCGGATAGCGCCTCGGGGCAGTGCGAAGCCATTTGCGTCTCGTTAGCGTCTCCCACCGGAGGCACAAATGAGGGGAATTTCGCCCTCTAAAGGATTTAAAACTAGGAACCTATAACTAATACTTTATTAAATTAATAATTTAAAACTAGTTAAATTAATTAGTTAAAAAAGAGACCAAGCGAATTAATTACATAAAACTTGAATTAATTAAATATTTAAAACAAGGTTAGATAGAGATGGCAGTGCAGGAGGTGTTCCGCATCTGCAGCATGTCGGACTTTGTGGAGAGCAGTGTGATCC
This sequence comes from Somniosus microcephalus, assembly GCF_052327205.1. Lineage (NCBI taxonomy): Eukaryota > Metazoa > Chordata > Chondrichthyes > Squaliformes > Somniosidae > Somniosus > Somniosus microcephalus. The sequence goes on along the minus strand of NC_140989.1, from coordinate 229,479,545 downwards.
CAGGCAACCAAATCTGCAGTAAGTGTCTGCAACTCGAGGAACTTCGGCTCAGAGTTGTTGAGCTGGAGTACGAGGTGCAGACATTGCGATGCATCAGGGAGAGGGAGAGTTACCTGGACATATTGACCCGGGAGGAAGTCACACCCCTTAGGTTAGGCAGTGGTTTAGATATGGTTAGTGGTCAGGGACCGGAGGATGTGACTGCAACTCAGGCAGGTAAGGGGTCCGCAGCTACAGTGGTGGAGGAGCCTCAGCCTTTTCCATTGTCCAACAGGTACGAGGTGCTTGCTACCTGTGTGGATGAGAACAAAGACTGCAGGGGGGATGGACCATGACACGTGGGGGAGCGAAAAGGAATGTGGTAGTGGTAGGCAATGTTCCCTGTAATTATTTTGGGTGCGCAGCTTAAAGTGAACATTGGTGGTAGGGGGTAGATACTGTTCGTTGCAGCCACGAACAGGAGTTCAAAGGCTGGGTTAAGGACATCTCCTCGCAGCTGGAGAAGAACTTGGAGTGGGAGGGGGAGGATCCAGTTGTTGTGGTCCACGTAGGAACCAACGACATAGGTAGAACTAGGAATGAGGTTGTGCTGAGGGAGTTTGAGGATCTAGGGTACAAATTAAAAAGCAAAATCTTAAAGGTAATTGTAATGTATGTACCTTTAAGGGGCTGAACTACTTTTTACAGCTCCTGTATCCTGCAGTACCGGCAGTGACCACACCTGTATATAAACCCTGAGTAGTGATCTGTACAGTCAGTTGCAGTTTGAACCCTCATTCAGTAAACACCTGTTCATCGTTCCCTGCAGTCTGTTGTCTAATTATTGAAGGACACAACATTAAGCTACACGGATATAACATCGGCGACGACGCAGATTCGAACCTACCTGCAACTCTGCATCACCTCCCAGGGATTCGCTCCTGGAGAACAGTGGAAGGAGGTCGAGTCCAGAAGCACGGGGGTCAACCACGGGCAACCGCCCAGTCATCCAGCGGAGATTTGAGCATCGCAGGGGAGGCTGTAGAGAGCCAGGCTTGGCTTTCCAGTCACGGTGGCCCAGCGAAACGGGCTGGCAACAGGTACTGCGCAGACCCTTCCCGGACAGCGGCGGCTAGAGCCGACCGAGCGGCACAGAAAAAGGCCGAGCAGCGTCGACGGGGGAGAGAGAGAGGGCAGAGCGCACAGGGCGCAGCCGGTGTTCAGGACCGAGCGGCGTCAATGGGGAGAGAGACGAGAGAGAGCAGAGCGCAGCCGGTTTTCAAGGTCCGAGCAGCGTCAACGGGGGAGAGAGGCGCGCAGGAAAACACGAGGCGCTGCCATTGCCACGAGGACCGCAGAGAGCGGCATTGGCAGCAGCGCAGGAGCAGTGCACAAAATCCACAGGGCGTCGCCATTTGCCACAAGGACTGCCGAGAGCAGCGTTGGCAGCAGCGCGAGAGACGCCATTTTAAGCCGCAGCGGGGAAGAAAGGAAAGCGCGGGAGACGCCATTTTAAGCCGCAGCAGGGAAGAAAGGAAAGCGTGGGAGACGCCATTTTAAGCCAGTCTAACCACACCCAAAAATGCCGAAGAGTGGCAGTATCACAGCGTTCGACAATGAAGTCGAAGATTGGACGACATATGTCGAACGCATAGAAGTATACTGCAAGGCGAATGAAGTGCCAGATGACAAGAAAGCGCTGGTATTGTTGAATTCAATGGGTGCAAAAACGTATGGCTTACTACGAAACCTAGTAACCCCAGAGAAGCCAGTAGAAAAGGATTTTGAAAACATAGTGTCAATCCTACAGGACCACTTAAACCCCACGCCGCTGTTGATAGCAGAAAGATTTAAGTTTCACAAATGGAACCAGCATAAAGATGAAAGTAATGCTGAGTATTTAACGGAACTGCGCAAGCTATCGAAACACTGCCAGTTTGGAACGGGACTAGCAGATACTTTAAGGGACAAGTTTGTGTGTGGGCTTCAAAGTGAAGGAACCCAGAAACGGCTTCTATCAGAAAAGGATCTTACGCTGGACAAGGCTTTCAGCATTGCAGTATCACACGAAGCAGCAGCACGGGGCGCTGCAGAGATACAATGGAGACCGCAAGAATATGGCACAAATGTTGGCCTAGAAATTGAGTTGCCTTAGCGCCGCTTTTGCGGCGCTAGAGGGCCTAGCGCTGCAATTGGCGCCGGCGCCGAAATTGCCTGGGGCCCTTCCGCCGCGCTAGACCGGTAGCGCTGCGCCGGCACCGATGACATCATCGGTGTGCGCAGCGTCCCGGTTGCCATGGCGACGGGCCACAGCGCCGAAATTCAGTTGCGGCCGCCTCGCCCGTGGCAGCCGCAACTAAGACTCTGGCAACAGAGTCTTACCTGACTTTGCGCCGGCGCATTAAAGGCCCCGCGGCGGCCGGCCGCTTTCCCGCCGGCCGCCTGGCCGCAGCTCCCTCCCCGGACTTCCCCCCCCCCCCCCCCGGAACAGAAGCAAGCCCGGCACTTGTCCGAGGTGCCGGGCTCATTTTTAGAACGATTTTCGCGGGCCGCGGCCGGGTGCAGGCAGCTCCTCCTTAAGGGAAGGAGGAGGCCTGCACTTCCTGAACCTGCCGCACCGCAGCGGGCGCCGCAGCGCCGGAATAGCGCCGATATTCAGCACGTAGCGCCAGTTTTCAGGCGCAAACACCTCTCAGCAGCGCCGGCAGCCGTTTGGGCGCAAAACTATTGAATTTTGGGCCCGACCAGCGCGACTTAGCTCCGGCACTAACTTCCGGCGCTAAAGCCCTGGCTGCGCCAAAACTCAATTTCTAGGCCGAAATGTCATACGGAACAGTGAAGTGCTATCGCTGCGGCAGAACAACACACGACCATAATGATTGCTGGTTCAAGGACAAAGTGTGCAGACAGTGTGGAAAAGTAGGACACATAGCAAGAGTCTGCAGGTCGGGAAAGAAAACCAGCAGCAAGAAATCTCCACAGGAGAAGTACAAGAAGGTACATAAGGTGACGGAGAGTAGTTCAGACGAACAGAAGAGTGATACAGGCTCCGGAAGCAAGGAGCTGGGTTGTCTGAAACTACATAATGTGATCAAAACGGAGGATCACCAAACTATCTGGGTCACGCGCAAGATAGCAGGAGTCCAAGTGAAAATGGAATTGGACACAGGATCAGCCCTAACAGTCATAAACCGAAGGGACTACAAGCGGCTATTCTCACATAAACCCTTGAGAGATACAAAGATTGTCTTGAAGACGTACACGGGGCAAAAAGTCTACCCCAAAGGAAAAATAAGGGTGAACGTTATATATAACGGCAAGGAAACACCAAAAATGGGCCTATATGTATTGCCAGATGGAGGACCACCACTACTAGGATGTGAATGGATCCGGAAGATACAGCTAGATTGGCATTCCATACAAGCACTGACTGTAGATGCCAAAAAGGATGACGACGTCACACCTGGACGACTGTCAAAAATGCTAACTGACGCACAAGAAGTGTTCCAGCAGGGACTTGGAATACTAAAAGGCATAACAGCGACGATCAAAATAGAGGAAAATGCAAGCCCAAAGTTTTTTAAGGCCAGACCGGTACCTTATGCGATCCGCCCAGCCGTCGAAGCAGAGCTGGAAGGTCTGGAACGTTCAGGAGTACTGTCCAAAGTGGACTGGAGCAAGTGGGCTACACCCATCGTTCCTGTAATGAAGAGGTCGTTGAGTAATACGCCTGGGGAACCAAAGAAGGTTCGCATCTGTGGGGACTTTAAGGTGACAGTGAACCCAATCCTTCACACTGTACAATATCCGCTTCCGCGGATTGAAGATATTTTCGCCTCGCTATAGAGTCATAGAGTCATAGAGTAATACAGCACGGATAGAGGCTCTTCGGCCCATCGTGTCCGCGCCGGCCTTCAAGCCCTGTCTAATCTAATCCCATATTCCAGCATTTGGCCCGTAGCCTTGTATGCTATGGCATTTCAAGTGCACATCCAAATGCTTCTTAAATGTTGTGAGGGTTTCTGCCTCCACAACCCTTTCAGGCAGTGAGTTCCAGACTCCAACCACCCTCTGGGTGAAAAAGTTCTTTCTCAAATCCCCTCTAAACCTCCCGCCCTTTACCTTGAATCTATGCCCCCTAGTTATTGACCCCTCTACTAAGGGAAAAAGCTCCTCAGCATCCATCCTATCTATGCCCCTCATAATTTTGTACACCTCAATCATGTCCCCCCTCAGCCTCCTCTGCTCCAAGGAAAACAAACCCAATCTGCCCAGTCTCTCTTCATAGCTGAAGCGCTCCAGCCCTGGTAACATCCTGGTGAACCTCCTCTGCACCCTCTCTAACGCGATCACATCCTTCCTGTAGTGTGGCGACCAGAACTGCACACAGTATTCCAGCTGTGGCCTAACCAGTGTTATATACAGCTCCATCATAACCTCCTTGCTCTTATATTCAATGCCTCGGCTAATGAAGGCAAGTATCCCATATGCCTTTTTTACCACCTTATCCACCTGTTCCACCGCCTTCAGGGATCTGTGTACTTGCACACCCAGATCCCTCTGACCCTCCGTCTTGCCTAGGGTCTTTCCATTCATTGTGTATTCCTTTGCCTTGTTAGTCCCCCCAAAGTGCATCACCTCGCACTTTTCCGGGTTAAATTCCATTTGCCACTGTTCCGCCCATCTGACCAACCCATCTATATCGTCCTGCAGACTGAGGCTACCCTCCTCGCTATTTACCACCCTACCAATTTTTGTATCATCCGCGAACTTACTGATCATACCCTTTACATTCATATCCAAGTCATTAATGTAGACCACAAACAGCAAGGGACCCAGCACCGATCCCTGTGGTACCCCACTGGCCACAGGCTTCCAGTCACAATCTGGAGGGAAACGCTTCACTAAGATTGATCTGGCCCAGGCGTACCTGAAAATGGAGGTAGAAGAAGCCTCGAAACAGTACCTCATGATCAACACTCATAAAGGTCTCTACCAATACAACCGGCTGGTGTTCGGGGTAGCATCAGCTCCGGCTATTTGGCAAAGGGCAATGGAACAAGTCCTGCAAGGGATTCCAGGGACCCAGTGTTATTTGGACGACATCCTGGTCACGGGCGAAAATGACAGTGATCACCTTGCCAACCTGGAGCAGGTGCTCACTAGATTGAAGGAATATGGGCTCCGAGCTAATCGCCACCAATGCGAGTTTTTCCAGAAGCAGATCTCGTATTGTGGCCACGTTATTGATAAAGAGGGGTTACATAAGTCCCCTGAAAAGATTGAGGCAATAGTCAAGGCTCCAGCACCGGAAAATGTGTCACAACTGAGGTCGTTCCTCGGGCTGGTGAACTACTACCATAAGTTCTTGCCGAATTTGTCTACCGTACTACACCCACTGAACACCCTACTGCAAACGGGGGTACCGTGGAAGTGGAGTGACGAATGTAAACGAGCTTTCCAGAAGAGCAAAGCATTGATCACATCAAAAGAGGTGTTGGCTCATTTCAACCCAGCACTACCAATTCGGTTGGCGTGTGATGCATCACCCTATGGCATTGGAGCGGTGCTGTCGCACAAATTCCCGGACGGCTCGGAGAGGCCAGTAGCCTTTGCGTCTCGGTCACTAACCTCAGCCGAGTGTAACTACGCCCAGATTGACAGGGAGGCCCTCAGCCTAGTGTGGGGAGTGAAAAAGTTCAATCACTATCTGCACGGGCAGAAGTTCACCTTGCTGACTGACTACCAACCACTTGCCTCCATCTTTAATCCAAAGAAGGGCGTTCCGGTGATGACTGCGCAACGGCTACAAAGATGGTCCCTTTTTCTAGGGGCGCACCAATATGAAATCGAGTATAAGGGCACGAAACAGCATAGAAACGCTGATGGGCTATCATGCCTGCCACTGCCTACTGCGGAGGAAGCACCAGCAGTGGATCCTGTCGAAATATTTCATTCGACTATAATTGAATGCTTGCCAGTAACTAACGCTGGTATAGAGAAGGAGACCCGAAATGACCCGACACTGTCTCGGGTATATGATTTGACGGTGAAGGGATGGCCAGCACATGGCGACTCACTGTTGCCAGCATTCTCATCCAGAAGAGAACAGCTGTCAGTATGCCAGGGGACCTTGATGTGTGGATCCCGAGTGGTAATTCCACCCAAGTTAAGGGAGAGAGTGCTCAATGAGCTTCACGAAGGTCATCTGGGAGGGGTGAAAATGAAAAGCCTTGCTGGGGCTTATCTGTGTTGGCCGGGGATTGATCAGCAAATCGAGGACCTGACAAAGAGCTGCTCAGGATGCCATAAGATCCAAAATGCACCACCACATGCCCCTCTACACCCATGGGAGTGGCCCTCATCTCCATGGCAACGGGTGCATATTGATTTTGCTGGTCCATTCATGGACTCAATGTTTTTAATAGCCGTGGATGCGCACTCAAAATGGTCTGAGGTGATCAAAATGTCCTCCACCACCACGGAGAAAACTATTGCAGTCCTACGGACCATTTTTGCCAGGAACGGCTTGCCAGAGCAGATTTGCTCTGATAACGGACCACAGTTTGTGTCCAAAGAGTTTCGAAGATTTATGAAAAGGAATGGGGTATAGCATTACTCATCCGCCCCGTATCATCCAGCCACAAATGGATTGGCTGAGAGGTTCGTACAAACCTTTAAAAAAGCAGTAAAGGCCATGTGCGATGACGACATTCCACTGCAGCATAAGGTGGACAATTTCCTGTTAGCCTACAGAAATGCGACACATGCAGTCACCAACCAGGCCCCGGCCATGATGTTCTTTAACCGAAGGTTGAGATCTCGTCTGGATTTGCTCAGACCAAATGTACGAAGAGATGTTGAGAGTAAGCAATTCCAGCACATCAATGAGAAGCCGACAAGGAGCTTCAATGTAGGGCAACCAGTCTTGGCCCGCGACTACCGAACAGAGAAATGGCAACCAGGAACGATATGCACACGGCAGGGGCCACTAATGTACACAGTGGATGTTGGGGAGAACATTGTGAGACGCCATGCTGACCAGATCCTAGAGTCACAGGAACGAGTCAACCCCATGTCTCGGCCATACGTACCTGGTGAGGAACCCAACATACAGGTCGCATCTACCTCAGAAACAATAGCATTGAAAGCTGATGAATCAACTGATGACAGGGTGTTAGAATCGCCTCCGCACCAAGAGCGAGACACTCGGGAAAGGCGTTATCCAGAAAGAATCAGGAAGCCTCCCCAAAGACTGAATTTATAAATAGACTATTTTCAGTTAATGTTGCATGTTAAAAGTGCTAATTGTAATTAGTTTGATATTTAATTGTTAAATGAGTGTTATGGTACTGTTAATCTAAACGGGGAGGAATTGTAATGTATGTACCTTTAAGGGGGAGAACTACTTTTTACAGCTCCTGTATCCTGTAGTACCAGCAGTGACCACACCTGTATATAAACCCTGAGTAGTGATCTGTACAGTCAGTTGCAGTTTGAACCCTCTCATTCAGTAAACACCTGTTGATCGTTCTCTGCAGTCTGTTGTCTGATTGTTGAAGGACACAACATTAAGATACATGGATATAACAGTAATAATCTCTGGAGAAAAGTCAAGGCTGTCGAGCAGAGTAGCGATTTGGGGAAGATCAAGCAGATTGTGTCAGGAAGGGACAGATTTTACTAACGGTAATTGGGCATTAGTGACTAAGGCCACATCAGGGAACAATAGTAAAAAGTTAAAATTAAAGGCATTATATCTGAATGAGTGAAGCATTCAAAACAAGATAGATGACTTAATGGCACAAATAGAGATAAATGGGTTTGATCTAGTAGCCATTACTGATATGATGGTAGATAAGCAATGGCTTTTAAAGAAATAATTCATAATTCTCAACGAATATACATTCCTTGAGGAATAAAAACTCCACTGGAAAAGTGCTACAGCCCTGGCTAACTATAGAAGTTAAGGATATTATTACATTAAAAGAAGAGGCTTACAATGATGCCAAAAGGGGCAGTAAACCTGAGGATTGGGAGGTTTTTAAAAACCAGCCAAGGATGACCAAGACATTGATAAAGAGAGAGAAAATAGAATGAGAGTAAACTAACAAGAAATATAAAAACAGTTTGGAAGAGCTTTTACAAGTGTGTAAAAATGAAGAGATGAGCAAAAGTAAACATGGGTTCCTTAGAGGCAGAGAGAGGAGAAATTACTGTGGGGAATAAGGAAATGGCAGAGGCGTTAAATATATATTTTGTGTCTGACTTCACAGTAGAAGACACAAAGAACATTATGGGGAACCAAGTGTCTAATGAGAGTGAGGAGCATAAAGTAATTCATATTAGTAAAGAAAAAGTCGATAAATCCCCTGGACCTAATGGCCTACATCCTAGGGTTCTAAAAGAAGTGGCTGCAGAGATAGTGGATGCGCTGGTTTTGATCTTCCAGAATTCCTAGATTCTAGAATGGTCCCACGGGTATTGGAAGGTATCAAATGTAACCCCGCTGTTCAAGAGAGGGAGAGTGAAAACAGGCCATATTGGCCAGTTAGCCTTACATCAGTAGTAGGGACAATGCTAGAATCTATTATTAAGGACGTGGTAACATTGCACTTGGAAAATCACAATATGATTAGGCAGTCAATACAGTTTTATGAAAGAGAAATCGTGTTTGACAAATCTGTTAGAGTTTTTTGAGGGTATAACAAGCAGGGTAGATAAGTGGGAACCAGTGGATATAGTATATTTGGATTTTCAGAAGCCATTCGATAAGGTGCCACACAAGAGGTTGTTACATAAGATTAGGGATCATGGGATTGGAGGTAATATATTAGCATGAATTGAGGATTGGTTAACAGACAGAAAACAGAGTGTAGGAATAAACAGGTCATTTTCGGAATTCAAGGTGTAACTAGTGGAGTGCTACAAGGATCAGTGCTGGGACCTCAGCTATTTACAATCTATATCAGTGACTTAGATGAAGGGACCGAGTGCATCAAAGTTTGCTGATGATACAAAGCTAGGTGGGAAAGTAAGCTGTGAGGAGGACGCAAAGAGGCTGCAAAGGGATATAGATAGGTTAAGTGATTGGGCAAGAAGGTGGCAGATGGAGTATAATGTGGGGAAGTGTGAAATTATCCACTTTGGTAGGAAGAATGGAAAAGCAGAGTACTTTTTAAAAGTTGCAAGACTAGTAAATGTTGGTATCCAGAGGAATTTGGGGGTCATTGTACATGAATCACAGAAAGTTAACATGCAGTTACAGCAAGCAATTAGGAAGGCAAATGGTATAAGAACATAAGAACATAAGAAATAGGAGCAAGAGTAGGCCAATCGGCCCCTCGAGCCTGCTCCACCATTCAATAAGATCATGGCTGATCTGATCCTAACCTCAAATCTTCTATCACTCTGCATCCACCCGAACCCATGTGATCTCCCGGGAGAGGCGAAAAACCAGATAAAGACCCAATGGCCAATTTGGGAGAAAAAAATCTGGGAAATTCCTCTCCGACCCATCTAGGCGATCGAAATTCTTCCAGGAGATCACTCTGTCCCTATATTTTCTACAGTACTTACCTTCTGTAAAGACGATCTCCACCCCAGCCAGGAACAGGAATAAAACCATCTCCTGAAATCTAACAGAATTAGAACACAGTAGGAGCAGAACAAGGCTACACGGCCCCTGGGCCCGCTCCACTACCCACAGGGCCATGACCATTCCGAACCCAGACTCATGTCCAATTTCCTGCCCGCTCCCCGTAACCCTTTATTCCCTTTACTTCTAGGAAACTATCTATTTCTGTTTTAAATTTATTTAATGATGTAGCTTCCACAGCTTTCTGGGGCAGCAAATTCCACAAACCTACCACCCTCTGAGTGAAGAAGTTTCTCCTCATCTCAGTTTTGAATGAGCAGCCCCTTATTTTAAGATTATGCCCCCTAGTTCTAGTTTCACCCATCATTGGGAACATCCTCACCGCATCCACCCGATCAAGCCCCTTCACAATCTTATATGTTTCAATAAGATCGCCTCTCATTCTTCTGAACTCCAATGAGTAGAGTCCCAATCTACTCAACCTCTCCTCATATGACCACCCCCTCATCCCCGGGATTAACCGAGTGAACCTTCTTTGTACTGACTCGAGAGCAAGTATGTCTTTTCTTAAGTATGGACACCAAAACTGTATGCAGTATTCCAGGTGCGGCCTCACCAATACCTTGTACAACTGCAGCAATACCTCCCTGTTTTTATATTCCAACCCCCTAGCGATAAAAGCCAACATTCCATTGGCCTTCTTAATCACTTGCTGCACCTGCATACTAACTTTTTGAGTTTCGTGCACCAGGACCCCCAGATCCCTTTGTACTACAGTACTTTCCAGTTTCTTGCCATTAAGATAATAACTTGCTCTATGATTTTTCCTGCCAAAGTGCATAACCTCACACTTTCCAGTATTGTATTCCATCTGCCAAATCTCTGCCCACTTACTTAGCCTGTCTATGTCCTTTTGCAGGTTTTTTATGTCCTCCTCACTCACTACTTTCCCTCCCATCTTTGTATCATCTGCAAACTTTGATATGTTACACTCGGTCCCCTCCTCCAAATCGTTAATATAGATTGTAAAGAGTTGGGGACCCAGCACTGACCCCTGCGGAACACCACTAGTTACTGGTTGCCAATCTGAGAACGAACCATTTATCCCAACTCTCTGCTTTCTGTTAGAGAGCCAATCCTCCACCCACGCCAGAATATTACCCCCAATCCCGTGATTTTTTATCTTGAGCAATAATCTTTTGTGTGGCACCTTGTCAAATGCCTTTTGGAAGTCTAAATACACTACGTCCACTGGTTCCCCTTTATCCACCCTGTATGTTTGCCTTTATTGTAAGGGGGTTGGAGTACAAGAGCAAGGAAGTCTTGCTGCATTTATATAGGGCTTTGGTGTACAGTTTTAGTTTCCTTACCTAGGGAAGGATATACTTGCCTAGAGGGGGTGCAACCAAGGTTCATTAGATTGATTCCTGGGATGCAAGGGTTGTCCTATGAGGAGAGATTGAGTAGAATGGGCCGATACTCTCTGGCGTTTAGAAGAATGAGAGGTGATCTCATTGAAATATACAAAATTCTTAGAGGGCTTGACAGGATAGATGCTGAGAGGAAGTTTCCCCTGGTTGGAGAGTCTAGAACCAGGGGTCACAGTCTCAGTGTAAGGGGTCGTCCATTTAGGACTGAGATGAGGACAAATGTCTTCACTCAGAGGGTGGTGAATCTTTGGAATTCTCTACCCCAGAGTGCTATGGAGGCTCAGTCATTGAGTATATTCAAGACTGAGATCAATAGATTTTTGAGCACTAAGGTAGTCAAGGAATTTGGGGATAGGGCAAGAAAGTGGAGTTCATGTAGACATTCAGCCATGATCTTATTGAATGGCGGAGCAGGCTCGATGGGCCGTCTGGCCTACTCCTGCTCCTATTACTTATGTTTTTATGTAAACGGGTGCAGGTTTCAAACCGACGGCCATAGCAGGGGGACTGTGCCTTTAACATCTACAACCAGCTCACTTACCTGGGAGGACATTCCCTTCCTGAACAAAATTCATGTGTCGGCTCGGGCCTGGTAACAGCATCGCAGTGAGACTCATCCACCTCCACTCCATCGTACCTGACACACATAGCATAAGAAGTGGTAATGCCTGTAGGGGGGAGAGGATTACAGTTCACTAGACATTGTTCCATCACCCTTGTACCAGTTATATTAAGAACCTTGCTTCTGATGTCAGCCGTGGCACAGCTGGTAGCACTTCTTGCCTCAGAGTCAGAAGGTTGTGGGTTCCAGTCCCGCTCCAGAGACTTGAGCACCAAATCCAGGCTGACACTCCAGTGCAGTGCTAAAGGAGTGCTGCACTGTCAGAGGTGCCGTCTTTCAGATGAGACGTTAAACCCAGGCCCCGTCTGCCCTCTCAGGTGGTCGTAAAAGATGCCATGGCACTATTTCGAAGAAGAGGTGTGGCGTTCTCCCTGGTGTCCTGGCCAACATTTATCCCTCAACCAACATCACTAAAAACAGATGATCTGGTTAGTGGAATTAATTAGTCTTGGCTCTGGTTACTAGGAGGTGCAGTAAATCTGGGCTCTGGTTAGTGGGAGACACAGTTAGATAAGCATTAATCACATTGCTGTTTGTGGGAGCTTGCTGTGCACAAAGTGGCTGCCACGTTTCCCTCTTGGGGCGCTACCAGTGAATTTCGGGCGCGGGGGTGCTAATTTTTTCAGGGTGCTACTTCGAAGTTAGCGCCCCAAAGGGGGCGCGACCCAATTTCCCCCCCCAATATCTATACTCACAAAGGAAGAATGATACTTGGCTACAGCATTAGAAGTTGCAGGTGCTTGAGGAATAGTACCTCAGCAGGAGGCAATGTGTTCAGGAGAGAAAGGTGGGGAGAAGAATATGTCAACAAAAATCTTTATTTGATAAACTATATGTTTTATTTACTAATGCAGTTGTGTGATGTGGCAGAGCTTTAGTGATAAGGTGAGCATTATCTTTAGGTTCAAAAGGCCAGTTACGGCTATAAAACTCACTGAAGTGGTGTTTTGAATCAACCAAAGATGAGACTGTTCAATTGGCAGGGAAGCTTCACGATAACAGATGAATAGACCACCGAGGGTCCAATAAGTTCTCAGCTCACAGTGTATGACTAGTGGGGGAATGGATTACAATGGTTCTCCTCACATAGATGATACCATTCCTAAAACCCCAGGTATGTTATAGATAGCTGACTCAGTCTTGTACTTAATGTACAATCAGAGTAATTTTATCCCTCAACCTGAATCAGTCACATGTACAACCATTAGTAGAACCATGCTCCTTCTCTACTGTATACAAACCCTCAATCATCAGGGCAATTATTGGGATTCTAATCTTTCCAGAAAATAGGAGTCAATTACTGCTGTAAGGAGGGATGATATCTTAGCAGGTTCCTCTAATGAGGCCATATGGGTAGAACTTAAAAACAAAAAGGGGGCATCACTTTGCTGCGAATGTACTATAGGCCCCCAAACAGTCAGGGGGAGATAGAGGAACACATATGTAGGCAAATCTCAGAGAAGTGTAGAAATAATAGGGTAATAATAGTAGGGGATTTCAACTTCCCCAATATTAACTGGGATAGTCAGAGTGTGAAAGGCTTAGAGGGTGCGGGATTCTTAAAGTGCATCCAGGAGAGCTTTTTGAGCTAGCATGTAGAAAGTCCTACAAGAGAGGGGGCGGTACTGGACCTAATTCTAGGGAATGTAGCCGGGCAAGTAGTAGAAGTGTCAGTAGGAGAGCATTTTGGTGACAGTGACCATAATTCGGTAAGATTTAAGGTAGTCATGGAAAAGGACAAAGATGGACCAGAAATAAAGGTTCTAAATTGGGGTAAGGCCGATTTTAATATGATAAGGCAGGGTCTGGCCAAAGTGGACTGGGATCAGCTACTTGTAGGAAAATCCACATCACAGCAGTGGGAGTCTTTCAGAAAGGAAATAGAGAGAGTACAACGCCAACATGTTCCCGTAAAGGTCAAGGGTGGGACCAACAAGCCCAGGGAACCCTGGATGTCAAGGGATATAAAAGAATGCATTAGGAAAAAAAGGGAGGCTTTTGGCAGATACAAAGGACTAAAAACAGTGGAATCCCTAGACGAGTATAGAAAGTGCAGGGGGGTAATTAAAAAAAAAATTAGGAGAGCGAAGTGGGGGCATGAAAAAACACTGGCAGGCAAAATAAAGGAAAATCCCAAGGTGTTTTATAAGTATATTAAGGGCAAGAGGATAACCAGGGAAAGAGTAGGGCCCATTAGGGACCAAAGTGGCAATCTGTGTGTAGAGCCAGAAGATGTGGGTGAGGTTTCAAATGAATATTTTGCATCTGTGTTCACTATGGAGAAGGACAATGTGGGCATAGAAATCAGGCAGGGGGATTGTGATATACTTGAACAAATTTAGTATTGAGAGGGAGGAGGTACTAGCGGTTTTAGCGGGCTTAAAAGTGGATAACTCCCCAGGCCCAGACAAGATGTATCCCAGGCTGCTCTGTGAGGCAAGGGAGGAGATTGCAGGGGCTCTGACACAAATTTTCAGATCCTCTCTGGCCACAGGGGAGGTGCCAGAGGACTGGAAGACAGCTAACATAGTACCATTATTCAAGAAGGGTAGTAGGGATAAACCAGGGAAATACAGGCCAGTGAGTCTAACATCAGTGGTAGGGAAATTATTGGAAAAAATTCTGAGGGACAGAATTAGTCTCCACTTGGAGAGGCAAAGATCAATCAAGGATAGTCAGCATGGCTTTGTCAGAGGGAAATCATGTCTAACCAATTTGATTGAATTTTTTGAGGGGGTAACTAGGTGCATGGATGAGGGTAATGCAGTTGATGTAGTCTACATAGACTTCAGTAAGGCTTTTGACAAAGTCCCGCATGGGAAACTGGCCAAGAAGGTAAGAGCCCATGGGATCCAGGGCAATTTGGCACATTGGATCCAAAATTGGCTTAGTGGCAGGAGGCAGAGGGTGATGGTCGAAGGTTATTTTTGTGACTGGAAGCCTGTGTCCAGTGGTGTACCGCAGGGATCGGTGCTGGGTCCTTTGCTGTTTGTAGTGTACATTAATGATTTAGATATGAATGTAGGAGGTATGATCAGTAAGTTCGCAGATGACACGAAAATTGGTGGAGTGGTAAATAGCGAGGAGGGAAGCCTCAGGCTACAGGACGATATAGACGGGTTGGTCAGATGGGCAGAACAGTGGCAAATGGAATTTAACCCTGAAAAGTGTGAGGTGATGCATTTTGGGAGGACTAACAAGGCAAGGGAATACACAATGAATGGTAGGACCCTAGGAAGGACAGAGGATTAGAGGGACCTTGGTGTGCATGTACATAGATCCCTGAAGGCAGCAGGACAGGTAGATAAGGTGGTTAAAAAGGCATATGGGATACTTGCCTTCATTAGCCGAGGCATAGAATATAAGAGCAGGGAGGTTATGATGGAGCTGTACAAAATGCTAGTTAGGCCACAGCTGGAATATTGTGTGCAGTTCTGGTCGCCACACTATAGGAAGGATGTGATTTCATTGGAGAGGGTGCAGAGGAGATTCACCAGGATGTTACCTGGACTGCAGCGCTTCAGCTATGAAGAGTGACTGGACAGGCTGGGGTTGTTTTCCTTAGAGCAGAGAAGGCTGAGGGGGGACCTGATTGAGCTGTACAAAATTATGAGGGGCATAGATAGGGTAGATAGAAAGGAACTTTTTCCCTTAGCAGAGGGGTCAATAACCAGGGAGCATAGTTTCAAGGTAAGGGGCAGCAGGTTTAGAGGGGATTTGAGGAAAAACATTTTCACCCAGAGGGTGGTTGGAATCTGGAACTCACTGCCTGAAAGGGTGGTAGAGGCAGGAACCCTCACAACATTCAAAAAGCATTTAGATGAGCACTTGAAACGCCATAGCATACAAGGCTACGGACCAAGTGCTGGAAAATGAGATTAGAATAGACAGGGCTTGATGGCCGGCGTGGACACGATGGGCCGAAGGGCCTCTTTCTGTGCTGTATAACTCTATGACTCTATGATTCTATTACAACAGTGACTACACGTCAAAAGTACTTTGCTGGCTGTAAAGTGCTTTGGACATCCTGAGATCATGAAAGACGCTATATAATGCACGTCTTGCTTTCTATGTCAGTTGGTACAAGCAATCTGCCCAAAGTACTGGAGCCGGTAAAGATTCCCTCAGGATCGCTGTCTAATGGTGACGTCCCTTTCCACGTGTGCAGATAAATCCCACCAAACGCCCATTCACACGGCAAGTATACAGGGTACATCTGTTCTGACAGTCGAGCTGATTGAGCAGTAGATTGTGCCAGTTTCTGGACATTCCTGCATCAAATGGTGATGAATAATCTCACTAACACCTCGTCTATGACAGTAAATGGGAACTGAATCAAAGCGGGGGAAAGGGCCTGGCTGATTTGGTTCCCATCGGCCATTGCAGACACAGTTAAGCGAGGACTGCCACAATTAATCCTTTTTCCGTTTCGTGTCCAAGTTTCGTCTGTTCTGAATTGCGTGTAGTTGCGGCCTGGCTGTATAATAAAAACTGGCGGGCTACACGTTTCAATCTGCTGTGCTGAAACAACATGGCTGCCACCAGTCTGTCTGCTGTTCGAGCAGCCACTATAACTGCCCATGGTCCCCCTCCCTCTGGTGCGGATTAAATACGAACTAAAAGAAAAAAAGCTGTTAAGGATTTTGGCCTGCACCAGATCGCAGTGTACATGAGCAAGCAATTACATTACATAGAATTAGCAGCACAGAAACAGGCCATTCGGCGCAATGGGTCTGTGCCGGTGTTTATGCTCCACTTGAGTCTCCGCTCACCTTAGTTCATCCAACCCTATCAGCATAACCTTCTATTCATTTCTCCCTCGTGTGCTTATCCAGCTTCCCCTTAAAGGCATCTATGCTATTCACCTCAACCACTCCATGTGGTAGCGAGTTCCACATTCTCACCACCAATGTACGCACATGCAGGATATTGACGGAGTTGTGTTCCCACTCTCATCCCCTCCCTGCCTTTTCCACACGTTATTTGAACTTCACAATCAGTCTTTGGCTGACACTTCAGTGCAGTACTGAGGGACTGCTGAACTGTTGCAGGTGACGTCTAACCTCTCAGGTGGATGTAAAAGATCCCATGACAGTATTCGAAGACCAGGGGAGTTATCCCCGGTGTCCTGGCCAACATTTGTCCATCAAATCAACATCACTAAAACAGACTGGGCCAACAGTTGCGATCGGAGGCTTCCCGCGGGCGGACACCTCCGACCTGAAAAATGTCTACGAATTTACCTGGTGGCCCGGAAGGAATGGCGGTTTGCACTCCTGGGCCTCTCTGGGTCAGCCCAGGCAGAGGCCCACGTATCCCAGGGGCGCAAGCGGTTCGTAGGCGCCCCTGGGATCACGTGATCCAGCCCAACCAATGGAAGAAGGGAATCCCCATTCAGCCTTTTGACAGTTCTGTACGTACGGAACTAACATAAGTATGAATGGGAATCACTTAAAAAATACATCAGCACATGAAATTTAAAAAAATTTAAATTACATATTTAAAATTAATTAAAATGCCATTTAATTAAATATTTTAAACAAAAATTAAAATTTTTTGGGGAAAAAATTTAATGTTTTTACGGGGCTAATTAATAAACTTACCTTTTTGAAGAGTATTTTTAATTTATCGAATTTCATTTTTCTACTTTTTAAAACTCTTAAGCTGGTAAAAGCTGGCCTTATGCCTGCTTTGACCAGGCGTAGGAATTTGACAGACATTCAGCGGGTGGAAGTTGTGCAGAAGGTGCAACTCTCCGCCCGCAGAGGCATTTTCTTGGGCAGGCGGATGATCTGTCAAGAGAATTCTTGACCAGATTGCAAGTGCCGCTTTTCAGCACCGTGCGCTTCGCATGCCCGATACCGACACTTGTGCAGCCCCTTTAGCCGCATAAGCACCTTGTACGCACCCATAGGGGTCGCAAAATCCGGCCCCTATCTGATCATTATCTCATTGCTGTTTGTGGGAGCTTGCTGTGCACAAATTGGCTGCCATGTTTCCTACATTACAACAGTGACTACACTTCAGAAGTACTTCATTAGCGGGCATGGCTCGGGGGGTCAGCGGGCATGGCTCGGGGGGTCAGCGGGCATGGCTCAGGGGGTCAGCGGGCATGGCTCAGGGGGTCAGCAGGCATGGCTCGGGGGGTCAGCGGGCAGCCTCAGCCACAAAAGTGGTGTACTCTTTAGATTCTCAGGCTCTGCCAATCGCCCAGCAGGTAAAGGCAGCACTGAGACACTCGTACCAGGAAATCTCAAGTTCAATTCTGCGGATTCGGATGGTGCAGCGTTTGAGGAGCTACACGTGTTATAAGAACATAAGAAATAGGAGCAGGAGTAGGCCCTTCGAGCCTGCTCTGCCATTCAATAAGATCATGGCTGATCTTCTGCCTCAACTCCATTCACCAGCCCTATCGCCATATCCCTTGATGCCCTTACTAGCCAGAAATCTATCGACTTCTGTCTTGAATATACCCAATGACTGAGCCTCCACAGCCCTCTGAGGTAGAGAATTCCAAAGATTCACCGCCCTCTGTGTGAAGACATTTCTTCTCATCTCAGTCCTGAATGGCCTGCCCTTTATCCTGAGGCTGTGGCCCCTGGTTCTATACTCCCCAGCCAAGGGAAACGTTCTCCCAGCATTCACCCTATCAAGCCCTGTAATAATTTTGTATGCTTCAATGAGATCCTCTCATTCTTCTGAATTCAAGAGAACACAGGCCTAGTTTACTCAATCTCTTCTCCTACGACAGTCCCGCCATCCCAGGAATCAATCTTGTGAATCTTTGTTGCACTCCCTCTATGACAATTATATCCTTCCTTAGGTAAGGAGACCAAAATTGTACACAGTACTGCAGGTGTGGTCTCACCAAGGCCCTATATAATTGGAGTAAGACTTCTTTACTCCTCAGAGTCCTGGGGCTTCAGAAGAGAACCATCAGCTGGCGTTCCTGCTCCTGACGGCTACCCTGGGACCCTCGCTGGTGGCTGCATGCGTGTGGACATTAGATGAACACAACAGGATCAGATTCAGCTGTGAAATCCTCCTTGGTAGAAGAGCATGTCAACATTCACAATCTGGCGTCACACCTGAAGAATGGGCGTCGGAACAGAAGGGTTTGTCAGAACCGCAGCCCAGCCAGAGTTATCAGCGGCTTTGGAATAGAAAGGGAGGCAACGTGAGCTCAAACATGAATGCTCCCAGGTGTTCCGAGTGGATCCCAGTCAGCAGCATGCAGAACTTGCAATATTCCAGGATTTAGGCAACCAGATGAAAAGCAATTCCCCCCAAAAAATCGACCGTCTCTCCGAACAGAACATTCTGAGGAAAACAAAACATTCTGGTCTGGTATCACTGCGATGGGTCACACACCGTCCATGACCAACACATGGATAACGGCCAACATCTCATGGGCTTGGTGACATCCCTCATGGAGATGGGAATCTTTCTAACGCCACGTGTCAATCACCTCCTCTGATACCCACCCCCCCATCCCACCCCACCCCACCCGCCAAATGGGTGAAAGATTAACGGCCCTGTACTTGTATAAGTGAAGGGCTGTAGGGTTTCCAAAGGCACCTGTGGTACATGTGGAACTGCAGGGTGCGTACGCTGATACCTTCCATCTGTACATGTCGGCCAGACTGATGTCGTGATCAATCTCCCCATCTTCAAACTCATTGCTGCAACGAGAAAGGAAACAACAAGAGGTAAGGTTTAAAGAAAGCAATAGAAAAAAAATCCAGGGAAAGCTAGGGTGAGTGCAATTGGTTAGATGAGAATTGCCAGTCTTAGGGAACATTTAGCAGCAGAAGTGGGCCATTGAGCCCCTCGAGCCTGCTCCGCCATTCAATGGCTGATCTGCCCCGGGTCAGGCACTGCCCCTGGTCAGGCACTGTTCCAGGTCAGGCACCGTCCCAGGTCAGGCACCGTCCCAGGTCAGGCACTGCCCCAGGTCAGGCACTGCCCTTTTTGCGGTTCAGAGCATTGCAACAACCCCTTTGTTCTGGCTGCAGCTTCATAACAAAGGCTGACACGACTGTTATTAAGCCTTCTGACAGAGAAGGAAAGGGTTTTACTTTGCTGGTAAATGGGGCGTTTTGCTTGCAGGCTCATTCTGAGCTGTCCTGATGGTTAATATTCCTAACTGATGCAGGTCCATCAATCGTTAAAAATCAAGGGAGTGAAATTTGAGTTGGGCGGTAGCGAATCGGCCGCCTGTTTTACATGCTTTCCTCTCCAAGGGGAATTTCGTCCACCCAACTGTTTTGTTGGGCCAGTAATTCGGGTCCCAACACGTGAGTACGGACGGGGTACTCGCGCGTGGGCCCGTTGGAAGTGCCGGATTTCAGCATGCACAGCGCATGCGCGGGAAACCGGCATTTCGTCCAAGGGGTTCAGAGGTCCAACTGCGCGCACGCGTTGAACTTCCTTCTTTTTGACAGGTTTGCCCGTGTGCAAGGGCCTGAACTTTTTACACACATAAAAAGGAGGCGTAAGGAGTGGATTCTTGAAGGTAAGTGGTCTATTATTTAAAATTATTACATTTTTTCTACAGCTTCATTGTTTTTAAGGACTTTACAGTAAGGTAAATTTATTTTTAGACCCGATTTCGTAAAAAATTATTTTTTTCAAAAATTTTATTAATTGTTTAAAATAGTTTTTTTAAAGTTATTTATAGTTTATTTAATTATTGGGATTTTTTTTAAATTTTATTTAAAGGTAAGCTAGTCTTTTAGGCGCCCGTACTTTTCATGAGTTTGACAGTTCTTACTATCAAACTCATGAATGAAGTTTCCCCTCCCCCGATTGGCTGCAGAGTGCTCACCTGATCCCAGCCGGCACATCGCACCAACTACGCCGCTGGATCAGGCAAGCACATCGCGCCGACATCTGAACTGGGCCAGTGACAGGAATTCCAAGCAGGCCCAGGCTTCAGATGTCGGCGCGCCGGGTGAGTGCACATCGGGGGCTTGCACGCGCGGCAAGCCCCCGAACCTAATTTCTGGCCCGTTGTGTGGGCTGCACATACACCCGGAGAGATGAACTAGCTCTTTGCCTCCCACACCCCAAGTTTTTCCTCTCCCTAACGTACTGCTTTTTGTGGGATTCAGTTCCACAGACGTTGGCAATCCTCCAACATCTCGCCTTAGGGGTCAACTGTTCTGTGTGAGTCTAGCAGGCGGTCAGACCAGGGAAGGGGAGAGGCCTCAGAGCCAAGTCCAATCTTGTCCCCACTACACATTCCAACAAGGGTTGCTACATCTACCAACTGAGCCAGTTAAGAGGAGTGACCACTGTGAGAGTGTGACAGCAAGGAAGAGTGACCACTCGGAGAGTGAGACAGAGAGGAGGAGTGACCACTGGGAGAGTGAGACAGAGAGGAGGAGTGACCACTGGGAGAGTGAGACAGAGAGGAAGAGTGACCATTCGGGGAGTGAGACAGAGAGGAGGAGTGACCACTGGGAGAGTGAGACAGAGAGGAGGAGTGACCACTGGGAGAGTGAGACAGAGAGGAGGAGTGACCACTGGGAGAGTGAGACAGAGAGGAGGAGTGACCACTCGGAGAGTGAGACAGAGAGGAGGAGTGACCACTGAGAGAGTGAGACAGAGAGGAGGAGTGACCACTGGGAGAGTGAGACAGAGAGGAGGAGTGACCACTGGGAGAGTGAGTCAGAGAGGAGGAGTGACCACTGGGAGAGTGAGACAGAGAGGAGGAGTGACCACTGGGAGAGTGAGAGAGAGAGGAGTGACCACTGGGAGAGTGAGACAGAGAGGAGGAGTGACCACTGGGAGAGTGAGACAGAGAGGAGGAGTGACCACTGGGAGAGTGAGGCAGAGAGGAGGAGTGACCACTGAGAGAGTGAGACAGAGAGCAGGAGCGACCACTG
This sequence comes from Somniosus microcephalus, assembly GCF_052327205.1. Lineage (NCBI taxonomy): Eukaryota > Metazoa > Chordata > Chondrichthyes > Squaliformes > Somniosidae > Somniosus > Somniosus microcephalus. The sequence continues at coordinate 229,458,026 of NC_140989.1, read as the reverse complement.
GGAGAGTGAGACAGAGAGGAGGAGTGACCACTGGGAGAGTGAGACGGAGAAGAGGAGTGACCACTGGGAGAGTGAGACAGAGAGGAGTGACCACTGGGAGAGTGAGACAGAGAGGAGGAGTGACCACTGGGAGAGTGAGACAGAGAGGAGGAGTGACCACTGGGAGAGTGAGACAGAGAGGAGGAGTGACCACTGGGAGAGTGAGACAGAGAGGAGGAGTGACCACTGGGAGAGTGAGACAGAGAGAGGAGTGACCACTGGGAGAGTGAGACAGAGAGGAGTGACCACTGGGAGAGTGAGACAGAGAGGAGGAGTGACCACTGGGAGAGTGAGACAGAGAGGAGGAGTGACCACTGGGAGAGTGAGACAGCGAGGAGGAGTGACCACTCGGAGAGTGAGACAGAGAGGAGGAGTGACCACTGGGAGAGTGAGACAGAGAGGAGGAGTGACCACTGGGAGAGTGAGACAGAGAGGAAGAGTGACCACTGGGAGAGTGAGACAGAGAGGAGGAGTGACCACTGGGAGAGTGAGACAGAGAGGAGGAGTGACCACTGGGAGAGTGAGACAGAGAGGGGGAGTGACCACTGGGAGAGTGAGACAGAGAGGAGGAGTGACCACTGGGAGAGTGAGACGGAGAGGAGGAGTGACCACTGGGAGAGTGAGACAGAGAGGAGTGATCACTGGGAGAGTGAGACAGAGAGGAGGAATGACCACTGGGAGGGTGAGACAGAGAGGAGGAGTGACCACTGGGAGAGTGAGACAGAGAGGAGGAGTGACCACTGGGAGGGTGAGACAGAGAGGAGGAGTGACCACTGGGAGAGTGAGACAGAGAGGAGGAGTGACCACTGGGAGAGTGAGACAGAGAGGAGGAGTGGCCACTGGGAGAGTGAGACGGAGAGGAGTGACCACTGGGAGAGTGAGTCAGAGAGGAGTGACCACTGGGAGAGTGAGACAGAGAGGAGTGACCACTGGGAGAGTGAGACAGAGAGGAGGAGTGACCACTGGGAGACTGAGACAGAGAGGAGGAGTGACCACTGGGAGAGTGAGACAGAGAGAGGAGTGACCACTAGGAGAGTGAGACAGAGAGGAGGAGTGACCACTGGGAGAGTGAGACAGAGAGGAGTGACCACTGGCAGAGTGAGACAGAGAGGAGTGACCACTGGGAGAGTGAGACAGAGAGGAGGAGTGACCACTGGGAGAGTGAGACAGAGAGGAGGAGTGACCACTGGGAGAGTGAGACAGAGAGGAGGAGTGACCACTGGGAGAGTGAGACGGAGAGGAGTGACCACTGGGAGAGTGAGACAGAGAGGAGTCACCACTGGGAGAGTGAGACAGAGAGGAGGAGTGACCACTGGGAGAGTGAGACAGAGAGGAGTGACCACTGGGAGAGTGAGACAGAGAGGAGGAGTGACCACTGGGAGAGTGAGACAGAGAGGAGGAGTGACCACTGGGAGAGTGAGACAGAGAGGAGGAGTGACCACTGGGAGAGTGAGACAGAGAAGAGGAGTGACCACTGGGAGAGTGAGACAGAGAGGAGGAGTGACCACTTGGAGAGTGAGACAGAGAGAGAGGAGTGACCACTGGGAGAGTGAGACAGAGAGGAGGAGTGACCACTGGGAGAGTGAGACAGAGAGAGGAGTGACCACTGGGAGAGTGAGACACAGAGGAGGAGTGACTACTGGGAGAGTGAGACAGAGAGGAGGAGTGACCACTGGGAGAGTGAGACAGAGAGGAGGAGTGACCACTGGGAGAGTGAGACAGAGAGGAGGAGTGACCACTGGGAGAGTGAGACAGAGAGGAAGAGTGACCATTCGGGGAGTGAGACAGAGAGGAGGAGTGACCACTGGGAGAGTGAGACAGAGAGGAGGAGTGACCACTGGGAGAGTGAGACAGAGAGGAGGAGTGACCACTGGGAGAGTGAGACAGAGAGGAGGAGTGACCACTCGGAGAGTGAGACAGAGAGGAGGAGTGACCACTGAGAGAGTGAGACAGAGAGGAGGAGTGACCACTGGGAGAGTGAGACAGAGAGGAGGAGTGACCACTGGGAGAGTGAGTCAGAGAGGAGGAGTGACCACTGGGAGAGTGAGACAGAGAGGAGGAGTGACCACTGGGAGAGTGAGAGAGAGAGGAGTGACCACTGGGAGAGTGAGACAGAGAGGAGGAGTGACCACTGGGAGAGTGAGACAGAGAGGAGGAGTGACCACTGGGAGAGTGAGGCAGAGAGGAGGAGTGACCACTGAGAGAGTGAGACAGAGAGCAGGAGTGACCACTGGGAGAGTGAGACAGAGAGGAGGAGTGACCACTGGGAGAGTGAGACGGAGAAGAGGAGTGACCACTGGGAGAGTGAGACAGAGAGGAGTGACCACTGGGAGAGTGAGACAGAGAGGAGGAGTGACCACTGGGAGAGTGAGACAGAGAGGAGGAGTGACCACTGGGAGAGTGAGACAGAGAGGAGGAGTGACCACTGGGAGAGTGAGACAGAGAGGAGGAGTGACCACTGGGAGAGTGAGACAGAGAGAGGAGTGACCACTGGGAGAGTGAGACAGAGAGGAGTGACCACTGGGAGAGTGAGACAGAGAGGAGGAGTGACCACTGGGAGAGTGAGACAGAGAGGAGGAGTGACCACTGGGAGAGTGAGACAGCGAGGAGGAGTGACCACTCGGAGAGTGAGACAGAGAGGAGGAGTGACCACTGGGAGAGTGAGACAGAGAGGAGGAGTGACCACTGGGAGAGTGAGACAGAGAGGAAGAGTGACCACTGGGAGAGTGAGACAGAGAGGAGGAGTGACCACTGGGAGAGTGAGACAGAGAGGAGGAGTGACCACTGGGAGAGTGAGACAGAGAGGGGGAGTGACCACTGGGAGAGTGAGACAGAGAGGAGGAGTGACCACTGGGAGAGTGAGACGGAGAGGAGGAGTGACCACTGGGAGAGTGAGACAGAGAGGAGTGATCACTGGGAGAGTGAGACAGAGAGGGGGAGTGACCACTGGGAGAGTGAGACAGAGAGGGGGAGTGACCACTGGGAGAGTGAGACAGAGAGGGGGAGTGACCACTGGGAGAGTGAGACAGAGAGGAGGAGTGACCACTGGGAGAGTGAGACAGAGAGGAGGAGTGACCACTGGGAGAGTGAGACAGAGAGGAGGAGTGGCCACTGGGAGAGTGAGACGGAGAGGAGTGACCACTGGGAGAGTGAGTCAGAGAGGAGTGACCACTGGGAGAGTGAGACAGAGAGGAGTGACCACTGGGAGAGTGAGACAGAGAGGAGGAGTGACCACTGGGAGACTGAGACAGAGAGGAGGAGTGACCACTGGGAGAGTGAGACAGAGAGAGGAGTGACCACTAGGAGAGTGAGACAGAGAGGAGGAGTGACCACTGGGAGAGTGAGACAGAGAGGAGTGACCACTGGCAGAGTGAGACAGAGAGGAGTGACCACTGGGAGAGTGAGACAGAGAGGAGGAGTGACCACTGGGAGAGTGAGACAGAGAGGAGGAGTGACCACTGGGAGAGTGAGACAGAGAGGAGGAGTGACCACTGGGAGAGTGAGACGGAGAGGAGTGACCACTGGGAGAGTGAGACAGAGAGGAGTCACCACTGGGAGAGTGAGACAGAGAGGAGGAGTGACCACTGGGAGAGTGAGACAGAGAGGAGTGACCACTGGGAGAGTGAGACAGAGAGGAGGAGTGACCACTGGGAGAGTGAGACAGAGAGGAGGAGTGACCACTGGGAGAGTGAGACAGAGAGGAGGAGTGACCACTGGGAGAGTGAGACAGAGAAGAGGAGTGACCACTGGGAGAGTGAGACAGAGAGGAGGAGTGACCACTTGGAGAGTGAGACGGAGAGAGAGGAGTGACCACTGGGAGAGTGAGACAGAGAGGAGGAGTGACCACTGGGAGAGTGAGACAGAGAGAGGAGTGACCACTGGGAGAGTGAGACACAGAGGAGGAGTGACTACTGGGAGAGTGAGACAGAGAGGAGGAGTGACCACTGGGAGAGTGAGACAGAGAGGAGGAGTGACCACTGGGAGAGTGAGACAGAGAGGAGGAGTGACCACTGGGAGAGTGAGACAGAGAGGAGGAGTGACGACTGAGAGAGTGAGACAGAGAGGAGGAGTGACCACTGGGAGAGTGAGACAGAGAGGAGGAGTGACCACTGGGAGAGTGAGACAGAGATGGAGGAGTGACCACTGGGAGAGTGAGACAGAGAGAGAGGAGTGACCACTGGGACAGTGAGACAGAGAGGAGGAGTGACCACTGGGAGAGTGAGACAGAGAGGAGGAGTGACCACTGGGAGAGTGAGACAGAGAGGAGTGACCACTGAGAGAGTGAGACAGAGAGAGGAGTGACCACTGGGAGAGTGAGACAGAGAGGAGGAGTGCCCACTGGGAGTGTGAGACAGAGAGGAGGAGTGACCACTGGGAGAGTGAGACAGAGAGGAGTGACCACTGGGAGAGTGAGACAGAGAGGAGGAGTGACCACTGGGAGGGTGAGACAGAGAGGAGGAGTGACCACTGGGAGAGTGAGACAGAGAGGAGGAGTGACCACTGGGAGGGTGAGACAGAGAGGAGGAGTGACCACTGGGAGAGTGAGACAGAGAGGAGTGACCACTGGGAGAGTGAGACAGAGAGGAGTGACCACTGGGAGAGTGAGACAGAGAGGAGGAGTGACCACTGGGAGAGTGAGACAGAGAGGAGGAGTGACCACTGGGAGAGTGAGACAGAGAGGAGGAGTGACTACTGGGAGAGTGAGACAGAGAGGAGGAGTGACCACTGGGAGAGTGAGACAGAGAGAGAGGAGTGACCACTGGGAGAGTGAGACAGAGAGGAGGAGTGACCACTGGGAGAGTGAGACAGAGAGGAGGAGTGACCACTGGGAGAGTGAGACAGAGAGAGGAGTGACCACTGGGAGAGTGAGACAGAGAGGAGGAGTGACCACTGGGAGAGTGAGACAGAGAGGAGTGACCACTGGGAGAGTGAGACAGAGAGGAGTGACCACTGGGAGAGTGAGGCAGAGAGGGGGAGTGACCACTGGGAGAGTGAGACAGAGAGGAGTGACCACTGGGAGAGTGAGACAGTGAGGAGTGACCACTGGGAGAGTGAGACAGAGGGGAGTGACCACTGGGAGAGTGAGACAGAGAGGAGGAGTGACCACTGGGAGAGTGAGACAGAGAGGAGGAGTGACCACTGGGAGAGTGAGACAGAGAGAGGAGTGACCACTGGGAGAGTGAGGCAGCGAGGAGGAGTGACCACTGGGAGAGTGAGACAGAGAGGAGGAGTGACCACTGGGAGAGTGAGACAGAGAGGAGGAGTGACCACTGGGAGAGTGAGATGGAGAGGAGGAGTGACCACTGGGAGAGTGAGATGGAGAGGAGGAGTGACCACTGGGAGAGTGAGACAGAGAGGAGGAGTGACCACTGGGAGAGTGAGACAGAGAGGAGGAGTGACCACTGGGAGAGTGAGACAGAGAGGAGGAGTGACCACTGGGAGAGTGAGACAGAGAGGAGGAGTGACCACTGGGACAGTGAGATAGAGAGGAGGAGTGACCACTGGGAGAGTGAGACAGAGAGGAGGAGTGACCACTGGGAGAGTGAGACAGAGAGAGGAGTGACCACTGGGAGAGTGAGACAGAGAGAGGAGTGACCACTGGGAGAGTGAGACAGAGAGAGGAGTGACCACTGGGATAGTGAGACAGAGAGGAGGAGTGACCACTGGGAGAGTGAGACAGAGAGAGGAGTGACCACTGGGAGAGTGAGACAGAGAGGAGTGACCACTGGGAGAGTGAGACAGAGAGAGGAGTGACCACTGGGAGAGTGAGACAGAGAGGAGGAGTGACCACTGGGAGAGTGAGACAGAGAGGAGGAGTGACCACTGGGAGAGTGAGACAGAGAGGAGGAGTGACCACTGGGAGAGTGAGACAGAGAGAGGAGTGACCACTGGGAGAGTGAGACAGAGAGGAGGAGTGACCACTGGGAGAGTGAGACAGAGAGAGGAGTGACCACTGGCAGAGTGAGACAGAGAGGAGTGACCACTGGGAGAGTGAGACAGAGAGAGGAGTGACCACTGGGAGAGTGAGACAGAGAGGAGGAGTGACCACTGGGAGAGTGAGACAGAGAGGAGGAGTGACCACTGGGAGAGTGAGACAGAGAGGAGGAGTGACCACTGGGAGAGTGAGACAGAGAGAGGAGTGACCACTGGGAGAGTGAGACAGAGAGGAGGAGTGACCACTGGGAGAGTGAGACAGAGAGGAGTGACCACTGGCAGAGTGAGACAGAGAGGAGTGACCACTGGGAGAGTGAGACAGAGAGGAGGAGTGACCACTGGGAGAGTGAGACAGAGAGGAGGAGTGACCACTGGGAGAGTGAGACAGAGAGGAGGAGTGACCACTGGGAGAGTGAGACGGAGAGGAGTGACCACTGGGAGAGTGAGACAGAGAGGAGGAGTCACCACTGGGAGAGTGAGACAGAGAGGAGCAGTGACCACTGGGAGAGTGAGACAGAGAGGAGTGACCACTGGGAGAGTGAGACAGAGAGGAGGAGTGACCACTGGGAGAGTGAGACAGAGAGGAGGAGTGACCACTGGGAGAGTGAGACAGAGAGGAGGAGTGACCACTGGGAGAGTGAGACAGAGAAGAGGAGTGACCACTGGGAGAGTGAGACAGAGAGGAGGAGTGACCACTGGGAGAGTGAGACAGAGAGAGAGGAGTGACCACTGGGAGAGTGAGACAGAGAGGTGGAGTGACCACTGGGAGAGTGAGACAGAGAGAGGAGTGACCACTGGGAGAGTGAGACACAGAGGAGGAGTGACTACTGGGAGAGTGAGACAGAGAGGAGGAGTGACCACTGGGAGAGTGAGACAGAGAGGAGGAGTGACCACTGGGAGAGTGAGACAGAGAGGAGGAGTGACCACTGGGAGAGTGAGACAGAGAGGAGGAGTGACGACTGAGAGAGTGAGACAGAGAGGAGGAGTGACCACTGGGAGAGTGAGACAGAGAGGAGGAGTGACCACTGGGAGAGTGAGACAGAGATGGAGGAGTGACCACTGGGAGAGTGAGACAGAGAGAGAGGAGTGACCACTGGGACAGTGAGACAGAGAGGAGGAGTGACCACTGGGACAGTGAGACAGAGAGGAGGAGTGACCACTGGGAGAGTGAGACAGAGAGGAGTGACCACTGAGAGAGTGAGACAGAGAGAGGAGTGACCACTGGGAGAGTGAGACAGAGAGGAGGAGTGCCCACTGGGAGTGTGAGACAGAGAGGAGGAGTGACCACTGGGAGAGTGAGACAGAGAGGAGTGACCACTGGGAGAGTGAGACAGAGAGGAGGAGTGACCACTGGGAGGGTGAGACAGAGAGGAGGAGTGACCACTGGGAGAGTGAGACAGAGAGGAGGAGTGACCACTGGGAGAGTGAGACAGAGAGGAGGAGTGACCACTGGGAGAGTGAGACAGAGAGAGAGGAGTGACCACTGGGAGAGTGAGACAGAGAGGAGGAGTGACCACTGGGAGAGTGAGACAGAGAGAGGAGTGACCACTGGGAGAGTGAGACACAGAGGAGGAGTGACTACTGGGAGAGTGAGACAGAGAGGAGGAGTGACCACTGGGAGAGTGAGACAGAGAGGAGGAGTGACGACTGAGAGAGTGAGACAGAGAGGAGGAGTGACCACTGGGAGAGTGAGACAGAGAGGAGGAGTGACCACTGGGAGAGTGAGACAGAGATGGAGGAGTGACCACTGGGAGAGTGAGACAGAGAGAGAGGAGTGACCACTGGGACAGTGAGACAGAGAGGAGGAGTGACCACTGGGACAGTGAGACAGAGAGGAGGAGTGACCACTGGGAGAGTGAGACAGAGAGGAGTGACCACTGAGAGAGTGAGACAGAGAGAGGAGTGACCACTGGGAGAGTGAGACAGAGAGGAGGAGTGCCCACTGGGAGTGTGAGACAGAGAGGAGGAGTGACCACTGGGAGAGTGAGACAGAGAGGAGTGACCACTGGGAGAGTGAGACAGAGAGGAGGAGTGACCACTGGGAGGGTGAGACAGAGAGGAGGAGTGACCACTGGGAGAGTGAGACAGAGAGGAGGAGTGACCACTGGGAGGGTGAGACAGAGAGGAGGAGTGACCACTGGGAGAGTGAGACAGAGAGGAGTGACCACTGGGAGAGTGAGACAGAGAGGAGTGACCACTGGGAGAGTGAGACAGAGAGGAGGAGTGACCACTGGGAGAGTGAGACAGAGAGGAGGAGTGACCACTGGGAGAGTGAGACAGAGAGGAGGAGTGACTACTGGGAGAGTGAGACAGAGAGGAGGAGTGACCACTGGGAGAGTGAGACAGAGAGAGAGGAGTGACCACTGGGAGAGTGAGACAGAGAGGAGGAGTGACCACTGGGTGAGTGAGACAGAGAGGAGGAGTGACCACTGGGAGAGTGAGACAGAGAGAGGAGTGACCACTGGGAGAGTGAGACAGAGAGGAGGAGTGACCACTGGGAGAGTGAGACAGAGAGGAGTGACCACTGGGAGAGTGAGACAGAGAGGAGTGACCACTGGGAGAGTGAGGCAGAGAGGGGGAGTGACCACTGGGAGAGTGAGACAGAGAGGAGTGACCACTGGGAGAGTGAGACAGTGAGGAGTGAACACTGGGAGAGTGAGACAGAGGGGAGTGACCACTGGGAGAGTGAGACAGAGAGGAGGAGTGACCACTGGGAGAGTGAGACAGAGAGGAGGAGTGACCACTGGGAGAGTGAGACAGAGAGAGGAGTGACCACTGGGAGAGTGAGGCAGAGAGGAGGAGTGACCACTGGGAGAGTGAGACAGAGAGGAGGAGTGACCACTGGGAGAGTGAGACAGAGAGGAGGAGTGACCACTGGGAGAGTGAGACGGAGAGGAGGAGTGACCACTGGGAGAGTGAGACGGAGAGGAGGAGTGACCACTGGGAGAGTGAGACAGAGAGGAGGAGTGACCACTGGGAGAGTGAGACAGAGAGGAGGAGTGACCACTGGGAGAGTGAGACAGAGAGGAGGAGAGACCACTGGGAGAGTGAGACAGAGAGGAGGAGTGACCACTGGGAGAGTGAGACAGAGAGGAGGAGTGACCACTGGGAGAGTGAGACAGAGAGGAGGAGTGACCGCTGGGAGAGTGAGACAGAGAGAGGAGTGACCACTGGGAGAGTGAGACAGAGAGAGGAGTGACCACTGGGAGAGTGAGACAGAGAGAGGAGTGACCACTGGGAGAGTGAGACAGAGAGGAGGAGTGACCACTGGGAGAGTGAGACAGAGAGAGGAGTGACCACTGGGAGAGTGAGACAGAGAGGAGTGACCACTGGGAGAGTGAGACAGAGAGAGGAGTGACCACTGGGAGAGTGAGACAGAGAGGAGGAGTGACCATTGAGAGAGTGAGACAGAGAGGAGGAGTGACCACTGGGAGAGTGAGACAGAGAGGAGGAGTGACCACTGGGAGAGTGAGACAGAGAGGAGGAGTGACCACTGGGAGAGTGAGGCAGAGAGGAGGAGTGACCACTGGGAGAGTGAGACTGAGAGGAGGAGTGACCACTGAGAGAGTGAGACAGAGAGGAGGAGTGACCACTGGGAGAGTGAGACAGAGAGGAGGAGTGACCACTGGGAGAGTGAGACAGAGAGGAGGAGTGACCACTGGGAGAGTGAGACAGAGAGGAGTGACCACTGGGAGAGTGAGACAGAGAGGAGGAGTGACCACTGGGAGAATGAGACAGAGAGGAGGAGTGACCACTGGGAGAGTGAGACAGAGAGGAGGAGTGACCACTTGGGAGAGTGAGGCAGAGAGGAGGAGTGACCACTGAGAGAGTGAGACAGAGTGGAGGAGTGACCACTGGGAGAGTGAGACAGAGAGAGGAGTGACCACTGGGAGAGTGAGACAGAGAGAGGAGTGACCACTGGGAGAGTGAGACAGAGAGAGGAGTGACCACTGGGAGAGTGAGACAGAGAGGAGGAGTGACCACTGGGAGAGTGAGACAGAGAGGAGTGACCACTGGCAGAGTGAGACAGAGAGGAGTGACCACTGGGAGAGTGAGACAGAGAGGAGGAGTTACCACTGGGAGAGTGAGACAGAGAGGAGGAGTGACCACTGGGAGAGTGAGACAGAGAGGAGGAGTGACCACTGGGAGAGTGAGACGGAGAGGAGTGACCACTGGGAGAGTGAGACAGAGAGGAGGAGTCACCACTGGGAGAGTGAGACAGAGAGGAGGAGTGACCACTGGGAGAGTGAGACAGAGAGGAGTGACCACTGGGAGAGTGAGACAGAGAGGAGGAGTGACCACTGGGAGAGTGAGACAGAGAGGAGGAGTGACCACTGGGAGAGTGAGACAGAGAGGAGGAGTGACCACTGGGAGAGTGAGACAGAGAAGAGGAGTGACCACTGGGAGAGTGAGACAGAGAGGAGGAGTGACCACTGGGAGAGTGAGACAGAGAGAGAGGAGTGACCACTGGGAGAGTGAGACAGAGAGGAGGAGTGACCACTGGGAGAGTGAGACAGAGAGAGGAGTGACCACTGGGAGAGGGAGACACAGAGGAGGAGTGACTACTGGGAGAGTGAGACAGAGAGGAGGAGTGACCACTGGGAGAGTGAGACAGGGAGGAGGAGTGACCACTGGGAGAGTGAGACAGAGATGGAGGAGTGACCACTGGGAGAGTGAGACAGAGAGAGAGGAGTGACCACTGGGACAGTGAGACAGAGAGGAGGAGTGACCACTGGGAGAGTGAGACAGAGAGGAGGAGTGACCACTGGGAGAGTGAGACAGAGAGGAGTGACCACTGAGAGAGTGAGACAGAGAGAGGAGTGACCACTGGGAGAGTGAGACAGAGAGGAGGAGTGCCCACTGGGAGTGTGAGACAGAGAGGAGGAGTGACCACTGGGAGAGTGAGACAGAGAGGAGTGACCACTGGGAGAGTGAGACAGAGAGGAGGAGTGACCACTGGGAGGGTGAGACAGAGAGGAGGAGTGACCACTGGGAGAGTGAGACAGAGAGGAGTAGTGACCACTGGGAGGGTGAGACAGAGAGGAGGAGTGACCACTGGGAGAGTGAGACAGAGTGGAGTGACCACTGGGAGAGTGAGACAGAGAGGAGTGACCACTGGGAGAGTGAGACAGAGAGGAGGAGTGACCACTGGGAGAGTGAGACAGAGAGGAGGAGTGACCACTGGGAGAGTGAGACAGAGAGGAGGAGTGACTACTGGGAGAGTGAGACAGAGAGGAGGAGTGACCACTGGGAGAGTGAGACAGAGAGAGAGGAGTGACCACTGGGAGAGTGAGACAGAGAGGAGGAGTGACCACTGGGAGAGTGAGACAGAGAGGAGGAGTGACCACTGGGAGAGTGAGACAGAGAGAGGAGTGACCACTGGGAGAGTGAGACAGAGAGGAGGAGTGACCACTGGGAGAGTGAGACAGAGAGAGGAGTGACCACTGGGAGAGTGAGGCAGCGAGGAGGAGTGACCACTGGGAGAGTGAGACAGAGAGGAGGAGTGACCACTGGGAGAGTGAGACAGAGAGGAGGAGTGACCACTGGGAGAGTGAGATGGAGAGGAGGAGTGACCACTGGGAGAGTGAGATGGAGAGGAGGAGTGACCACTGGGAGAGTGAGACAGAGAGGAGGAGTGACCACTGGGAGAGTGAGACAGAGAGGAGTGACCACTGGGAGAGTGAGACAGAGAGGAGGAGTGACCACTGGGAGAGTGAGACAGAGAGGAGGAGTGACCACTGGGAGAGTGAGACAGAGAGGAGGAGTGACCACTGGGAGAGTGAGACAGAGAGGAGGAGTGACCACTGGGAGAGTGAGACAGAGAGAGGAGTGACCACTGGGAGAGTGAGACAGAGAGAGGAGTGACCACTGGGAGAGTGAGACAGAGAGAGGAGTGACCACTGGGAGAGTGAGACAGAGAGGAGGAGTGACCACTGGGAGAGTGAGACAGAGAGAGGAGTGACCACTGGGAGAGTGAGACAGAGAGGAGTGACCACTGGGAGAGTGAGACAGAGAGAGGAGTGACCACTGGGAGAGTGAGACAGAGAGGAGGAGTGACCACTGGGAGAGTGAGACAGAGAGGAGGAGTGACCACTGGGAGAGTGAGACAGAGAGGAGGAGTGACCACTGGGAGAGTGAGACAGAGAGAGGAGTGACCACTGGGAGAGTGAGACAGAGAGGAGGAGTGACCACTGGGAGAGTGAGACAGAGAGGAGTGACCACTGGCAGAGTGAGACAGAGAGGAGTGACCACTGGGAGAGTGAGACAGAGAGGAGGAGTGACCACTGGGAGAGTGAGACAGAGAGGAGGAGTGACCACTGGGAGAGTGAGACAGAGAGGAGGAGTGACCACTGGGAGAGTGAGACGGAGAGGAGTGACCACTGGGAGAGTGAGACAGAGAGGAGGAGTCACCACTGGGAGAGTGAGACAGAGAGGAGCAGTGACCACTGGGAGAGTGAGACAGAGAGGAGTGACCACTGGGAGAGTGAGACAGAGAGGAGGAGTGACCACTGGGAGAGTGAGACAGAGAGGAGGAGTGACCACTGGGAGAGTGAGACAGAGAGGAGGAGTGACCACTGGGAGAGTGAGACAGAGAAGAGGAGTGACCACTGGGAGAGTGAGACAGAGAGGAGGAGTGACCACTGGGCGAGTGAGACACAGAGAGAGGAGTGACAACTGGGAGAGTGAGACAGAGAGGAGGAGTGACCACTGGGAGAGTGAGACAGAGAGAGGAGTGACCACTGGAGAGTGAGACACAGAGGAGGAGTGACTACTGGGAGAGTGAGACAGAGAGGAGGAGTGACCACTGGGAGAGTGAGACAGAGAGGAGGAGTGACCACTGGGAGAGTGAGACAGAGAGGAGGAGTGACCACTGGGAGAGTGAGACAGAGAGGAGGAGTGACGACTGAGAGAGTGAGACAGAGAGGAGGAGTGACCACTGGGAGAGTGAGACAGAGAGAGAGGAGTGACCACTGGGACAGTGAGACAGAGAGGAGGAGTGACCACTGGGACAGTGAGACAGAGAGGAGGAGTGACCACTGGGAGAGTGAGACAGAGAGGAGTGACCACTGAGAGAGTGAGACAGAGAGAGGAGTGACCACTGGGAGAGTGAGACAGAGAGGAGGAGTGCCCACTGGGAGTGTGAGACAGAGAGGAGGAGTGACCACTGGGAGAGTGAGACAGAGAGGAGTGACCACTGGGAGAGTGAGACAGAGAGGAGGAGTGACCACTGGGAGGGTGAGACAGAGAGGAGGAGTGACCACTGGGAGAGTGAGACAGAGAGGAGGAGTGACCACTGGGAGGGTGAGACAGAGAGGAGGAGTGACCACTGGGAGAGTGAGACAGAGAGGAGAGTGACCACTGGGAGAGTGAGACAGAGAGGAGTGACCACTGGGAGAGTGAGACAGAGAGGAGGAGTGACCACTGGGAGAGTGAGACAGAGAGGAGGAGTGACCACTGGGAGAGTGAGACAGAGAGGAGGAGTGACTACTGGGAGAGTGAGACAGAGAGGAGGAGTGACCACTGGGAGAGTGAGACAGAGAGAGAGGAGTGACCACTGGGAGAGTGAGACAGAGAGGAGGAGTGACCACTGGGAGAGTGAGACAGAGAGGAGGAGTGACCACTGGGAGAGTGAGACAGAGAGAGGAGTGACCACTGGGAGAGTGAGACAGAGAGGAGGAGTGACCACTGGGAGAGTGAGACAGAGAGGAGTGACCACTGGGAGAGTGAGACAGAGAGGAGTGACCACTGGGAGAGTGAGGCAGAGAGGGGGAGTGACCACTGGGAGAGTGAGACAGAGAGGAGTGACCACTGGGAGAGTGAGACAGTGAGGAGTGAACACTGGGAGAGTGAGACAGAGGGGAGTGACCACTGGGAGAGTGAGACAGAGAGGAGGAGTGACCACTGGGAGAGTGAGACAGAGAGGAGGAGTGACCACTGGGAGAGTGAGACAGAGAGAGGAGTGACCACTGGGAGAGTGAGGCAGAGAGGAGGAGTGACCACTGGGAGAGTGAGACAGAGAGGAGGAGTGACCACTGGGAGAGTGAGACAGAGAGGAGGAGTGAGAACTGGGAGAGTGAGACGAGAGGAGGAGTGACCACTGGGAGAGTGAGACGGAGAGAGGAGTGACCACTGGGAGAGTGAGACAGAGAGGAGGAGTGACCACTGGGAGAGTGAGACAGAGAGGAGGAGTGACCACTGGGAGAGTGAGACAGAGAGAGGAGTGACCACTGGGAGAGTGAGACAGAGAGAGGAGTGACCACTGGGAGAGTGAGACAGAGAGAGGAGTGACCACTGGGAGAGTGAGACAGAGAGGAGGAGTGACCACTGGGAGAGTGAGACAGAGAGGAGGAGTGACCACTGGGAGAGTGAGACAGAGAGGAGTGACCACTGGGAGAGTGAGACAGAGAGAGGAGTGACCACTGGGAGAGTGAGACAGAGAGGAGGAGTGACCATTGAGAGAGTGAGACAGAGAGGAGGAGTGACCACTGGGAGAGTGAGACAGAGAGGAGGAGTGACCACTGGGAGAGTGAGACAGAGAGGAGGAGTGACCACTGGGAGAGTGAGGCAGAGAGGAGGAGTGACCACTGGGAGAGTGAGACTGAGAGGAGGAGTGACCACTGAGAGAGAGAGACAGAGAGGAGGAGTGACCACTGGGAGAGTGAGACAGAGAGGAGGAGTGACCACTGGAGAGTGAGACAGAGAGGAGGAGTGACCACTGGGAGAGTGAGACAGAGAGGAGGAGTGACCACTGGGAGAGTGAGACAGAGAGGAGTGACCACTGGGAGAGTGAGACAGAGAGAGGAGTGACCACTGGGAGAGTGAGACAGAGAGGAGGAGTGACCACTGGGAGAGTGAGACAGAGAGGAGGAGTGACCACTGGGAGAGTGAGACAGAGAGGAGGAGTGACCACTGGGAGAGTGAGACAGAGAGGAGTGACCACTGGGAGAGTGAGACAGAGAGGAGGAGTGACCACTGGGAGAGTGAGACAGAGAGGAGGAGTGACCACTGGGAGAGTGAGACAGAGAGAGGAGTGACCACTGGGAGAGTGAGACAGAGAGGAGGAGTGACCACTGGGAGAGTGAGACAGAGAGGAGTGACCACTGGAGAGTGAGACAGAGAGGAGTGACCACTGGGAGAGTGAGACAGAGAGGAGGAGTGACCACTGGGAGAGTGAGACAGAGAGGAGGAGTGACCACTGGGAGAGTGAGACAGAGAGGAGGAGTGACCACTGGGAGAGTGAGACAGAGAGGAGTGACCACTGGAGAGTGAGACAGAGAGGAGGAGTGACCACTGGGAGAGTGAGACAGAGAGGAGGAGTGACCACTGGGAGAGTGAGACAGAGAGAGGAGTGACCACTGGGAGAGTGAGACAGAGAGGAGGAGTGACCACTGGGAGAGTGAGACAGAGAGGAGGAGTGACCACTGGGAGAGTGAGACAGAGAGGAGGAGTGACCACTGGGAGAGTGAGACAGAGAGAGGAGTGACCACTGGGAGAGTGAGACAGAGAGGAGGAGTGACCACTGGGAGAGTGAGACAGAGAGAGAGGAGTGACCACTGGGAGAGTGAGACAGAGAGGAGGAGTGACCACTGGAGAGTGAGACAGAGAGAGGAGTGACCACTGGGAGAGTGAGACAGAGAGGAGGAGTGACCACTGGGAGAGTGAGACAGAGAGAGGAGTGACCACTGGGAGTGTGAGACAGAGAGGAGGAGTGACCACTGGGAGAGTGAGACAGAGAGAGAGGAGTGACCACTGGGACAGTGAGACAGAGAGGAGGAGTGACCACTGGGAGAGTGAGACAGAGAGGAGGAGTGACCACTGGGAGAGTGAGACAGAGAGGAGTGACCACTGAGAGAGTGAGACAGAGAGAGGAGTGACCACTGGGAGAGTGAGACAGAGAGGTGGAGTGCCACTGGGAGTTGTGAGACAGAGAG